>NC_043747.1:10986560-11354060 GCF_902148845.1 Salarias fasciatus
GGAGCAGTTCCTTTCCACGGTTTCGAACACTGCCAGCAGAACTGGTACACCTTCTTCTTGTCTGCTGTGCACACCGTGCACTGCACACAGAGGTTGGTCAGGTCCATCCTCTCCAGGTAGGTTTTACAACCAGGACACTGTTGCAAGACAAATTGAAAAGAATCTTCTGGTTAAATTATATCAGAGCAAAGCACCATGTTTTCTTTCTGTTTAGGTATCAACAAGGAAACCTGTTCCCAAACTGGTTTCAAGCATCCTGCACAAATTGCATCTGAACTATCTCCTGTGCATTTTTTTGAAGATATTGAGACACTTACTGATTTGAATTCACAGTATTCTGCTGCAGCCATACGAGCGATGTTCTCCTCGAAGTACTGCATCTCTTCAGCTGTCAGCACCGCCAGCCTGCGCACCTCCTGGTAAGACCACACTGCACCACACTTGAGCAAAGTGCCATCCTTCAGTGCAGGGCACTTAAATTTGTACTGGCCCTGCAAACAACAACACAACACATCGATCAGGGGTCTACAACCTTCAGCAGTTCCCAGTTTTCACAAAATAATTTGAAGAGAAGGTGATTTTCATTTATTTATGCTGTTGCAAATGCAGTTGACAATATTTTATGACTCTTGTTTTGCAGATCAAAGTGTCAAATATGATCCTGGTTCCATACAGCATTCAGCAGGCCTCAACAAATGTCACTTTATCTCTATTGATGAACAGCTGAAGGACATGTATTTCATTTTGAAGCTCGAGGAAATCCAGAATTCAACTGTAATGTCTTATTTGAAGAGGAGTAAATCTGTTTTGCATGATTGTGAGTTGATCCCATAGGGAGGAGCCACCCGGAAGTGTGTGTGAGTCGGTGGAAAGCACCTGATCCAGCAGGCTGCAGCACCATCCGGTCAGAGACTCCGGAGTGACGGCGTGACCGCAGGACATCTCTGCTCTGAAGCCCGGGTCTCCCTCCTCCGGCGCTGAAAATCACACCAAAAACACACACTAACAGTTCACCTCCACAGCGAACGGGAAGGGAGAGTCATTCCTCCTGGTGAGCGCCAACTGTCGGGCGCGCTCTCATCGCGACGCGCCAGCAGCAAATTGCAACAAAAAAAAAAAAAAACGTGAATAAATCAGTACTTACGCAGTGGATCCAGGTCATCCGGCCTGTTGACGAATTTCAGAGTCGTGTCTCTGGGGTCGTAGCGTTTCTCGTCCTGTCTCTGGTCCCGGATCGTCCTGAGGACCGATTGGTGTCTTCTCTCCAGACGCTCTGACGGTTCAGCTGCTGCCACATCCAGTGTTTCCTCTATCACTATCATAGGGGGGCGCCCCGCCTCCCCATCAGCACTCCCGGCCCCCCCTAGAAGGTCAAGGTAAATTGAAATAATTGTTACTTTTTTACACGCAAACTTTAGTTTTCCTGCATAAAGGCCGCTCCACATGCTGTCCTTACACGAGACACGCCACTGCAAACTAGTGTTTGTGTGCATTGTACGATTTGAAAATTGAGAAAAGGGACATTACAATGTCAAAATCATCTTATTTTGCTTGCCAAAAGCTGATTCATGCCTCCGGTATTGCATATGGATCGATATTTTGCCTAAAAATGATTTAATATAACACAGCAGAGTCACATTTACAACATTTGAGTAAAACCAATACTTTATACCACTTAAAAAATGAGTAAAGGGACATTACAATGTCAAAATCAGCTTATGCTTGCTAAAAGCTGATTCCGCGGACTGGAATCAGCCAAAACTTGATTTCTGCCAGAAAGTGATTTCCGTACGACGCACTGCTTGGGATGAAATTACTCTGTCGAGCAATCTAGCAGTTTTAGTGCAAAAAAAAAAAAAAAAAAAAAAAAAGAAAAGAAAACGTGTCAGCTCCGTACACATCTTTATTAGCATAACAACAAGCCAGGTTAAAATCGCCAACTAGCTTACCGGTATTTAACAGCGATATAAGGCAACTGGACGTACAGGAGGCTATGAAACGCAAACACAAATAAACATTGTTGGATGATCAGAAACAAACTTGTTTGAGCCCAATTAAGACTGCTGCAGAGCCACAGAAGCTGCGCTTTTCAGCTGCCCGCGGACCGGAAATCACTTTATGGCAGGGAATCACTTTTTGGCACGACCCCGGCGCTTCCACATGAAGTACGCCCAGGTGTCCCCGTCCCCGTCCCCCCCCCCCCCCCTTCTCCCCCAACAGCTGCCACAGTGATTTGCGTTTCCACACCGCGAATCACCGGTGGAAGCGGTTTTTATTATGTGTGAATAAGAACAGCTGGTGAAAAAAAGATGGACTCTTCCAAAGAGGTAATTATTGGGGTTTTTTTGGGGTTTTTTTTTTTTTTGCTTTTTTTTGCCACAGAAACGCAAATAGCTTATTAAAAACGGGAGACAAGGTGCCTGCTAATTTGTAACTGACAGGTTTGTGGATGAAAAGACCCAGTGGTCGTCAGCGGAAATCATTTGTTGTCTGTTGGTCTCCAGTAGCTGCTTCTTGATGAAAAACGAAGTGTTACACACAAAGTAGGAAAAAAACCATGCCAGTCCCACTAATTATAGAAAGTGTGTCAGTGCTTGTGCTGCACCATTTACTGTGCCGTGATATGGTGTAGGATGAGGGAAACGTTTAGAAATTAATGTTATAACTTGGTTCATGGAAGAATGTGAAATGCTTTAATTTAGGTGCAATTTAAAGTCATTATGTGTATTGTCAGTATTAAAAGAGCGAAACATTTATAACTTAAAGGTGCTGTAGGCAGGATTTTGCTAGTCAATGCTAATTTTTCTGTGTTTTCTTTGGATTATATGTTAGAGTATCCATTGATAATCCTTTAGGAGTGTAGCATAAATGCACTACTGCAAAGGCGCAGCGTTTCCATCTGTCTCTGTTCTGAGCTGAAAAGGAATCTCGAGAGCTCCAGGTATCTTTGACCAATCAGAAGAGCCACTGAGGCTCTAACCGTGATTGGTTGAGGGGCGTTCGTCGCATGTTCTTGTGGGAGGGGCTTAACTTGCGTGAGGGCGTGATATCAGAGAAAACAGGACAGGATTGGCTGTGCTGGGTTTCAAATCGCCATCTTAGATGGGTCAAATCACCATCTTGCTTAGGGTTACCTAGGTAACCCTAAGCAAGATGGCGGAGATGCGGAATCCTGCCTACAGCACCTTTAATGCTTAGATTTATGGAAAAATGTGAAATGTAAACAAATTTAGATGACAATGACACTTATCACTACAATATATGCTGACTCATCCTTTTGAGGATAATTAAAGTTGCAGGTCTCATATTTCAAATACTGTCCACTTTTACATGACATGTACTTTCTGTATTCCGGTCAGGTAACACGCTTTGACATGGATTTGAGTCTGACAGGAGAAGACACTGATTAGAAAAGGACTCCGCTGCTTGTCTGCCCCATACATTCATCCATCCATCCATCTTCAACCGCTTATCTGGGGCCGGGTCGCAGGGGCAGCAGTCTCAGCAGAGATGCCCAGACTTCCCTGTCCCCAGACACTTCTTCCAGCTCCTCTGGGAGGATCCCAAGGCGTTCCCAGGCCAACCGAGAGACATAAGGCTCTAATTTGACGGCCCAACTTTCCAGCACACCGTGGCCGCGGTGGTGGGAATCAGTCAGGTCGCTGTCAGTTCGGCCATACATGCAGTATCTTCCAGTCTAGTCCGACATGCAAATGAACACATAGTTTTCCCACGTACACCCGACAGATGTGATGCCCACCAGTGTGTGCCCACTTGTGTAAATTTATTTTTCTATTTGAGTTTTTCTCATTGATGTGTTTATTATTTTGTGAAAAAGACCTATAAAAGGTATGATCTGTGAAACTGACATGTAGTCGCAGCACTCCAACCAGTAGGAGGCACTGTGAGCCTGTGGTATCTGTCACCTCACCCTCCGGTTCACTCTCATAGCTGCATGATCCGGAGAAGGAGAAGCCATGGCTCCCGTGTGATCACTTCGTCTTTATCATTTCAGGTATGAAACATGATCAAAAACTAGTGAAAGTGTCCATAAGACTTGTAAATATTTTGAGTTTGGTTTGGGCGAGATGCAATTGACTCAGATGATCAGTAGAGTGCTTAATCTTGTGTTTTTGGGACCACATGTCAGCCAGAAGTGACAAAGATGGCGGTGTGGCACGCAGATAGAGTTAAAAGACATCTTTATATTTCTTTATATGGGCAGCACGACTCATTTCTGTTGGGTAAAGAGTGTTTTTCATGATTTGACTGGCTCCATGACATGATTTCATAAAGTTTAATCGGTGTGCATTTAAAGAAACTGTTAAAAAGAGGTTAAATAGTAAAATGTTGATTAAAAAGAAGCAAATTCATGTTGTTGTAAAGATGATTTGGTTAAAAAGTTTGAAAGTTGTCTATTTACATGATTCTGTTTTGCACAAGTCCATGAGAATACTTTACAGTATTTAAATGAGATGCATATCAAGTGCATTATGCTACCATGATATTATTTGGCGTGGATTTTGGATGAATGACTGAAAGATGTGACAGATTTGTTTATGTTATGCAAAAGAAATGGGTTAAGAGAAACACATGTTTTGTGAATGTTTGAAGATGTCTTCAGAGATTAAAAGAAACAGTGATTTGCTGTTACCTTTGAAAATGGACAATGTCAATGAATAGTAAATAGAATGACATGTTTAATAAAGATAGCTGCATGATCCGGAGAAGGAGAAGCCAAGGCTCCCGTGTGATCACTTCGTCTTTATCATTTCAGCAACATATAACTGCCCACGGGAGCCGCAGCCCGGTACCCGTAACACAGACATCTGGAAACGAAACGAGGTTTCTTGTTGAAATGTGGATTCCCCGGGGTACTGGGAGCCATCGACTGCACACATGTGCAGGTGTGCGCACCAGTCACCCAAGCCATCACTTATGTGAACCGTAAGGGAGTCCACTCCATTAATATCCAGGTCATCGGTGATTCTAACTGCCTGGTAACAAATGTGTATGCTATTTACCCAGGGTCAGCTCATGACTCATTTATCCTGGCGAATTCCGTCATCCCTACAGTCTTTCAGGGGGACCCCCCTCTGGATGGGTGGCTGCTAGGTGACAATGGATATCCACTTAAAACGTGGATGATGACGCCATACATTACACCATCAACAAGATGCCAGCGTCGTTTTAACCGTGTTTTCAGCTGTGCCAGATCAGTCATCGAACGTACTTTTGGACTGCTCAAAATGCGTTTTAGATGTCTGGACCGTACGGGTGGTTCATTATCGTACAGCCCTCAGAGAGTCAGTGCATTCTTTGTGGCATGCTACACAATATAGCCTTATGCCATGGATGCCACTTTGACCTCACGGAGGAGACATTACAGGACTTAAGACAGAGAGAGGCTGAACTGCATGTGCCGTGTCAGCAGGGAGAGCAGCAGAGCGCACGTGGGAGGAGAGACCACCTGGCTGCTCAGCTCTGCCCTTAATGTGAGTATTAGGCTGCCGCTTGTGGTGTGGCTGTGGCGAGGTGAAGAATGCAACTTGGATGACAACGCCACCCAGTTTTATTGGAGACTGGGAACTCACCAAAATACCAAAAAGGCTCTAAAAACAAGGCAAGCAGTGTAAAACCAACAGGCTGAAATGAATGGCCGGTTAAAAGATTTATTACAATGAATCAAATAAAAGGATAAAAATAAACAAAGCAGCACAAGACTTAAGATGATGCCAGCAATAAAATAGAAATAAAATACTAAAAGGTCCGCTAGTAAAAACCGAGGAGAGGTTCGCCGCTAGCCTGCCGTGTCAGCTGGCTCAACTCCACCGCAGCACAGCTCCCCCGCTGTCCGAGGCTCCGCTGCCGTCCGGGTCGCTGTCCGAGGCTCCGCCGCCATCCGGGTCGCTGTCCGAGGCTCCGCCGCCGTCCGGGTCGCTCTCCGAGGCTCCGCCGCCGTCCGTGTCGCTGTCCGAGGCTCCGCCGCCGTCCGATTCCCCCGTGGGCTAGGCGACCGGTCCGGACCCTCCTTCAGCGCTGCAGCTGCGGGAGACAGGAACCTGGGGGCACTCACTCGTTCGCGGCCGACCGAGCTGGCTCAGCAGCAGTGGTCTACGTCACGTCGCCAGAGTACAACAGGTGCAGTACTTACACGCAGGGGCAGAGAAACTCTGCCCGCCTGCCGTGATGAGCCTCGCACTCTGGTCCCACTACTGCTCCACGGCCGTAGCCCGCCGTCGCACCGCGCCGTCGTCCCAGGTCCCGTCTCTTCAGCTCCAACTGCACCGAGGTGGCTGCCTTCTCCTCCTGCCGTGCTCGCCTCTCCTCCTGCTCCCTCCGCCGCTGATATTAACGCCCCCGCACCTGGGCATCCGCCCCCAGTTCATTTAGCCATAACTAGCCTCAGCTGTGGAGCTGTGGGGGTCAGGTCATTCACAACAGGAAGTAAAGCACGCACCGTCCCATTTCAAATTAAAAGCACCACAAACAAAAGCACACGGCAATCCAAAAAGGGCAATACAAAATAAAAAACATGCAAGTGCAAATGTGCAATACTCCCGTTCCGTGACATCCCCCCTTGCTTTAAGGGTGGCAGTCCCTGTCACCTCAGTCTTCATCTGGCCGGAACCGGGTTGGAGGCTGTCCAAAGTTCACTCGGACGGAACGTCGAGGGCTCCGTGGTAACTCAGGCAGGTTTACAGGATGTTCTGGTGGCTCAGCAGGTGGATCATAAAAAGAACAATAGTATGGGGTCTGGCTCTGTGTACCACTCTCGGAAGGATCATCCGTAGTCTTTTCCAGGTCCTCATGTGGGGATCCAACACAAAGTTTCAGTGAATTCCTGTGAACAGTCTTCTCATTGCCCCCCTTCTCAGGCCTGATCTTGTAGACAACCCTGGTATCACCAACTTGTTCCAGCACTACATGGGGCTCTGGGTCCCAACCCGGGTGAAGCTTACCCTGACCCTTACGGTTCCTGTCTCTCACCCACACTCGTTCGCCTGGGGCCAGTGGCATGGCCTTGGCTTGCCGGTCATAAGTTTGCTTATTGTGACCTGCCACCTTGTCAATGTTCTGTCTGGCTAACTTATAGGCGAAGGAGAGCTTTTGGTGGTGGTCTCTAACCCAGCCTTGTAGGTCATAAGTCTGTGGTTGTCGGTCCACACCCAGACTGACATCAACCGGTTGCCTCAAGTGCCGGCCAAACATTAAAAACGAGGGTGTATAGCCAGTAGAACTATGGACAGTGTTGTTGTAGGCTGCTAAGAGTTCAGGGAGGTACTCAGGCCACTTATGCTGCTTTTCCGCCTCAAGAGAGCGCAGCATATTGAGCAAAGTCTGATTCATCCTTTCTACGCTACCATTACCAGCAGGATGGTATGGAGTGGTCCTGCTCTTGCTAATGCCATAGAGCTGACATAGCTGTTGGACAACAGATGACTCAAAGTTCGCCCCTTGGTCCGAGTGAAATCTCGCAGGGCAACCAAAAACCTGAATCACATGGGACCACATGGCATGGACAGTAGTCTCTGCTGTCTGATCCTTCGTGGGAACTGCCCAAGCGTAACGGGTGAAATGATCTGTCAAAACTAATATATTCTGACACCTATCTGTAGCTCTGCCCAAGGTCAAGTAATCCATGCCTATTACCTCTAATGGGTAGCTGGTGATGAAGGGATGCAGTGGGGCCCTAGGCTGGGTCCTGTTCTGCAAACTGCAAGCGACACACCCTTGTTGGAACTGGCGCACCTCCATATTCATCCCAGGCCAATAGAAAAACTGCCGTATCCTGGAGAGGGTCCTTTCAGCTCCTGCATGGGCAGCTGCCTCATGATACTTCCTCCAGACCTAGTTTAATCAGTCACAATAAAAATACACAAAGTCACTCATGAAATAATCATGTAATGATTTTTATTTAGCTGTCTCTCCCTCTTCCTCTTCCTCTTCGACCCCTCCCTCTTCCCCCAGCAGGGGAGCCTGAGGTCAGCTGTCCTCCCCTCGTTCTGGACCTCAAAGGCCACCTGGGAGTGGCAGGGATCGCGGACGTGACATGCGGGAGGAGGCGTTCGGCTGCCTCCGCCAGCCTAAGGAAGCTGGTGTCCGTTGAGGTGGCAGCGTTTCTGAGTGTGCTGTCCATGTTTCTGAGTGTACTGTCCATGTTTATGAGTGTGCTGTCCATGTTTCTGAGTGTGGACTCCAGTCCTCCTACTCGCGGACTGAGGTCGACGAACTGCCCCTCCAGCATGTCAAACCCCCCCTGCTGGATATCAAGGAAGGGCTGGTCCTCGCTTGCGGTGGTCTGTCTGCGCCTCCTTGTGCCCTCCGCCCCCTGGGTCGCAGAGTCGCTCGCCTCCTCAGTCACCGGACCGCCCACCTCCTCAGCCACCGGACCGCCACCGCCCGCCTCCTCAGCCACCGCCTGCCTCAGTCACCGGGCCACCCCCCTGCTGCTGCTGCTGCTCTTCATTAACTGAGATTGGACGCAGAAGCTGGTTATGTTGCAAATAAACAGTGAATCAAGTGCATTCATGTCGTTGATTTTGTGTCATTAGGAGTTACATGCCAAAATGATCACGATTCAATCGGGTAAACCAGTTGAATTTCACAAGCACACAAACACGATGCGTCATTTCTGGTACTTCGGATTTCATTGCCATTACACAGTTTATTCACGTTGTGTGTCCACACCACTCACTTTCAGTGTGCAGCTTTCAAATGAAGGTTACTGAATGTCTCCTTTACAAACAACAAATGCTTGCCTTACCCTCAATTCCCACTTCCGCACTTCCAAATCCCTCCACGCCTACGACGGGGAGGGTGGAGGATGCAATTTCCTCAACCTCATTGAGAGTGAGGCTGGTGGAGGGGCCGCCCCCTGTGGCCCCCACGTGCCTCCTGCTGTGTGCTAGTTTGAGCTTTGCCCTTCTCCTCACATCATTGAACCGTTTCCTACATTGGGCAACGGTTCTCAGTATGTCCGCGCAAACCGCATTTACCAAATGGGTGACCTCCTCCCAGACGGCTTTTGCATCATCCGCCGGTAGAGGCCTGCTCGCAGTACCATATATTCTGGTACTGCGAGCTTGGACCTCCCGGACCAGCACATCAGTTTCCTCCTGGGAGAAGTTGGGCTGTCTGCCAGTGTCTTCCATGGCTGTCAAGTGAAATTTCGAGTTGCAGTGAATTTAAAGGCGTCCACTTAACAGCTGTGTAAAACTCCAGCCTTCTCTCCTCTCTCTTTACTTCTTGCACGGGTGGGCGAGACGGAGACGTGGCTGAGCGCTTGATATAAACACTGCCCGGGGCTAAAAACATCAGAACCTGTAAAGTGGGAGAGAGATCTCTTAGGCTAGACGGCGCAACTTGGCCGTTGATCACCGGCGGAGGCAGCGCATTCCTATCTTTGACAGGCGCAGAAGAGGGTTTCTGACCGGTCCGCTGCACTTGCGCCGAGATGGGCATGGCGGCGTACTAGGGGGAGGGGGGAGGGGTCGACAGAATCAGCTGGGCGCAGTGATAGTTTCGTGCAGAAGGTGTGAGCAGGCTGGGGAGCAGAGGATCTGATGACACTGACAGCTTGTCAGTGTCATGAAAGATACACAAAATCACTCATGAAGCACATAATTGTTTTTATTATCTTCTTTAGCACTAGAACAGCCAAGATGGTCTGACAGACCGTTTGGGTTTTTGGAATTCAAATAAATCTGTTAAAAATGATTCCCCTGTCCTCTAATTCTTTGACTTTTCCTAAATATGTGTCTTGTATGTTTTTCTGAAGCAAATAAGGTCCTAACAATGACACAAATAATATTACAAAGCATTTATACCTCCAAAGGCCAACAGCGGTCTCACAGACTTCTGATAAAAAAAAGATGCACTTCACGGGGCTTTTTTTTTATGCTATTGATTTGTTTTGTTTCATGCGCGTGTCTGAACAGGGAGCTAGCTCTGACAGCAGACAATCAGACAGACGGCCAAAAATATCAACCAAATCCCAAAAGAAAGACAATAAAAACAGGCATAAATAAGAGATATAAGGTGGAAGAAGCTTTAGCAATGATGCAGGACGTAAGTGAGGGTGAATCGGATGGCGGAGACGTGTCGGACATCAGCGATCTTGACTGGAGTGAAGAGGAGGAACGTTCTGAATCAGAGTCAGAACAGCCACGCGCCAAACAGCGAAACAAATGTAATCCTGCCCCAAAAATACCCGATCGACCTCCAGCTGCTGTACAGTCCAGAGCAGAACCTGCAGTGGAGCATGGAAGCGCTCACGCATCACCTCCAGGTATAGAGAATTACTGTAGGCTACTGTCAGTTTACAACTAAATAATTATAACATAAAATGGTGTAAAAAAAAAATAAACTAATGTAATAAAATTAAACACAACAGTGACCACGGTAGTTGACAGCAGGAGCACTGGCCCAGCGACTCCAGAGGTGCCAATTACAGATTCAGGTAAAATATTATATCCTCCATCAAAGTACAGCAAACCATGTATTTTTCGTTTCCAAAGATTTATTTTAGAACGAACATATTTTCTGAATAAAAACCGTTGTCCTTTAGAGCCTGCAGTCCCAGAATCAAATGAGCAGAGTGAGGACGGGACAGTGTGGGAAGGTGTCCATCCTGATGCGCAGCCGGGGAGACTTATTTTACTAATTTTAATATGTTCTTGATTATTATTGACGGTTAATAATGCAACTTTTTTATGTGTGTTGGTGTGTGTGTGCGTGTTTATCAGGGACACGAGCGCGCGGAGTGTCAGTGAGAGGTGACGCTGCGCAAATGCGCACTGTAAAAAGTTAAATAAATTTTGAAACCTGATTTGAGGCATTTTTAAAGCAGACATGAGGCATTAAAAGGTTTGCTGATCCTCTTGACTTAATATTTTGTTTATTTATCTTATTTTCGCGCTAGGTTTTGACCGCTGTCGATCTTCCTCAGGCAAAGAACCAACAAAAAAAAAAAAAAAAACACACAAAAAATGAGAAAAAAAAAAGAAAGAAAAGACAAAAGAAAAACAAACCACACGCGAAAATAGTTTCAAGTGGGTCAATGTACAATTCGGCCGGGCCCAGAGCAGGATATGTTGTCTCTACAGAGTTGTGACACCAACTCTGTCATCATGAATGAGTCGAAAATGAGGGAGTCTCCGCTTTGCGTCGCCTCATTCATGCATAAACAGTCTCTATTTTGTGCTCGGAAGATCTCTCAGGTCATTTTGAACCGGCTTAAAAGAAATCCTTCATATGGACAACCAGTCCGTTTGTCACTAGAGCTGACCACAACACACTCCACGCAATGACAGCGGCTTCATTCAGTTGACAGATCTAATAAAAAAAATGAAATGAACATGCAGGCGCGGAACTATGTGGATCCCGCACGACTGCATATGCATGCGTTGAACAGCGTAAAAAGCAGGTGAATCATCATTTCTACCTGTGATTTTGAGGAGGAAACCTGCACAATGTCAGAAGTTATTTCACACCATCGGACCAAAACACGGTTCGGCAGTCTTGGGCAGGCTCTTAGTGTGTTTTATTGATCTTGCATCTTGTCACGACGCATTTGCTACAGCCATGCACCTGTCAGTTTGCCTTGTCTTTCTTTGTGAATGAATAGTGCCGTGCGTAAAAGCGCGCACTGTATGTAAAGACCTCGGCGGAGCCGATCGGCGCTCTGAAAGAAGTATTGCTGCCCGAATGCACTGGACGCAGAAGCGCCGCGCGCGGTAGCGCCGTGCACTGCGCTTCTGATCGCCTCCCATGTTAACCTATCTGGCTGGCCGTACTCAACGCGCAGGGGAACGCCGCGCGCGCCGCGGCTCGCGCTCTGCAACACGCCCACTCCGCTTCGCTCTATTTTTCACACGAGCGCCGGGAGCGCCATGTCAAGCTGGATCAAGCAGATCGGACCAGACAGGAAGTCGGAAACAGAAAAGGCAAGAGAATCCGGTCAATTTTCAAAATAAAATAAATTAAATGACGATTAGTTACGGACGGTGTTGCTCGTCCGTCTATAATTTGTCACTTGAGTCTAATCACACACACACACACAAACAGACATACGCACGTACGCACCCAATCAAACACACACACACACACACACACACACACACACACACACACACACACACACACACACACACACACACACACACACACACACACACACACAGCGACAGAGATTCACGTGATGCAGAAAAAAAGAGGACAGGAGGAGAAAAAGTCTCTCCACAGGTCACCAAAACACACACATCCATACTGGCGAGCGAGACAGAGGGAACAAACGTGAAAACCGAGAGCAGACGAATCCAGCCGAGTGCAGTCGATGTGTGACCAGCGCGGAGAGCGCTGGCAGCAGATACGCCTCCAGTGCGAACAGTCAAGCGCCGGCGCACAGTCCCTGCACATCCAGAGAATTGAAGTACTCAGGGCGAATCTCGTCCACCCCAGGTGCCCTGCCACCGAGGAGCTTATCAACCACCTCGGTGACTTCGGCTTGGGTGATGGACGAGTCCACCTCTGAGACCTCAGCCTCTGCTTCCTCCACGGAAGACGTGGCGACAGGATTGAGGAGGTCCTCAAAGTATTCCTTCCACTGTCCTACGATATCCCCAGTTGAGGTCAGCAGCTCCCCACCTCCACTGTAAACAGTGTTGGCAGAGACCTGCTTTCCCCTCCTGAGGCGCCGGACGGTTTGCCAGAATTTCTTCGAGGCCGACCGATAGTCTTCCTCCATGGCCTCCCTGAACTCCTCCCAGACCCGAATTTTTGCCTCCACAACCACTCGGGCTGCAGTTCATTTGGCCTGCCGGTACCTGTCAGCTGCTTCTGGAGTCCCATGAGCCAACAAGGCTCGATAGGACTCCTTCTTCAGCTTGACGGCCGCCCTTACTTCTGGTGTCCACCACCGAGTTCAACAGCCCTTATGAATATATTACAATCGAGGTTCGTGACGTCGCCCGGTATGGCGCAGCCGGGGCCCCACCCTGGAGCCAGGCCTGGGGTTGGGGCTCGCAAGCGAGCGCCTGGTGGCAGGGCCTTTGCCCACAGGGCCCAGCCGGGCTCAGCCCGAAGGGGCGACATGGGCCGACCCTCCGGTGGACCCACCACCCGCCGAGGGAATCGTAGGGGCCAGGTGCAATGTGAATTGGGTGGCAGCCGATGGCAGGGTGTCCGGCGACCCAATCCTCAGACACAGAGACTAGCTCTAGGGACATGGAATGTCACCTCGTTGGGGGGGAAGGAGCCCGAGCTTGTAAGGGAGGTTGAGAGGTACCGGCTAGATATAGTCGGGCTCACCTCCACACATAGCCTGGGCTCTGGAACCCAATCCCTCAAGAAGGGCTGGACTCTCCACTTCTCTGGCGTTGTCCGCGGTGAGAGGCGGCTGGCTGGTGTGGGTTTGCTTATAGCCCCACAGCTCAGCCACCATGTGTTGGAGTTCACCCCAGTGAACGAGAGGGTCGCATTGCTGCGCCTTCGGGTCGGGGATAGGTGCCTCGCTGTTGTTTCGGCTTATGGGCTGAACAGCAGTGCAGAGTACCCGGCCTTCTTGGAGTCCCTGGGAGGGGTGCTGGACAGTGCTCCGACTGGGGACTCCATTGTTCTACTGGGGGACTTCAACGCCCACGTGGGTAGCGACAGTGAGACCTGGAAGGGGGTGATTGGATCGCATGGCCTCTCTGATCTGAACCTGAGTGGTGTTTTGTTATTGGACTTCTGTGCTAGTCATGGTTTGTCCATAACAAACACCATGTTCGAGCACAGGGGTGTCCATAAGTGCACTTGGCACCAGGACACCCTAGGTCGGAGGTCGATGATCGACTTTGTTGTCGTGTCATCTCACCTCCGGCTGCGTGTTTTGGACACTCGGGTGAAGAGAGGAGCAGAGCTGTCGACCGATCACCACCTGGTGGTGAGTTGGATTTGCTGGCGGAGGAGGAAACCCGACAGACTTGGCAGACCCAAACGTGTTATGAGGGTCTGTTGGGAACGTCTGGTGGAACCCTCTGTCAGCATGGTTTTCAACTCCCACCTCTGGGAGAGATTGTCTGCCCCATGCTCTAGAAAACTGCCTTGCTGTTTCTGCGCTGCGTCACCACTAACTTCCCTCTTACCTTTGGCACGGAGATCATTTTCAGGCCGACCACCAGCCACTTCCTGCAGTGAAATTAAGAAAAAGTTTGGTCCCTTTTCACAGTTATGGCCTCTTGAACATCACCAGCTCTTTAGTAGGTGCTTCCTGCACCCAAACACTTCAGAGCACCGCAGCCTCTCTGAATAAACCCTCACCTGAACCGGCATGGGTCCTGTCAGGACGTCATGGGGAATGTTGACAGTCTCAGTTCTGACACTCGCTGCACAGAAAGGAAATTTTCTATATCACAGTGAAAACTAGTTTTATAGAAAGCCTCTTTTGAGGACCTCATTCACAGGAAAAGTCTAAAATTAAAAATAAAATTAAAATTTCCACAAACCTATAGGGTGTTGCGTGTGGAATTTTGAAGAAAAAATAAGACACAACACAGAACAAATGAAGCTTCAAGATATTTTAAAATACCAGACCTGTAGATAACTGATCTTTTTGTCTCTGCTCTGTTGGTTCTTTTCCTTTCTGGAAAGAAGAAGTGAAAAACGGAATCAGGCTGTGATGTAAAATTGGAGGAAAATATCATGCTGTGTCATGGTGAAATTTTACAGCAGCTCAGCAAAACTTGAGTGTTGGTTGATCTTTTTTTTCTTTTTCTTTTGACTCACCAGTTTGGTCAGGACTCGATGGACGGCATCATCAATTCCATGTTTGTATTTCTCGTACAGTCTTTCTGTCTCAGTTGTGCAATCTGCAGACCACAAAGAGATTAAAGTAAGGACCAGACATGACTGACAGCTTTCACCAACGTGCTACAAAACCACTGTGTCACATACTGTTCATTAAAAAAGGCTTGTGACTGAAAATCAGAGCAAACTCACGCGGAAAATGACAGGATTTGATTTTTCAATGGAATAATGAATTTATCTTTACATTAAAAAATCAAATTACTTAGTTTTAATTTTAATTAAAATAAACATAAAGTTGATATTTCTTTAAAAACATCAAAATCTTGAGAAAAAAATGTCAAAAACAACAGTATACTTTCACATAGTCAAAACATGAAAACCTATTCATATGTCAATACAATCAAATACTGAAAATATAGCAAACTGAAAAATAAGATAAATGTGATGAAAACATTTATATATTGAATGGAAAAAAAATATCAAGAAGGTTTACAATTCAACAAACATGTAAAACTATTTTGCAATAAAGCAACATATTCAATTCTCTTTTACCAAAATTTGGAAAATGAAGCTCAAATACTAAAAGAGGGGGAAAAAAAGGAAATTTCAATTTGAAAAGTTTATAATGTAAAATAAATCAAATAAGATTTCTCTCAGAATTATCCACAAAAATGAATTTCTACTTTATTTTGCAAACTAAAAAAAAAAAAAAATGGAAATAAAAGTAGAAATACACTGATTTGGTGCATTTGTCAGTTTATCAGTAGTTAAATCAGTATTATTTTTTCTGAAAATTGTTGAAAATTTACACATTTTGTGTGAAAAAGCCAGCTTTGAGAAAAAGATGGATCGTAATTGAAACAGCACAGAGTCCAGGAAGGAGGGAGCTTTCCTACCTTTGGAGGAGGGTCTCTGTTCAGGTGAGTTCACCCAGCATCTCATCATGAGCTCCTTCAGTTCTGCCAGTTCTTCACAATTCACCATTTCATCCAGCGATGGCCGCTCTCCCTTTGGTATAAGAAACTTCACCAGGCTGGGCAATGCATCTGCAGAGCAAAACGTTGTGCGTTAAAAGTGTTGTCTTGTGCGTCTCTTTCCAGCTTGCCTCTCTGGTTATCGCCCCCGTAAATCACTTACTTTGATATGGCTGTTTCCCTGTTGCGATGGACCACAGCAGTATACCATAGCTGAAAGGGAGAGTGACAGGATTACACACCAGGATCACGAGTCCGCTCCCTTTAAACAAAAACCCAATCCCAGATTTCCTCTCAGAAAAACCTGTGTTGCTCTTTTTAAACTGAAACCATATTCCAATTATATGTTGAGAAATCGGAGCAACGCTCTCCTACCTGTAGATATCGGTGGCCTTTGTGGGGGTGTATGATAATGACCGAAAAGCCTCAGGAGGCATGTAGTTGATGGTTCCCATTGGATTTTCACTGTCTCTCTTGGAAGCTTGTGACATGCTGCTGTAAATCCTGGCGAGGCCAAAATCTGTCAGCTTAGGAGAAAAAGAGGGCGAAGCAAACAATTTCACTGAATAACTCGTCAATAAGACTGAAGGAGAGCTCTATTAAAGCACTTTCAAAGGTCACCTTAGCGTTGAGGGAGCAGTCCAGCAGCACGTTGCTGGGCTTCAGGTCCAAGTGCAGGATGGTCCGAGTTCGGCTGTGGAGGAAGTTTATACCCAGGGCCACCTGGTGAGCCAGTCTGAACAGCAGAGGCAAGGGCGGTGGCTTCTGTAAGACTTTCTGTTGGAAAAAGATTAGATTGCTGTATTTTCATTCCGTAAAAGCAGACAACAGAAAATATATTTTCTCCTGATTAGCAGATATAGTACTATGATGTATACAATTATAGTATTATAAATATTATTATGAAATGCTCCATTAACTTCCATTGCGATATGCTGATGATGCACAGGTGTATTTATCTATGGAACCATGTGTCAAACCAGAGGATTGTCTTAAAAAACAATTTTCTGCCCCTGAACCTGGATTAAACAGAAGAGGGAGACGCTTCCTCCAGTCAAACGATGCTGAGGTATTTCATATAGTTTACCTGCATTGAGCACAGTGATCCTCTCTCCATGAACTCCATGACCAGACCCAAACGTGGTGGTGACTGACCCTGGAAAACCCCAAGGACCTGAATAACACACGGGCTGCTCCCCTGGCGCATCAGCTTGACTTCACGTAGCAAAGATGAGCCATTCCTGTGTATTCATTTGTTCTTGAAGTGATTTTTTTTTTCGTTTAATGATCAGTACAAATAAACAGTAAATACTCACCCATCGTCACAGTGAAGGCATTTGATTGCCACGTCACAGCACCAGGAAAGATGTCGGGCTTTGTAGATACTTCCAAAACCACCACAATCAATCCGTACCAAGTTGATCAGGTCAGAGTCACTCACCAATTCAGGTGAAACGCTGCTGAGATCCATTATGTACTGGAAAAAGAAGTTAATGACACTGAATTGGTGTGATAATATTTACTGTCTACAGGAGAGCTCATGTGTTGTAATCACTGAAAAATTTCACATGTGAAATAGTGAGGATCAGTTTTGATGGGAGACTGTCATTAGGGTTATTTGGGATGATAATTATCTGATATACTAGAATGTTAACAATAAACCAAAGAGAACACAATCGAAAATGGTGAACGAGCCATCAGGTGAGTAATATGGTAATAACTATGGAACTAAACAAACAGGAAAGTGATTTTCACTTCAATCATTTGTTGATTTTATATTAAGAGTTAAAGTTTTGCATAAATTGACCTATCAAAGCGCCTCCTCTGTCCACGTGATGCCGTCACGTGACAGGCTGGACCGATCACATTTACACCCAGTTTCAAATGTTCAATATGGATTCGTCCTGCTGAACTCGCTGAAGTCTTCAGAACGGCGCTTAGGAACGCAATGAGTGATGTCACGAAAGGTCTATCCATTTAGTTACAATCTATGGTTCATCCTTGTCAAGTCTATTCCTGTTCATAAACACACTGGTGTGAATAAAAAGCAAGAACACCGCACCTGAGAGTTCACTGTGGTGCAGCCTGATCAAAGTCCAGTTGAAACAGAAACCAGACAAAGAGCGAGGCGGGTTTAACTGAGTTCCTGATGTTGCTTTCTCTTTAAAGCGATACTTCAACATTTTGGAAAATTGGCCCATTTACGGCAATTCCCCAGTCATTTAGAACAGCGTACTTACTTTTTTTGTGAGGGTGAGCTGTTGTTTATTCAGCGGTGGGTCCGAGGAGAGCTTCACGGCGGACATAATGGAAGTGGATGGTACAGTTGCTTCCCTCGTCAAACTCATCAAATACACAATCCAACAACCTCAAAAACACTCGGGTGGACACTTTATAATCTGCACATTCACTACGCTGTGAAACACCAACAAATAATATAGCAGCGTTACGACACTGAAGCAAATACTGGGAACTACTTTTTCTTATGAGATCACTACGCCCAGACACCATGTTTAGTAAGTAGTTCCGCGGCAAAAACCACTCAATCTCAGAATTTTGCATTAATATTTCACAGCGTAGTGAATGTGCGGATTATAACGTGTCCACCAAAGTGTTTTGGGGTTGTTGGATTTTGTATTTGATGAGTTTGACGAGGGAAGCAACTGTACCATCCACTTCCATTATGTCTGCCGTGAAGCTCTCCTCGGACCCACCGCTGAATAAACAACAGCTCGCCCTCACAAAAAAAGTAAGTAGGCTGTTCTAAATGACTAGGGAATTGCCCTAAATGGACCAATTTGCCAAAATGTTGAAGTATCACTTTAAAGAAGAACAATAACAACATCCTCGACTTGATAAAACTAAACTAAGGACTAAAGCCATGAAGGACTAGACTGCACTGACATGACACATCACAACACTGTCAACCATGTGGGAATTAGATATGAAAACACTTCTGAATCTGAAACAGAACCCCAAGTGGTCACATCATGAATGTTAAATCCATCGATGCAGAAAAAAGTGTAAACTTTCATGTTTGACAGTGTTATGATCACTTCTTTCTCCCCACACAGTAAATTCACACGTGTTCAATCAACTCTGCGGGCTCTACCTTCTTAGACTCCGCCCGCTGTCAGTGGAGTGCAAAGCGCGCTGTAAATGAAAAACTATCTGTCTTGTACCTTTAAAGACTTAATAATTAGTAGTTACTGGACATAACTCCAGTTCTATGAGTGAGTGCCCACCCACGGGCTTCGCTATTGGTACTTTCCCTGGCACCAACTAATCACTGAGACAAGATCCAAAACCGGTGCGCTAATCCCTGTGTGCGCTGGCATGCCACGCCCCTCACCGAGGTGACATTGCCAGCGCCTGCACAACACACTTCTTTCTTCTTTCTCAGCCCTTGAGACTTTCGAAGCCATTTCAAGACTCAAAGATCAGAAGATACAAGATGGATAAACCGGCCTGTGAATCATCACCATCGGGCATCTGGCCTTTCTTCCGCCGCGGCTGCGGCACACTGCTCTAAAGGACAACTGCTTCGCCTGCTTTAGGTAAGCAGCTAACTCTGCGTGTTCTTCTCCCACTGGAAGAGGCTCAGTGCTGGACTGCCTTCTGGGGAGCCGTGTTTCCCGTTCCGCACCCGAGGAATCTGACTGGGCGGAGCGTCTCGACGGCTGTCTTCACCACAGCCTCCCCAGCGCACTCTACACGCGCAAGACGAGGCTCCGGCGTCACGGAGGCCTCCTCCCGCGCGTTTTTTCCTGACGTTTCCTGCTGTGGCGGGGAGTGCCGGGCGCCCCTCCCCCCCCCAGCGACATTGGCGGCCCTGCCGGAGACGGCCGAGGGACGCTCTGGCTGCAACCAGACACCTGTCCTCGCCGAGGTAACAGCATGTGCCCAGGGTTTCCCCCGCCATGAGCGTCGAGCGGCTCTCTCCGACTCAATAACTTTATTGTATGCATATGTGTGTAGAAATTACTCATTTATTAAATACGACCTGCCAACCCCCACTCTGAAGCAGAAAAACAAAACAAAACCATAAACCAACAATGTATATGATTCTTTTGATACATAATTAATTTCTTGAAGAGCTTGGGGAGCGGGACAAATTAAATAAAGAGGCTGATAATCCTTTCTCAGTGACTAAAGGCTCTACATACTCCATGAGAAGTTTCGGCTTGATGACAGCAGGAAGAAAGTTCTCTTGGTTGACATTTCAACCTCCACAAGAAGTCGAGAACTCTGAGGCCACACCCCCTCACTGCAGGCTTGCATTCTCCTGTTTCCAGCGACATCGTCCAAAGGTGTAACAATGGCGTTTCCTGGAAGAATTGATGAAGGATTTATTATTGAAGCTTGCATTTGATTATAGATATGAGCAGATGAAGAAAAGAGGAGTCCAGTCTCCTGGATCAACAGAATTCACAACTTCACCCGTCCTCATTCAGGTATCGGTGATCAATTAATCTCTTGTCTGTGCATAAAATAAAAAACAGTTTGCTCAACAGTAAACAGATCAGAGAGGTGCAGATTTGACAGCAAGAGCTTCACTTGTTTTTTTCTAATGTTCTTTTATTATTAAATATTTTAATTTTCCTCTATTTAGCCAGTAATATTTGTCCCCCAAAATTGTTTTCAGTTTTTTCCAGTCTATAAATAACTTGTATTTTATTTTTACATTAATAAAGAAAAGTCTTATATATTTCAATTTTTACAAGATTTTTTTTGTTCCTACTTTGACCATCAAATCATCAGGAATTAAGATGCCTTGTATTTTATTGAACTGCTTCTAGATCCAGTCGCACGCTGAAGGAGAAGCTCTTTAACAGGCAAGGCATTGAAAATGATTTTATCATGATCTGTACAGATGCAGCTGCTGCACCACCCGCGAGATACATCCACCAACTCCACCTGCTCTGAGGGTCTGGTTCGTGGCAAGGCGGAGCAGCCAGAGGGTGGAGGAACCAGCAACCTACAGGACCAGAGAGAGACCATCGGGACTCCGAGCATCTCCAGCAGCCCGGGCACAAGAAATGACTTTCTTTAGATTTCCAGACTCCTTCAGGACTGGAGTCTGACAGGAGGGAATTATCCCAGACAGCACACGTATATCTAGCCGACGTCCTTAGATCGGAAAGTCGGCCTGCAATTTATAACATCTGACAAGCGTCGGCCAAGCGTCGGCCGACAAGCTGTTTTTTCCCGCCTCATTAAATGTTTCAGCAAGGTCGGCTTGATGTCTGCTGGCCGATCATGCCTTTTGCATGCAGAGGGTGGCGCACCGTAAAACGACTGTAAATCACTGCAGGTAGACGGTAACCCAACGACCGACCGCTAGCAAGCTAGCCGCTGATAAACTACTGTTACCCTGTGACTATCAGTCCACGAAAAAAAAAAAAATTTTTCAGTGGATATTCTAGTTACAACATGAGTGAGTTAACAAAGTAGTTTTGCATTGCTATGTGCGGGATTTATTCAATTTTGGGAAATCACGATGTCATTCCAGGCTGCAGGAGTTACTGTAACTGGGCACATAAGTGCTAAATGCTAGGCTGAAAGCACTGGGCCGCGCTGATACGTCTGTTCAGTATTTGCAGCTGACGTCACACCGGCCTCGCAATGCATGCCGGGATGTCGCCGCCATGTTAGAGTGAAATCAAACACGGAGCAGTTTGTGGCGTGTTCGGAAGAGAAATCTGCATCAAAGTCTTGAAAAAATGGTTCTCAACTGTGTAGCAGCTAGTTGTAGCAGCTGGGTGTAGCAACTACAGAGGGGAAAAAGCAGGATCGTCGTTTCACAGGTTTCCGGTCGATGTAGAACAGAGAGAGAAGTGTTAGCTGCACTTTGGTGTGCTGGTGGGGAACACACAAAGAAGGAGAAGCGACCAGCAAGAACCAGCCGAACGTTTTGTTGGAGGTGTGTGTGCTTTTATTTATTTGCCCTCTTCCTCTGTTTAACTGATGATTGATACAATTAAGTGTCTCTTCCTCTAGTACTGTTTTGTAAACCTCACGCAGGTGGAAGAACCAGTCACGGCCGCACTCTAAGACAAAAAATAGATCCGCTAACAATATTCAGTCTTGAAAACTACTTTGTCTCTTTAAAAATTCCTTTTAATGCATCCCGAATTGTCTCTGAGTTGTTCGTCCTGTGTTTTAGTCCATGCTGATCGGAGCCTCAGCCAGGCATTTCCCTCTCTTCATCAAGGCAAATTTAATTAATTGCAAATTGTCCCAATTAGACCCAGACGACTGGTTTGTGATCCAAATTGATGAATATTGTAATATGAACTATAAGGGTCGCACGGTGGCGCGGTGGTTAGCGCTCTTGCCTCACAGCAAGAAGGTCCTGGGTTCAAATACCGGCCGGGGCTCGGGGCCTTTCTGTGTGGAGTTTGCATGTTCTCCCCGTGTGTGCGTGGGTTCTCTCTGGGTACTCCGGCTTCCTCCCACCGTCCAAAAACATGCATGGTAGGTTAATTGGTCATCCTAAAATTGCCCCTAGGTATGAATGTGTGAGTGAATGGTTGTCTGTCTCTATATGTCAGCCCTGCGACAGACTGGTGACCTGTCCAGGGTGTACCCTGCCTTCGCCCACAGCAGCTGGGATCAGCTCCAGCCACCTGCGACCCCGAAAGGGACCAGCGGCAGAAAATGAATGTAATATGAACTCACTACATTTGCCTTAGCAGTCAGTGATCATAACGTTATCTGCGTGGCATATGCACCGTTTAATGTTGATTTTCTTCTCCCCGTTTCTAAATAATTTCAGGAACTGTCAGCAACGATCCTGTTTCTCCTGCATACATATCATCAAACTTCACCTTAAAGTGGACCGTTTAACAGCTGCTCTACAGTCAGTCGTTGTAAACAGAGCTCCTAATTCAACACCTCAGGGCAAGGAGTAAGACAGAAGACCCCCATTTCCACATTAGAGGAGCTAAACAACTTTGATGACAG
The DNA here is from genome assembly GCF_902148845.1 of Salarias fasciatus. NCBI lineage: Eukaryota > Metazoa > Chordata > Actinopteri > Blenniiformes > Blenniidae > Salarias > Salarias fasciatus. Next base: position 11,009,291 of record NC_043747.1, read on the forward strand.
ACTTTGTCAGGGCAGCAATTTTAAGAAACGTGGTATGTCCTTTAATACCCTACAATATATTTACACTGGATTATCCTCATCTTGAAAAGTAACAGGAACATGTGGGGGAAAAAAAGCGGGACTTGGATTGTCTGTAATAAAAAAATGTTTTTTTGTTCTATTTCATTACAGATCACAAAGCTGTCCATGACTGGAGGAAACTCTGCTAAAAAGAAACTGTGTGAGTTTGCAGAAAGGTCTTTGCATTAGCAACCTGAATTAGCCACCCAGCTGAATTGGTGTGGAAGAGGACAGAAGACTGGGATTAAATCACGACCAGTGCATGAAATTCTTTTAAGTCCTACAGGAGGCGCTACATTGGTTACAAATGCATACACTCTTTCACCGCCTTCCTACCTGCCCTATTGTTGCTGATATTTTTGTTTTATCTTGTAGTGTCAGTTCCCAACAATGGGTTTCAAACCAAGACCACTGAGGCCGAGGTAGAGGTTGCCGTACAACACTGGCTCAGGCTGATGTCAGGTATGTTTTGACAGCTTATGTGTGTGATAATAGAAGAACCTTAAAAGCTAAAGCTGCGTTATTTTTCAAGTAAGGATGGTATTTTAACTGCCTTTAGCTTTGCTAACATGCATTCATGTTTTATAGCAAGATGACAAGCTATCCAAGTTACATCTCAAAATTAGAATATCATTAAAGTTAAATGTTTTTGTCACTCATTTCGGGAAGTGAAACCCATATATATAGCTTCATTACACAGATTGAAATGTTTCAACTCTTTATTGCTTTAAATGATCTGTCTGGGTCAGAAGATTACACAGTCATGTATAGCGAGCAGTGCTGTATTCTCACCCAGAAACAATGAAAAGGATGCAAGTTACATGATGACTGAGATGTTAATTAAAATTGTGTTCTTTGTTTCCCTTTTGCAGATTGTCAGGAGGAACTGAGTGTCACGTCCCGCACATCAGTGTCCCCTTAGGGGCGTTGTATGGCTGTGATTTGTTTTTCAGGTGGGCAGCGCTGGGAAGGCTGTGTACGGAAGTGTGGGGCCTGCTCATCACAGGTGGCCACTATTTAAAGGAGCTATCCGTGATTTTAATTTAACCAGGATGAGAAAAATGCTTTTTACATCATGTACTACGAAGTCCATGCTATATTTCTGTGAAAAAAAAAACTCACACATTGATCAGCGTGTTTTGGATATCTGGCCCTGCAAAGCGCTGCCTGAGGATTTAGCGTGGCGACCTCTCTGCTCCACTGGCAGCAGCAGCAGCAGCAGCAGTGGGGGCGTGGGGCAGCGTACACCAATGACGTATATAGATAGTACACCGCTCACTGCTTGGCGGACAGCAGCGGCGCCATGGCAAATCGGCGCTGACTTCCAGTAGTGGCAAGAAGCTGTGGGGCGCTATGTAATCCTGTGTAAATACACTGACTTCAAGGCCTGCTTGTCATCACTGATGGGATATGTGTTATGTTATGGCTTTTACTGTTAGCAGACAGTAAAATCTCTGTCCTAGGCACGTTGTCATGGCAATCACAGCGTTGTTTAGCCCTCACAGACAAGAAAAAACAAAGCATGTTTCTTGTTGACAGACACGGACTTTCGGTCTCAATAACTCTTTAACAAAACGTCAGTGACATACAAAGGGCGCTTGCATCCCATCGTTGTGAGGTGGACGATATGCTACAAGCTCATTTTTGTTAAAAGTATCTGTCTATCAAGCAGCAGAAACAATACTGATTTCTATAAGCAGCCGGTCGTGCTGTGGGGTTAAGGGACCGTCTACAATTTACAAGACGCTGCAACAGTGAAGACAAATACCACACACAAAAAAAAAATGTAATGCCACCACTGGGATTCACTGCAGTGTCACCATAATCACTACAACCTTCATTTGTCTCCTATCAAATTTATTGGATATGGCATTTGTCTTCACTGTTGCAGCATCTTGTAAATTGTAGACGGTCCCTTGACTCTGCAGCACTCCCAGCTGCTGATTGAAATCAATATTGTTTCTGCCAAAACAGAAACAATGCCAAATAAGAAAGTTAGTGTGTTAAACAATTTTTCTCCAATTCAAATTGTTCAGTTGGACTTTCACAGCTGCTCAGACCCACATACCTTGGAATGGTTGCTTTTTTCCTCCCACAAAAATGGCCAAAAAAAGTTTCTGGAGCAATTCTTGCAGTCAGAACACGCACATTATTTATGTCATACCTTAACATACACAGAGGTTTTTTAGAGTAAAATGTAAAAAATAAAGTAAGTAGTGTAATAAAAAAATGAAGACAATTTAATCAGAAGAGCTTCATTGAATACAATGGACACTCATTTCTAGAATAATTAAAACTGATTGAGTGAAACAGCCAAAGGAAGACAAGAAATGGAAAAAATGAAAGCATGAAACAGTAATTGCAACAAAAAATAGAAACGTTTATTTACAGTCAATGAAAAAAGTGCACACTGACATATGAATGTTCTCCTGAGGAGAATCTGCTCAGCTGCAGTCACTGAAAAACCCGGCCAGTGCTGGTCTAGGGTCTCCTGGGCTGGTGTTCTCAACGTATTTCAAGCATTGTGACTTGATTCCAACACAGAAGTTTACTTTACCTTGGTAAATCACTAAACACAAAGTCACATACCGTGCTGGCGTCCCACTCTGAATCCGCTTCTTGCCACTACCGGAAGTCAGCTCCTATTTGCCGTCTCTCAGGGGGCAGTGAGCAGTGAGGTAACTTGTTGCGATGACAATAAAGGCTATTCTCTCTGACTCTACTCATTTCAAACTGAAGTCAGGGCTCAAAATTGTGCAGAATCACGGATAGCTCCTTTAAGTGGCGTCCTAACTGGATGTCGGCGCTGGATCGTAACATCTGCTGTTGTGTGTAGATGTGTGATTATTCATTTAGCTCTCTGCATTCTCGAATAAACTTTGTCTTTTCCTGCTCTCAGTCTGGAGACCCGCCCTGCTGACCATCTCACCCTGCCGCTTCCTGCTTTCCAGCCGCCTGCCTGTCCCAGACTGACACCTGGTACTGACCCTGGACTGCCTTCGAGCCTCGCTTCGGACCACATCGATTCTGCTGCCTCTGGACCCACCGCCTGGACACTCTGTCTACTGGATCTTAAATAAAACCAGCTCTAATCACTTCATGTTCGTCTCCTCATGCAGTCTGCTCCTGAGCCTTCAAATCGCACCATTACTCTCAGTTCTATTGTTTTTTTTTTTGTTTAATTTTAGGTTCTGTGCTGTCCTTCAGAAACTTTCCCATCCAGGACAGCGTCTTGTCTTCCCAATTGCACAACAAGCAGATGGGATGCCATGCTATTCATTTTTACACAGAGCAAGGAGTCATTAGAAACACTGAAAGCAAAAACAGAGCCAAGTCATTACATCTGTAACGTTTGTGGTGTCAGGAGTAACTGGACATCTTCTGTCGCGGTCAGTGAATGCAGCATCTGTCTCTACAGACTGTTTCCCATGTGTGTTTGTGAAGCAGGAAAGAAACGACTCACTTTCACAGTATATTTTACTTAAGACTATCAGTACACATCAGTGATACAGTGTAATTCCCGGAAGCTTAATTGAAACCTTCTAAAATGACCAAAAAAAAATTTTGGTCAAAGAGGTCTGACTGTTTTCTCTATGTTTAACTGATGGTGTAAACAAATAGTTTTACTCATACCAGTGTTCATTCAGCTTTTTCAAATGTCACGTGCTGAAAAGTCTTTGTTTACTTCACTTTTCTCTCGGTTTGAGTTAAACTGTGTTGCATTTTCACAATCAGCATTATTTACTGAAATCTCACTGGGTGGCCTAAAAGTTTCCTTTACTTATTTTCATGGGTCATTCTCTCTTCTCACGTCTCTGTATGTTGTTCACCTTGTACATTTGCCTTGTGCAATTATTAAAGTGGTAACAGCTAAAAAAAAAAGTTTCTCAACTTCAATTGTGTCTTTTCATTACTAACACATGAAATTGACCACTGATTTTTTTTTGTTTTTAATGTCAATATTGCGTTTCACATTTGACAGTAAAACATGTAATTTTAGAGGTCCAACCTAAAATAATAAAGGTCTCATATCTGATTTTGGAGATGTTACGAGCAGCCTGGTGCGTACGAGTATGAACACTTAAAAGTTTTACACTGTAGTGTCACCAAAATCACTACAGTCTTTACTTGTTACCTGCCGATCATGCTTGCTGATCGTAGTTTACTAGTTATTGAATGTTAAAATATGACTAAGTCTTTTTTCATCAAAATAATTACTGTAATGCGATCAACAGAATTCCTTTGATGGTTGAGGCCAGGTTCTTTAGTCAACAACACATTACAGTGGGAATGGAATTTCATCACTCACAAAATCTATTCAAACTATGAAAGAAACTTTTTGTTCTATTATGCCAAGTATAGCATGATCAACTTTTAAGTTAACACGTAAAACTCACAGAAACAAACAAAATAATAATGATAATAATAATAATAATAATAAAACGTGTCCCTTTAGGGCCAAACACTCACCGTTAGGTATGCGCTTGTTTTGCTGTTTCCTCACCACTGAAGCCTGCAGACTGAGGTTGAAGACAATGACTTCCTCTTCCTTCACTGGCTGTTATAGTTTAGTGAAAATGTGCTGCAGAGATCCACCCCCTAAATCTCTACTTCTGCTTCTGGGCCGCTCGGATGGGTATTTCCTTTCGTCTCTTGTCACTCCATCCTTGTGTGACTCATTTGGTGGAAATTTCTAATGAGTGCATGCTTAACTGTATTGCAGTGCTTGGATTTATTTGTTATAAATAACCGTAGCTCTCACATGTGGGGAACCACCAATGCTTTGTCTAGAATTTACTTTTCCTGATAATCTTAGCGTAGCAGCTGCGGGCACTCATGGGAGTCTTCCTGTGTCCAGCCTACGGCTGGGTGCAGTCAAGGCCTCTGGGAGTGAACGTGGCAGATAGTTATTAGAGACTTGCACACCCCTGCCAGGGCAGAACTCACTCTGTTACTCTGTTGACTGTGTGACTTCTCCTGCTGTACAGCATAAGAAAAGAGACCAAAACAAACTCACCGGCTGATGCCCTTTGTTTAATAAAATTGCCATAACAGTTGGCGTCACGAACAGGATCCTACGAGTGGAATCCAGTGGAGGACAGAGACCTGGTGACTGGCCTTCCTGCAGACAAATTGCTGCAGCCCCGCCGCCATTGACGGACTCTATGGGGACTGGGTCTGAGCCTACCGTCCGGACCACCGCTAGGATCCACGAACTGGTTTCCCTCCTTTAAGGGGGAAACTCCTGCAAGCACCCGGTGAGTTCTTTCCATATTGGACTAGTTGGAGGGCGAGTGAGTGATGTAGTGCCGGTCACTATAATACACAGCATAAAACTTCAATCCTCCCAGAGTGTTTGGTGTTTGGAGTGGGAGAGAGATTGGAGAGGGTTTTTTAGCACTTTTGCAGCCCCGGGGTCTGGGCTGGGACCGTAAAGCACGAAAGGCCATTGGAGACGTCCAATTGAAAAAAGATAACAGATCTGTTGACCACTGGGAGGACCTGGTCGTCCTAGTGGAGAGTCCTCCAGACACCCCAACATGTAATGACATGTCAGGAAAGTATGGACCCGAGTGTGTGGGACGTGTGAGAGAATTGAGTGAATGGTTTGGGTTCCCCAAAGGGGGGAAGTTTGAGCATGAGACAGAGACTGGTTCTGCTAAAATGTTCACCGGAAAATAGGAAAACTGGGGGGAAAGAAGAAGATTGAGAAGTCACTTGGATGAGTGAAGCTGGAAGCAGAGATAGAAAGCAGAGGGACATCCGCTTAGGGAGAGAACAGGGAGAGAAAACATCGTGAGGGACACGAGAGGGTTTTACTACAGATACATGTGTCTCCGTGCCATCTGCTCTCTTTCGAGGTTGGTTCGTACTGGACGTCGGATGTGTGTGGAAGACGACTGGACTCCTCCCCTTCAGAGATCCATCCAACCACCATGGCCTCTGCTCTACACTACACTCACCCTCTCTGACGTGTCGGACTCCACCTCTGCATTAGCTTCCTGCTGAAGGAGTGGTCTGTCAGACACTCCCAACACATCGGCGCTGGAAGGCACCACCTCCTGGATGAATGATGGAAGTGAAAACCGAGCCAACAGCTCAACATCTTTCATGGTCGTTCTTCAGAAGCAACTCTCCTCAGGGCTCAAGCTACAAGCACCACTCTGAGGGGGACGGAAGATGCCAGGGTGAAGCTGGTGGACAGACTGGACACAGACGAGCACAAGAAGGGGGGACACCGGGTCACGTTGAATTCTCATCCGACTGACGGAGGAAGTTCTGACTGAGAAGGTGAAATCACCACTGATGGCATGGGTGACGTACGCAAAACAACACACAACTCGCTAACCGCAATGAAGAAGCGCTTTGCACTGATACACAGCTTGCACAGGGTCAGGATAGAATAGCAGAGCTTGAAAAGAATACAAAAAACAACACACTGATTAATCGTACTTCATGCACAATTACTGATTTACATCTGAGGTTTCCCATGCTCACACTCAAGATAACACGGAAACCTGTGGGATTTTTATTTTATTTTATTTTTATATATTGGGTTGATTCTGGGACGGCGAATTGGATGTTCTTATTGTCTAAACTTTGCCCGATGGCTCTGATTGAATGACAGTTAATGATCAAACTGGAGACTGTGCTCACATCAACCGCAAATTTATAACTGCAGACAAACCCCAGTGCATATGACATGCACTGTGCATACAGGACGTGATGTTGACTATGAACAATGCTTTTTTTTCCAGGAATTTGACAGTGATTTGACTATATCAACGTTTTTTTTGACAGGACTCAATGCGCAGCGTCTGTTTGTCTGTCCAGTGTCCAGATGTCTCTGTTTAATGTTTCAGGTTCTCACAAACGTAGTTCCCTTTTCAAACCCCGCGATGGGCAATGGAATGATTTGGGATGGTTCATGCGACAACGCGTGATTGGCAGCCGACTGCTGATCCAACCCTCCACTATTCGCCATCTCTCTCAGCATATCGCGAGACCTACGCTGAAGTACATGTTCTGCAGTCTGTGCTGTTGGCATGATATGCAAATGAGCATGCTCGACTAACCACATATGCAATTGCGTTTTCAAGAACAAACGGAACATGAAGTTCACTTTCTTAGGATCAGAATTTAAAACCTAATTGATTTAATCTTGAGAGGGTTTTCTTTATTTCAGACCCCCCAAAGCAAACTGTAAAACAAACAGTTCATTCAGTAGCTGCCTCTTTATCAGCTGAGGAGCCGAGGATAGCTGAACAGAAAACAATTGCAGAGGCCTGAGAAACAGCATCACACACACAGCCTAGTGAGCTGAGGATGTGAGGTTGAAGATGCACCGAGAAGATAGTTTAGTAGAAAATAATATATTAATGTGTTTTTGTTTTGTTTTCTGTCTGGGAAGCATTTGTTTGTTTTGTTGGAAAATTCCTGCAGGTATCCCCATCGTTCCGATACACAATTCCGATCCTCCATTGCCAGCCACACCACACCGACTTGAGGGGAGCAGCTTCACGGCAGCGGGAAGTACAGACAGACACACACACACAACTAGAGGGAGATTGACTCAGATTTAGGGAGAATTGTTTTTTTCTGAGCCTGTGAGGACATGTGCTGTGATTCTGTTCTTCTCTTTCTGCTGAGATTGCTGAGATTTTTTTTTTAAATGCAGGGGAGAAGGAGAAACTGTTGTGGCTGTGAAAGCAGTGGACACATTGATGGAGGGAGCTGCTCCAGAGGCTGGAGGCGTGGTGGTTGGCGGTTGAGGAGGTTGTGGAGACGGTGGGGTTTTGACTACGAACGTGAAAACTTCCAACGTAATGACGGCATGTCAACTGCTGACCGATCACCGAGGTCTGAGCAGGAGCACACACACACACACACACACACACACACACACACACACACACACACACACACACACACACACACACACACACACACACACACACACACACACATACACACACGGACACTTACAACACTGCCACACAGACAGAGAAAAAGAGAGGAAGTTGGAATTCCTGAAGTTATTTGATCAACTTCCAAATGATGATGGGTTTATTGTATCTTGTCAATCTCAAGGGGGAAATACTAGTGGGTCAACAGGACTGATCGATCCTGATGAAATGAAAAAGAGGCAGCAGGCTGCCTCCATTATGGGTCACTTCTCCCCCCACATCGCTGTGGCTCTGACCACAGGCTGCGGGGCTCATCGTCTTCAGTGAAATGATTTACAATGTCATGCTTTAATATTGTGAACTTTATGTTTATCTGTACGTATTATGGAGAAAATATACCAATGCTAAATACACAAGAGGTTTGTTTATGATTGGCTACAAGAACCCTCAATCAAATGTCAATTTCAAAATCCACTGACACAGGTGGCACTTCCACCTCCATCTGATTTAGCTGAAATATTTGTAGGCTAAACAAAGATTATGTAGCTTAATAACCTCAGCTAAACCTTGCTGAGTAACACTGAGGCCAAGTGTCACATTAACACATCCTGGACGATGACAGCGGTTACAGATATTGGATGTGCTATGGAGTGAATAACTGATCAAGGTGTTTGGTTGAGACAGAGAGTCCATATGATTCACCAGATTTCACACCACTCACCAGGAAACAGGTTGTGTCTTTCTTGGGAATGTATTCCTGCCGTCGACAGGTTATTCCAAATGACTGTGATTTTATTGCTCCCATTAGGTCTCTGACTGCATGTTTACAGGTGTCCTGAACTCCAGATGCACTGGAAGCATCCCGGGCCCTGCAGTCTTTCTTCACTTTTCTGTCTCAACCTGTCATTTCGTTGCTTCTGGTATTGAACTTACTGTGATGTTATGGTTCTGCTTGTTCTAGTGAAATGATAATGTTCTTTCTATATTAGCAGCTTGCCGGGGAAATGGATGGATGGCGTTGAAGGACATGCTGATAACGCGCCACTTGTGTTTGAGGTTGTTTTCATTGAGCTGTCTCTTCAGACTGCTCAGCCCCTCCTTTGCACTCTCAGAAACTTTCTGGGGAATGAAGTCAGTTTTTTCCCCCTGCTCGACGCTTCAATTAACAAACTAACCCATTCTGATGTGATATATTCTTGGTGTATATCAGTGCTTCTCAATTATTTTCTGTTGCAGTGGCATTACTATTGCAACAACACATCATCAGTAGGGTAAAACTAACCTGTCTCACGACCGTCTAATCCCAGCTCACGTTCCCTAATAGTGGGTGGACTATGGTGTGTCTGAGGTGGGAATGGTACATCAGGCCTCATCATTCCCAACAGGTCACACTATTCTGGTGGTCTAGTGGTTAGGATTCGGCGCTCTCACCGCCGCGGCCCGGGTCACCATTCTGGTTTTCCGGGAAGTTCTCAGTGGTGGCAGAACAGCACTGTGAAGTGTTTGGTGTGTGCAGCTCACAAGGCAAGACGAGGAGAACGCTGTGGGGAATGCTGCTCACCCACCACCTGAGTAACCCCTGTGACCACCTGATGGTGGACTTTGTGGAAATGACTCTGTTTCAGATCAGACAGACCATCACAGGGGCCCTTCCCCTCCTGGCTGAAGGCCCTCTCCACTCTTTGCTGGCTGAACCCAGGTGACTGGATCCAGGTGAAGGACTTCTGCAGGAGACACTGGAAGGCCAGGCGGTGGCCAGGTCCATCCAGGTCCTGCTGGACTCACACTGCCTTTGAGGTAGCAGAGCGAGCTACCTCGCCTCCCTCCCCCACACACTCTGGTCAGTCAATCTAACAAAAGAAGTTGCCTTGCAGTGGCTCTGCATGTCCCCATTATCCTCTGCTGAAGAGCCTTGTTTTCATGACAAAAGCATCTCTTCACACCTTCCTTGGGGTCATTTGGGCCCGCTGTGTAAGAGATGCACCAAAAGGCAAAATGGCCCCACTGCCGAAGCTCTAGTGTTAATGCTTCTCACTCTAACCCTTACCCTTACCCTTACCTTACCCTTTTTGCTGGCATACTTGCTTTTTCCTTATCTGTGTTGTCTTCATTTTCCTGCAGCATTATTCTCATGATTCATTGTTTGGTATGGCTAACATGGCTACTTTGGCTCAATATGCTTTGTTTCATTCTGTTGAACCTTCTGATTCCTCTTTCACATACATCTCCGATGATCCTGATGGTTTGAAGATTTGAAGTTGAGTGATCAGGTGATCAGGTGAAATTTCCCATAAGGTTGATTAAAACGCGATTGATTTAATCAAAAGGGGGGAATGTGTGGTGGAAATTTCTAATGAGTGCATGCTTAACTGTTTTGCAGTGCGTGGATTTATTTGTTATAAATAACCGTAGCTCTCACACACTCAGATGTGTGGGGAAACACGAATGCTTTGTCTAGAATTTACTTTTCCTGATAATCTTAGCGTAGCAGCTGCGGGCACTCATGGGAGTCTTCCTGTGTCCAGCCTACGGCTGGGTGCAGTCAAGGCCCCTGGGAGTGAACGTGGCAGATAGTTATTAGAGACTTGCACGCCCCTGCGAGGGCAGAACTCACTCTGTTACTCTGTTGACTGCGTGACTTCTCCTGCTGTTCAGCATAATAAAAGAGAACAAAACGAACTCACCGGCTGATGCCCTTTCTTAAACAAAACTGCCATAACACTCACCAGTAATCTGACTACACGGTGACTGAAGGATGTGTTTCTGACTTGAACCAGCAGAGGGCGCTCAAACACCCTGTCAGGTGAATTCCTCTACATGGGAAGTTGATACTAAATCACAGTGAGTTTGCATTACACACTACTAAACTAACCCAACCTTTCATACGAAAACTGCTTGAATAATACTGATAAATGATGCAACAACGTGCATTCTGATATTTGTTAATGGTGGAATTCTCACGAAGGCAGTTAGATATAAAGAAACATAACTTCTCACGATGCTGTACTGTGGGTGTTTTGCAAAGAAACCCTCGTGAATTCTTCTCTTGTAAGAATAATAAATACACTGTTGAGCATTGCCTAAATGAGCAGAAGAAATACTGTGGCAGCCCTCCATGACCTTGTTGACCTGTGATGAGAGGCAAGATGAGCTGAAACTGATCTTGGCAGACCCGCCAGAGTTCCCGCTGATTCCTTCTGGATGAGATGCCTGATGCCCAAATGCTGGACAAAAACACAGATAACTCATCTGTTGACGTTGTGATCAGTGTCTAAAAGGGCATTAAGTGAATATTTGTTTTTTCATGTGTTCATACTCTTTGATTTTTGTCACTTACTGTGAATAAAGTTTAACTTGACTTGATTTTGCAAAAAAGTTGAGTATTTCAGAAACTGAGCCCAAACGACAGAGTTCCTGGAATGAGTGTTTATTAACTGACAGTAAATGTGTGTGTGTGTGGCGTGTTAAAGGGTTTCAGTTTCACACATGGTGGGGGGGATTATGGGATTATGGGGATTATTTTTATTTTTTTTGGGTGGGGGGGTATTTCTTTCTTTACTCACACATGTCCCATCTACTGCTCTCTTATTTACACCCCACAGATGGAAAACATTACTCACTACAGTGATTTAGTGATTTCACTATGAAGCAACATAAATAAATGTATTTTAGAATCCGGCTGACTCAGATCTGTGAATTCTTGAGTTCCTCACTTGTGGGTCGAGTGTGATTTTTGCTTATTTCTTTGTTTGTTTTTAACAATTTAAAACACATACATTCCTGTAAAGCTAAGAGGCTAGTACCAACCTTTTCCATTTTTATGATCCAAATTATTAATTTCTGAGCTGATTTTAAGGCTGTCCAGTGAATTTTAAGATTATTTTCTAATAGTTGAAATATATTATGGTAATGGGATTACAGTACACCCTGCTCTGTGACATTAAAGGTTGTAAATTTGCTTCCATATTAACATATTAACATATCCCTCTTCATGAACAGGGAGACTGAAGGTTTCCTCTTACAGGAAATACCATGTATGACACATTAAAGGAAAAATACTGAGTTTTTTTTAAATATTTAAATCATAGTGAAGTGATTTATTGAAATTAGCATTTACACTTCAACAACATTCATCGTCATCGTCGTCTTCATCGTCATCCTTGTCTTCATCCTTGTCGTCATCATCATCCTCATCGCCGTCGTCGTTGTCTTTGTCGTCGTCGTCCTCTGGGTCCATCTGTCCGGACAGAAGTTCCCACTGCTCCAGCTCATCGGCCCCGTGCTCTTCACCCTGAGCTCCCATTTTCACCCACACACTGCTGGACTGCCGAGTGGAGACACAAACACTGACAAACAATCCAAACTATGCCTAAAAAGAATTATTAGTTAGCACAACTCTTACAGGGAGCATGCATTTATGTTTTTTTAGAAGCAGAGCTCAATATGTCTGTTGCACACATGAAAAATATTTTTGACTCTTGTTTGGTGCACTGGATGATTTTAGTTCAAAGAAATTAGACTAAGTGGTAATTTTACAATTTTGTCATTTCATAAAAATGTGGAAGAACCATACACACACCCTGCTGTGGCACGGATTCTCCTACTTGTCACAGCTCAGCCAACGTGGTGGTGATATACCCTTGGGAGGAGCCCTCAGGTGTTCACATTTTTCTGCTTTGAAAGGTACCGATCACATTCAAAACAGGAGCTAATCAAAACCGCAGAGAAATCCTGTTTGGCACTGACAGAGAAGAAGTGTTTTTGATGGGTGTAACTCACATACGCAGCGCTGCTGCTCGTCACACAAATGCATGCTGTGTGGAAATGTGAAAACAACTGACGACAGGATATTCAAATTTAAATTTAGATTTAAATGTTATAGAGCAGTCAGAAAATGTGCTTTCATACTTACGTCCACTCCAAAGGTTTGGGATCAGAGGTTGATGTGGCAGTTTTTATCTTGCAGGATGGAAACAGCTTTAAAATAAAAAAAAAACAGGTGCAACCAGATACATAGTTAGGCTTTTTACCAATACAGATGAAACATTTCAAAATGCTGTGAAAACAGCCCGGGCCTGGATCTACCACTTATTAATCTGTTGATGTTCCTTTACATTTCTATTTAAAGGCGATGCTGTTGCTGTTGTTTTTTTTTTTTTTTTTTTGTTTTTTTTTAGATTAGATCATAGCTGCTAAATATCTGAAGGTGAACGGAATAAATGGTGAAAGTGAGCTACAGATGAACATTATTTGACAAACCGATCTATTTAAAAAAATACATGCTATCAAAAGGGGAACCACTCACCTTCAGGATTTGCTGCAGTTTCTCATCATTCAAGTTAGGAGATAGATATTTAAAATGATTAAATGCCCTCCTCCTTCTCCTCCTCCTCCTCCTTTTCCTCCTCCTTCTCCTCCTCCTCTTCATTCACTGACTTTCTGAGTGGAAGCAGAGGTAAGAGTTTGCAGCGTAGCTCCATCCCGAAAATCTCCATTATACGTTTGATTCTTTGTTGATAAAATGTTTTTTTTTTCTTTTTACTATTTTCAATGAGTGATTATATCTTTAAACACTAATAGAGCTTCAGTGTCTTTGAAGCAAAAATTGTAAGTTGTAAAAATACAATTATTCTTATATAGCATTGTAACATTTTTGACAGATTTCTTGTGTCAGTGCAGTTTTTTATTAATTTTTGTGTCTCTTTTTGAAATGTGTATTCTAATTCGTTCAGCGATAGTTGCTTGGAGGACAATGTCAGTTTAATTCCAATTAATGGAAAGAATAAACTGACTCACAGAGTGAGGCTGGATTACAAACTAGACAATTACAACACCGCGCATTAGCAGGCCTGATCAATTTAAACAGACACAATGGTAAATGCATTTCATTTGTGTAGCACTTCTCCACTGATTTAGCAGCCTCCAAAGTACTTCATCCGAATTGATCTTTCCCTTTTGGTTCCCCAGGAACAAAAGCATGGTGTGTGTCGCACTTCTCACCCCTAACTTTGGTTCACCGGGAAAGAGGCTCCCAGACTGGGAAAGAGCATTTACTGTGGAACAGTGGACAAGAATTTGACGAACTCACAGATTAATGACAAAGTAGTCCACATATATGTTGCAGAAAACTTTAAAAGGTGTTCACACGATATCCTGAGGGCAAATGTTTCAGGAATATGAGATCCCATACTCACAACAGGAGGCTACCACATGAAGACACCTGGATAAGGTGTCTTTATCACTGAGTATCTCTATTAAAGATACTCAATTCAGGCCAACAGGTTGTTCACATAACCCTCAAAGTCATGAAGGCAGAATGTTGAATGTCTTCTTAAAGAGAGTTCCCAAACCTGTTCCCTTAAAAATGACACCAACTTATGCATGTATTGGTTCTTGCTGACAGCAAATATTATCAAAGGGCGTGTATCCTGAAAGAATAGCAACGCTTCGACTGTTACCACAGTCAGAGTACCACCCCTTTGAGCAACCTGAACATACCCAGTCAGCTACGAGCCACTCACAACATCCTCCCTGCACCGTGGCCTTGTCTTGGTGGAACGGGTTGTGTGTGTGTGTGTGTGTGTGATATATATATGGAGTCACCAAAGGCAAATAGTTCTGAAGTGAAGACCAACGCAAAAGTCTAACAAACACGATCATGTACTCTGTCCTAACAAGGACTGGGTCCATCTGGAGGAGTGGTGTTTGCTGTTGAGTGCCAGGTAGAGCCCGACACCGAGAAGTCTGCAAAACCCAGTCTGACACAGCCTGAAAAGCTACTAGAGGGGGCCTGGGGGTTAGGGTTAGGGTTAAAGGGTTAGCCAAAGTAACATAGTTTAAAAAACAAACAAACTTGTTTTTCATTTATTTTCAAAATAAGACCATACACAAATGACTTTCTCATTTTTATTACCAGGTTTATTACTTTCCAAGACTGTAATGATCTTAAGACTGTCCAGTGAATTTAGGTTTATTTTCCTTAAAAATTGTTTCTTTTCCTCATCAAGTAGAAAACGTCATTTGAAACACGATTACAGTAGACTGAAGGAAAAGAGAAGCGGTGACTCCCATGCTCTGAGACATTACGTAGAAAATGCTGGGATAAACTAGCTTTTGCTTCCTTCTCTGTGCACAGTCACTTTGACCACGGCTGGTGAGACGTCAACAGAGTTATAGACAGTCACAAAATTGTTACGATGTCAACATTTCAAGCTACAGCCCCCATCATGAATCGAGACAGAAATCCGTTGCGTCCTAACTGACAATGGAGATCTCGTTTTAAAGTTGTCTCTTACAGGAAACGGTAGACGAGGCAGACACACACAAAGCATGTTCGGCTCCATATTGTAGAAAATTGTACTACTTCTGAGTGGCTAAAACATAGAAGTGACAAGTGGGTGTAAACATTTATTCATCGTCGTCATCGTCGTCGTCGTCATCATCATCATCGTCATCATCATCATCGTCGTCATCATCGTCGTCATCTTCATCATCATCATCGTCATCATCGTCGTCATCATCGTCGTCATCATCATCGTCGTCGTCATCGTCATCATCATCATCGTCATCGTCGTCATCTTCATCCTCATCGTCATCATCTGGATCGATCTTCCCTGACAGAACGTCGTCGATCCACTGCTCCAGCTCGTCCGCCGTGGGCATGTCGTCGTCATCGTCCATTTCCATCCAGACACTGTCAGCCTGCCGAGGAGAGACACACCCACACAAACAAAATGTGATAGTGTAGAAGCTTGAAGCCTGATCTCACAAGCTCAGAATATTATTTGAGGCTATTATATTTCTCTAAAAGCTTATTTTAAATCTGTTTTAATTACATTTTGTTGGCACTGATGTGTTAACATGGCCAGTAACCAACAAAAATAAACAATACAGAGATCACTGCTGGACAAAAAAATGGCAGAACCAAACAGCCATTGTCACAACTCTCTCACTATACGGTTCTGCTACTTACAGATAAAGTCAATCAGACACCTGGTAACTGGCTGTTATATTAAACAGTAATTAAACATTTTGTCCTCAAAGCTCATAAGCCATAAAAAATGAATAATTGAAAGTAATGTTAGCAAATTTGACTAACGCCAAATTGTGAAGAATTGACGGCTAGGTCAGCACATCTCCAATACTCGATGGAAGGTAAAGGCAGCAAATTGCTGACAGGGATCACATTCTGCCAAGGCTCATTAACAGAACAACCACTGTTCAGGAGAAAAGACTGGTTGACAACTCGGAAAGGACATGTGACACCAAGCACTAAATGCTTTTTGGGACGAAGTGCAAAAACCTTAGTGGTCTGAGGATCCACCAGGCCTCCGTACGATGGGTGCAGAAGTTATATGCCTCACACCACACAGGAATCAGACCTGGCCAGTTCCAGGAGAAACTCAATCACAGTTCTCAAAACTCAGTTATACAAGATTCAAATCCACGAAGGCCATCAGAACCATAGATCATACAGGCAAGTGGACCCGAGTCAACAGAGCAAAGGAGCGGTCCCAGTTTAATGACAGCATCAGCAACATATTGGAAGTAATGGCCAAAGGAGATGCTGACCAATCCCTCCACATAATGGTCACCAGCTAAATAAGTAGAGTAGTTGACAGAATTTGGCTGGAGGAGAAAAGAGCAGCAAAACATTCCAATATCAAGAACAACCAGGCAAATGGAATTCCTCAGCTAAGGGCAAGAGTTGAAGGTCTTGAGAAATCAATTCAAGAAAGCAAGGGAGGAAGAAAAGGGTCCTCACAAAGGCCTGCCAACGTCCTTCACAAGAAGCTCGTGTCCTTGAGGAGAGCTGAGAAGCAAAGGAAAACCTCTATGCAAGGTTTAAGAACTGCTCAAGGACACTCAACAAGCTCTGGAGGATTATGAAGGCAGCATGGAGGAGGGGAAAAGTGGTAGACCAGGGGCAGTTAAAGGAAGGGGGGTGGATTCTGAAGGGGGAAAAGTGACAATATCCAACAGTTCAGAACCATCTTCCTGCTCAGTATTGAAGGAAGGATATTCTTCAATATTCTTGCCAGACAGACTACCTCCGGAACTTTGACTTCTTGGTCCAGGCAGGAGGACTCCAGGTACCAGGGTCCCTGGACTATACAGGTGTTCATTCCGGTTGCTCTGTGCCTGGATCTACTGGTCCATAAGCAACAAGTTTATGGAAGAGGTGCCGCACCGGCAACACATCCCAAGTACGAGACTTCAATCTGGATTACCACACTGGCTTCACTCTGAAAGTCTCTTTATGTTCCATAACACTGAACTGACATAAGCTGGAGAAGGGAATCTGGATGCACCATTTCAGTCAATATTTTGTGTCAGTGAACATGCCGGTAAAGTCTGCTGAGAGTCGGTAACGAGAGCCTTCAGGAAGCCTGAATGAGCTGCAGAATTAACAGATAATCTCTGCGTTACGCAGATGATGCAACACAGTGCATAACGCAATTGAATTCCATTTAAAAAAGCAAAAAATATCAGTTATATTTCATATTCAGGTTAGATAATAAGAGCACATTTCACTTTGCTTTACAAATAACTCAGAACAGTGCAAGCTGAGTAAACCACAAGTCTCATGAACCATCAAAAACTTAGCTTACGTCTTCAACGTCCACTACTCCGATCTGAGGAGAGGAGAGGTCAATACGGAAGGTTTTCTCCCAGTATGGGACCAGCTGAAAAATCACAAACAGACACAGGGAAGAATATTGTCAAATGTATATTTTTCAATGACGTAGCTAATGTGAACATCCTTCAAATCACTTTAGGCAGAAAAATGTTTTTACCAGGGGGAAATCGTCGGGGTCGATCCAGATGATGCTGAGGTTGGGGTTGTCATTGTTCTCGCGTGCCACCTCCTTCAGGATTTCCAGGAATTCAAAACCATCTAGGAATGAAGTTTCATATGATGAGACGTGCCCGACTCACACACTGACGTTTCTTCTGAGCCCATTTCTGTTTGAATCGTTCCGAAAAGAGGACAGCACTGAGGTCAAAGATTACCGGGGTCATCCTCCTCTGCGAATGCCACAATGTGCTCTCCATCAATGTCATCCTCCTGTGGACACAATGAAAATGTAATGTAAAGGAGTTTCATGTGTTTCTACTGGACTCACTCTGAACAGAAATACTATACAGGATGGAAGTTCGATCAATATCATTAAAAAGAGAGAATTATTCGCCACCTTACCCAGATTTCATACATGCTGTGAGGCTCCAGCTTCCTCAGAGTGGGCCTGAAAAGGTCAAATCATCAAATATCAAATTCACAAGAAACCTATAGAGCTTAAAAAGAGTTGTGTGCCCTATTTAAGTAGTATTGATTTTATGGCGCAACTACTTTGTATGAATCATGTGTGAGTACCTCTTATGGTCTCACCTGTCATGCTGTTCGATGTACTCAACGAGCTCAGACTCGATGTAGGGCTTTCCTGGAATGGTGACGGGTTCCTCCATGAAAGGCTCGTAGAAGTCGACTTCGTTCATCTTCAGTTTCAGCCTCCTGGCAATCTGGAAAGGAGGAAAACTCCAAGAGTTAAGAAAAAATATGTGTCTCAAGGCTTAGTCTGTAAGCTCCTGATGATTTGTTTTAATGTTTTTTGGAAGACATTTCCCAGTCCGCACACAAAAAAGGAAAAGAAACACTCAAACGTATCAACCTTCGCATCAAATGTGGCGAAGAATTTGACGAAGGGATGGAACTCTTCAGCAGCGTCATCATACTCGATGAAATCTAACGAAAGGAAGAAAAACACAAATCCCAGGTAAGAGCAGCTAAGAGACATTTTTTTGGGGTGTTGTGCTCAAAATCTTCGACGTACGAAGAGACTTTTCATTTTTGAAGTAGCCGACCAGCTTGATAACCTCGTCCATGTTATAAAAGCCCTTCAGCTCGCGTTCGTTGTCAATGATCTCCACAGGGTCCTCGATAACCTGCAGGGAGAAAAGTATTCCAGTTCAGCAGTGATAATAACTCACATCGATTGGTCCTGATGCTGTAGCTGCAGTGTCAGTGTTTCAGAGTTAACCAGGCGATTTCACTCACATCATAGATGAATTCAACCAGGGTGTCTGCTGCCAGCTCTCCGTCGTACTCAATGATCTCATTATCAGCGAAGATGTAGATGCTTTCCACTTCGTCCAGACCTGGTGAGAGAGGAAATCTTTACTTTATATAACTTTGTTTTACCGACTGGATTAAAAAAAAAAATCAATTAACTTGAGAAGAACTCTAAAGTGAATTTTAGAGGAAAGTATGATGACATTCATTTAGTTGTGTGTGAGAGTTTTATTTGGATTTTCCTATTTGAAAAGATGCTTTTATTTTGAGTTTACCTCTGTATAGCAGTGAAAAACATTCTCATATTGGAAGCATTTTAGAAACAGAGGTGTGCATGTGTATATATTCAGATTCAAACCTAAACACATAAATATTTTTTTAAGTTTTGCGATCTTTATCAACTGCCAAGTGGGCTGCACAGTTAAGATATTCCCAGTATTCATCCAGGTTGGACACACAGAGTGAACTCCAAACTAGGCATCAGCCACAGCTGATCAGGTCAAAGGTCAAAGCTCCTTGGCGTTTAATCTGTTTAAGCCTGTGTCACTTAAAAAAAAGCTGCAACGACTACAGCGCACACTTGAGGGCGCTGCTGTATAGAGACTCGTCAGGTTTAGGAGGTCTGACGGCTCAGAGGAAGCTCGTGGTCACACGTGGACACTGAGCCAATTTACCCAGATTATATTTGACACCTTTAGTGTCGTTAGCATTGGGAGGTAAGTCAAGCACATTTGAATTTGATGAACAGTTAGATCTATCTCAAATTACTGTCACAACGACCAAAGCTGCAGACCGACATACAGGTTAAATTATAAAAGCAGTTTTATTTTATATATTTATATAATTGGAACTTTTAGTTCCAGTATGATGTGCATTTTTTTACATTAATTGAAGAAACTATCAAGTGGCAAATTCTTGACATTATCCGAAACTTATTTGGTAAGAATAAGAATATAAGAGAAAAATGTGAACATTGTCAGAGAGATTTAGCATAATACCCCTTTACAGGCACTCACTATCATACTCTAAAATTGACAAATATCATATTTGTCATTCATATTATATGATTTATATCTTAAAGTCGTATCTAAAGGTGAAATATGTGTTATTGTTTCTCTGAGAGGTTATAAACTCTCACTCAGTTCAACAAGCTGATAAGTTATTTACAACAAGGGTTCATAAACTTGCCCACCAGAGTGATTAAATATGGAGTCACACTTACTGATAATTTACCATATTAATGACACAAATTGGTAAGTGCTTGTAAGAGGTGATTTTTTCACAGCAGGGCAAAAACACATCAGTGGTATGGTTAACATATGATGAAGTTATTGTCTTCTGTGATCATCACTGTTAGTTTTGAAGACAAAGGGACAAAATTTGGAGGCTGAAAATCAAAAAATCAAAAATAGGCACAGTAATGAACTAATTCGACGACAAGCTCTGCTTTTTTTGGAATGTGTGGCACTTAATGAGTATTATGGAGGGAAAAGTGTTGGGATTTCCATTTATTTTTTCTTCTGCTAGGCTCACCCAGCTTCTTGGCGACAGCGGAGTCCTTCTTTTCATCCACCAGGCCAAATCCGATGTCCTCATCATCCAGATCGTCCAGAACTTGCGCTGCGAGCTGGGCAGGGCGACAGAGAGGTGAGGGCGTTGGGAGATGAGTGAAAGTCGTATCCTGCGCGCGTGTTGATTTTGTCAGCGTCTCCTCTAATCTCGGGGATGCCATCAAATCATACTTTCAGCTTCATTTACACGGGCAAACCCTTGGCCTTTCATCTCCATTTCAAGGCCCGGGAGGCAAAAGCTTTGGATTGCTGCCTTGCACTTTCTAAATCGGAGTGAAACCGAAGCCAACAATTGACAGCCCTCATAGCCTGCGCGAGAGGAGGACGGACAGCGGGCTTTTCCAGAACAACAAGAGGGGCAGAACTTGAGCCAACTCTATGCCGAGGCGTAGAGACGCCGCGACAGGTGTGGCGGAGAGGAGAGGAGCCCACACTCTGCAGTACGCATGCGCATTCACACAGTATATATACACATACTGTAAACACTGGCTCGAGTGTACTCCTCTCCCCACAAATACATCACTTAACATACGCACAGGACTGCTTTTTCCTGCATCTTTCAGCGCCTGCGAGTTAAAATATACCAACGCCCCCACTTTAGATTGCGGGATGAGGTGGAAAGCATTACGCAGCGGCTCGCAAAAGCAGCGTTGTGAAATGGGTATCAAAGCACTTTAAAGCATCTGAGCAACTGGGATAAACTCAAGAACATGATGTCGAATCGACTGTTTAGGAATAAATATTACACTTTTGTTAGAAATCTACATTCGTGGCATGAGGAAAGGAACTGAAGTACGCAGCGTTTCCATTTTAGTGACATGAAAAGTATATTCAAAGCTTTTTAAGGAAGCAAAAATCTTATGCAATAGCAGTTTTAATAAGGTGGAAATGATGCTAAGGACTTGCATGTGACGGTTTCCGGTTATTCAAGAATGCGTGGATGGATGGATCAGTAGATGAATGGGTGACAGGATGGATGAGCATTTCAGAGATGTGATGAAAATATTATTGGCAGATTTCAAACCTCATATGATCTGAAATGTGAAGTCAAACTGGCACGGCCCAAGCTGCTGCTGCTGCTGCTGGAGTTTGAAAGCAGTTCAGTCTTTGAGAGTTCATCACGTGTGCGGTTTCTTCTGTGCAATTAAAAAAAAAAAAAAACTCAACTGCAGTCAATGGAGTGGAGGAGCATTCGGCAGATACTGCAGCAGCAGGAGAATCTGCAGTTGGCAGCCCAGCCTTGAAGCACTCGACACAAGAGGCAGACCTCCACATACCTGGAAGATAATTGCTGCTTGGCTTGTGATCAACTGCAAGGAGAGGTAACGCTTTAGGGCAAGGCACAATAGTCACAGCGTCCAGGTTTACAACAAATGGGGGAGCAGCCTTCACAGGAGACAGAAATAGGTCCAGACTTAAACGCTGAGAGTGTGTCGGTGGCGATGAAAGCTCTGCACACACAGGACTGTCGAATGACCGCACGACCCCGTGTTCACACAGTCTCTGATGAAACCAATTGTTGGATTACATTGTGTCCTTTTTTTTCCACTTTCAAACAAACGTAAATTGTTTAAACATGTATTCAAGCCACTTGACGTTTTCATTCAGCAGGGTGTGAAGTGAGGCATTTTCTGTTTTGTTTTTTTTCCATTCACACTCATGTCAAATTTTTAACAATCCTCTACACTACTGGTACAAATGGTAGTGGCTTTAGCCCTTTGTTAGACAACTATACGATCAGAACAAAAAACTATTATCTTCTATAAATGGTCCAACATAAACGTGACAAATACAGCCTCCAACTGATACGTGACCCCCACTTTACACCTATTAGAAATCTACCTCTAAATAACCTACACACAAATAAGAGATGTATACTGCACTGTACTGTAACCTACTGGAATAATTAATGAATGCTGTGCTTACTTTCTTCAAACCACTGTCAACTTCCGTGAACTTGAAAGAACTGCTGCGAGGAACAAGAGACCCTATACCGTCTGTTATCCTGAGTGTGTGTGAGATAAATACTTACTCTTACACACTGCTGTCATCTCACACATACATTATAAAGCCTACAGAAACAGCTGACTTTAGTCTTTCATAAATATGTAAAAAAGATCACCAATGATATTCAATAACCGTTGGACACCCTCTTTTAACAAACTACTCTTTGCATTAAATCAATGATAATAATATTAACCTACTTTAAATCTATTATTATGATTGATTGTAATCTTTGTGGAGTTTTTTTTAATGTTCGGTGTGAAACACATTGTCACAAAGTATTATAATCTTCCACAAATTCATGGAAAAGCTAACTTTAACCTAACTCTTCTACAATGACAACCAACTTATAATTCATAAAACCTATTAGATAATAAAGCCTAGTGTGATTCCACACAAATAAGCAAATTAAATCTCTCACATACACACTACAGCACTCATTTGGTGGTATTCCATGAATGCTAGAAATGTTGAATATCTGTAACAAATAATACTAATCTTGAATAAACAGAAAATTCAATATGTGACGGGAGCCTTGAAAACAAATAACAATGCTCAAATCTGTTCCCGAGAGCTCTGAGCGTGGCTCGTCCACTTCAGAATCGGGGGTATTTATAAGCGGGGTGAGGTTGCGGGTGCTCACAGCGGGGCGCCTGCAGGGAAGACGGCCCTTGGAGTCACGCAGCTATATAAGGGCGCCTCAGAAAGTGTGCTGATGAGCAGAAATATGTGTTAACATATGGAAACGGGTGTGGAGGAGGCAGCCTGGCAGAGCTGATGAATGGAAGAAGACACCTGACACGCGGGATAACGCTCACGTCAATCACGGCTCGCGCTCAACAAAGCAGTCGCTTCTTCTTGCAGATTTTTCGTGACGGGCTCTCCTCTTTCTCTCTGAGTAGATTCAGTGTCCAGACACCTCCACCTCCACCTCCACCCTCCCCTGTTCCCCTCGCTATCACCAGCCAGTCTGAGTGCCGGGAGCCAAGTGAGAGGTCGGCGGTGCGACAGCTTGGCGGCGTCTCCCGATGTCCAGTCACTGTCGGGTGATGGAGGCGAAGGCGCAACGCCACGGTGAGCCGTCGGGAACGTGCTCTGGCTCCCGGCCGCGCTTGGCCGGGCCACCAGATGATGAGATCGGAGAGGGAGTCATATTTCTTGTAAAACATCCCTCTCCTGCTTACACTGCACCAGGCATGTTGGCCCAGATTTTGCTTGCTCATGTGATGAATCACCTCCATAAAAGCTACTCTCTGTGCTTTTTAAGTATTTATTTTTTATTCATTGGTCCAAAATTTTAAGAACTCAAGGTTATTTCTTAAAATACTCACTTATAATCTAAAAAAATGCCATTTTAAATCATGAAATTGCTGCTGGTTTGACTATGTCGTAATGAAGCAAATAGGAAGAGCACCTGTTACTTGCTGTAAACAGTATGAATTTTACTTTCAGTGCATCGACAGCTCTGTTTTCATAAGACTCTTTTCTAGCTGCAGTAATAAAAAAATAATCAAACAAATTCCACCCTGCTAGCATTTGGCAGAAAGAAAACAATTTTGATGAAAAGAAAAAATGTTGTTGAGGCAGAGGTTGGAAAGATGTGCAAAAAATGTCACCAAAAACAAGGACAGCGTTTATAAAAGGAACATTTCTTCTTTCTAAAATTGAAATTCTTCATTGTACAATTATTGTACAAATAATAATAAAAAAAAAATTCCAAAACTCAAAAAATGACAGTCTAGCAAACGTTCCTATTTGTAAGTGTTGAACTAACATAAATTTCCCGATTATAAAGTGTGGAAAAATCTCAATTCTAGATGGCTCAGCTGAAAAAGGTTTTACTAAAGTAAATGTGATGAGAGCAGAATAACATCTCATCAGCATGAAGGAGGATATCCTGCTAATCTGTCTGGAAAAAGTGGAGAAAAAAGGCCAATTATACAAATGTATGTACTGCAGCCTGTAGTCAATGAACTAAAGAAGAAATGAAGAATGTGCTCTATATAAATGAAGACAGATAAAAGTATCAAAATCCTTATCCTCAAATCCTGATGCGTTTACACACAGGCATGTCTAAAGTTTCACATAAAGAGCCAAACACAGCCCAACCTCAAAACCGTGCATTTAGTTTAACATTCAACATTCAGCCTTTCGATGGACAGCCGGACGATTGTCTCTGGTGGTGACAGGTTTATTCGCTGCTTTACGGTCTTTTAAAGGCTCTCGAGGCGCTGAAACGTCTCGTCTTCTTATAAAACAAGCATCCTGGGATCTGTATAAAATTAGAACTTCAGCGCCCCCCCCCCCCCCCCCCCCCCCCCCCCCCAGCCAGATAGTAAATTAGTAATGGCTGCTGTAACACATCAGGACGTTCTACACCCGGCTGTTACATAACACAGCGACTTGGTGGTCATGAAAGATTCAGACACAAAGGCATATAAAGCACACACTCCGTCTTGCCGGCAGCCTGCACGGCTGCACCTCGCGCATCCTGACGTTTTATTTTAGACTTTATGCATGTTTTAAAGGCTAGTTTTATTTACTACCGTTCTAAAATAAAACTATACCTCTGAGTCTTTTAACTCCTATTTTCTCTTCCTCATTGTGTGACACGATCTCTCTCGGGAGGCGTTGCAAAATGCGCGGGAAGCTTTCAGGGACCTCGCAGGCACACGCGCCTTGATTCACTACAACAAACTGCGAGGGCAAAAGTGTCTGAGACCATCTGCGAGTGACTCATTTGGACAGCAATGAACAGCATTCCAAACATGTCACACAGCAATCATGGTTAATAAACTCAGAGTCCCTGCTGCATTCGTTAAGCTTGTTTTGCTCGGTTACATAAAAGCTGCTGTTAGAAGAAAAAAAAAACTTCACGGCTCAGAGAAGATACCAATGCATGCATGATTATGATGTTGAGAGTAATAGGAAACATATGCCGGGTGATGTTTCTGTAAATTAGTATTTGATTTTGGTTACTTTACTACCTTCTTGCTTGCATTAGCGTTGGCGGTCTCCCTCTGGGATGTCTCTCTTATTGAGACTGTCAAATGACTGATTAACTCATTTGGTTCTGTTTGAGTTGCGTCGCTTAGCTGGAGGAACAGCAATTCATTTAGACCCCGTTTCCACGGCGACGGCCCTCGGAGCCCCTGAAAATGCGCACTGTGGCTGAAGTGAACTGTTCTTCTGCACGACAGTGACAGCGATGGCCGCCTCCACAGTGTCATGACGCCACATTCTTCTTCTGTTTTGAAACTTAACGTTCGTTGCTGCTGATGCTAACGCTAACGCTAATGCTCGTGTTGCTTACAGGGGGAAATATGTTACTGTAAAGAGAGCTGAGTGGAAAATCCTCCTGCAGTAAACAGGAGTTTGTTTAATTGTAACCAACAGCAGCTGCATCATAAATAAAGTTTACCGCCAGGTCAGTCACTGATACTGATACATTGATCAAGCCACAGTATCTGGAGAAAAATATACAAACGCCGCACATGAAACCCCCGGAGCCCAGAGCCAATCTGGGGTCTCCTCTTTCTGACAGCCTACTGCTGAAACAGGCACCTCTCAGCAAAACAAACAGACGCCAGTGATTCAAAAACCAGCTGCTAAAATTGTGTTTTAGTGTCTTCTTATTGCGCATGCTGACTCGTGAGAAGAACACCTCATTAGTCATTAACACCCGTGTGTCAGGCGAGGGGACAGCTGGAGTGTAGGACTAAATCCTGTTATTCCCACATTGTGTTTTAAAGAGAATTTATCGAACGCTGACTAATAATCATGATGATAAAATGCAAAAATACTGACTTTGTACTGTCTTCATTCACTTTATGGAAACATATGTGAGTCTGGGTTTTCAGGTCATATAACTCACACTTTAATGTTTCATGCTGACCCCTGATCTCCTCCATTTTCTTGACATTTTGCTGCCATGAATTAGTTATATGAAGAGATTCCCAGGTACAGATGACTGGAGAGAGGAGGGAGGCGAAACGAAGACGTGTCTGTTACTGTGAGCAAGAGTATAGCATCATCCATAAATCATCCTGCACATGAAAAACACACACAGTGTACGTTACATGGTGGAGTCTGCAGTGGTATATGTGATCTACAAGAAAATATAGTGGTTTTTTTTTTTTAATTATTATTATTATTTTAGAGCCCTTGGTTAACTTTTTACCTTTGGGCTGAAGGAAAGACTTTGGGAAGCATTGAAATACAGGAAATACTGTAAAAAGTTAAAATGTTGCTATTTTTACAGTCAGAATACAATAAAAGTTCCTACAAATTCTGGTTTAAGTGAGAAAATTACAGGCATTAAGGGTATCATGGCAATTTTCCCCCTTGCTTCGGTTTTTGTCACATGACAAGCAAAAAAAAAAAAAAAATCATGGTTTTGGTTCATGTTTTAGAGGGGCGCTTTTCTATTTGCCCTACAGACCTACTCTGTTTTATTCAGCCAACTTAGTGCTCTAGGAAATTGCTCACTTATCTCTAACACTTTGTTATTCAAGTCATTTTCTGCACAGTTGAGCTCTTTAAAATGTGCTCTGACACAACAATCGTTGCAGAGATCTGGTAAATCCCTGAATATCAAAATCCGTTTTACGTGCCGTCGGCGGAGAGATGGGACTCATCTCGGTACGAGTTGGAACGCTCCTCCGTGCAGCTGCGCCTAAAATCCAGCTGTGCTGCAGCTAACAGCTGCTCTGCGGAGCGAGGCTGGGACCATAAAGCTGTTAAGAGTTGAGAATGCAGATGTTTGATTAATATGAATCATGATTTTATAAGCTTTCCCAATTTTTTGATTGCTTGAAAAAGGAGGAAAAGATGTTCATGAAACGATAATCAGCCATAATTTTATGACCACTGACAAAATGAGTCAGTTGATGAGTTAGAAACAGAAAAATAAGTAAGTATGAAGATTTTAGTGTTTTTTTCAAGGAGCGCATGATGAAGCATTTTCAAAACTTCCTATCTTTGGCTTGTTAGTCTCCGGTGTTTAGTATCTGTGAAACGAGGAAGGAAAAGCTGCATACCTGTTTTAAAATAGAGGAAAAACTGGACACTGCTGCTCTCACACATCATCTACCATCTCACTGATGGCTTCACATCCAGCAAATTGCTAAATGAATGCCTCTTTTACACCTTTAATTGTGAGATCGAGGGAAGACGAGACCTGTAAAGATGTGATGAAGCCGCTGAATGTCTTGGAAATGTTAATGACTGACAATCTGAACTGCTCCGGAGTGAGGAAAAGTGAAACCGAGCTCCCGAAGCCGCTTCCTCTCAACGCTTCCTCTGTACGCTACCCTCGAAGCACCTCTGCCGGACCAAAAAAGGCCTGATGGAGAATGGCGTTTGAGTGTCGGCAGTGTAACGCCAGCTGAAGAGGCGTCTCCGGGGAGCTCCGGGGCGAAAAGGGCTGGAAGTGAAGTTCAGGAGGTAACGGGGCCTCGAGGACTCACGGTAATGAGAGCCACTTTATACAGGCTGGATGCGGAGTGTTGATGTCTGTTATGGCGGTGACCAGATGTGACCACAATGGAACGAAGGTCATCTCAGTTAATATGTTGTCTGATTTGGACTAATATTAATTATTTAAATGGGTTTTGGCGACAAATCTTGTTCTGCTGACTTGCTTTAATAACTGCTTTACTGATCTTGCAATTTTTTTTTTTTCACAAGCTTTGAACAGAGCAGACTAATTTGTACACTGCTGGATGTGGGAGACAAACTTAATTCCCTCACCTTGATCATAGCTCAGAGACAAGCTGTTGACTTGGAACTACCTCCAGATTTGTTGATCGAGCTGAAGGAATTAACTTTTAATTTCTTAGTGTGCAATATTGTAAAATAATTTCTCCACAACGCAGTTCCATTTAGTGCAATTTTGAAAGAATTTGAGGAGGCTACAGGGTCGATTGATCGACAAGTTTTCATATCTTAAAGCAACATTTCAGATAAAAATCTTTATGCTGAATAATCAGCAGCTTGGAGCAAAAATCTTGAATCGATAAAGTAAATCCACAATCTTTCTTTTTATTCTGCTATCAATCCATCCACCGCCATTAAAACTCCGGGCATGAATTTCATTGACCAAGCAGAGAAAACAAGAGGATCCAGCGGTGGCTTTGAATAACGGTTTCCACAGTGACAGTCTGACCTTTTCCCAGATGGAAGAAGATCAGACGAGACAAAGCAGGAGCTTCCTCCGAACCGCGCAGATTTACTGCCCGTTACGAGGCCACGTTTTGACTTCTGCCTCCCCATTTCACCTCTTCTCCATTACTACCATCGTTTCTTGTGACCCGGGGAGGAAATTGGAGAAGAAAACCCAGTGGTCTTTTCCTTCACATCTAGAGGAACCCTATTTAACTCTACCTGTATTGTGGGATCTCTTTGAACGTCATAACGATCAATAAATTATTCACAGATCAAGAGCAAAAGTCACATTTGCTTTGTTTATTGGTGAGACGTCTGCTTCTGCCCTGAGCTGGATTGATGTTGAATGGCTTCACATGTGAAATAAAGAAAGAAAGAAATCCTGAAGGGTTGATAAAATTTTAAAATAATCTAAAAAGCTCTGTGTGATGGCAGAAAATGGGCATATACCTGGTAATTACGGCATCTTGCAGAAGAGGCAGTTTGAGTGGAGTGACATTAAGGAAAGGGTACCTCCGTTGTGATTGCTCCTGTCAGTTTGCACAGTTTACTGAGGAGTGCACGAGGAGCCATAGCAACAATGGGTGCATAAAAAGAGGGGAAGGCTGGCACGGCCGGTCAGAGCAGGGGGGGGTTGGCAAGTAAAGGTTCGCAGTAATCTGAGCTGTGTGCTGCGCCGTGATTGATGAGTACGGGCGGTTACAGTATGCAGCGTGCCAAAGGTCAGAGTTCACGCCGCCGCGGCAGACGAAGATGGAGAAGATAAATACGCCAACAAGCCGGTCGTCATCATAAGTGCATATTTTCATGTATAATCATTTCAAAATGTAGTCAGTGTGGCACTATTTCCGTCATCAGCCGTCAAACGTGGTTGTATTTCTGCACCTGTTAGTCTTTATTTATGTCTTCATAATATTAGGGTCGGTTTAACATAATAATACTGGGAGCAGAAGGTGTGATAGGTTGTATTTATATTGTGTGTCCAAACTCATTTGGAGAGTCGCACTGGAGCGTCGCCTCCTGAACCCGTCTCCGCTGAAACGATCGCTTCTGTCACTTTGCACCGGTGTGACGGCTCCAACAACACGTGGATAATTGCACAGATCTCCGCCGAACAACGCTTCCAAGCCCCACATGAGAACTTCCATTAAAATTAACACCTTTTTTCATCACTTTGTCGCATGCATGTCAGCCGGTGTTAAAAGGAGCAGAAAATAGACATTCGCAGGCTCCGGTCGTCAAACACGTAACAACCCAATTATACAACGGAAAACAGGGAGATTGAAAAGCTCCCTCCCCACCTGCTTGATTTATTGCTACTTATTTATATCAATTTTCTCGCTAGTTCACACAGGGAACACATTATTGACACAATTACGAGCTAAAGTTAGTGTTTGGTGGATTGGCTGTTTTCTAGTGGAGGCAACCTGCACGATGTGGGACGAGCAAACAGACCATATGTGACAAATTTACCCAGGCGTAAGCAGCGTGAGCTTTAAATAAAAATAAATTCAGAGTGGTCCAGGGTGTTTAGGTGCAGCTTGCAATCGGCTGTTTCTTTCGGGCTTCATCTGTTTGATTCGCCAGCTGTGAGGCAGATGCATAAAATCCATTCGTATTAATTAGGGTGAGCGGTGCAGCCTGACTCCGTCACCGACTGATCCTCCAGCTGCCTTCACCGCCGCAAATCCCTCATGTTCTGTGTTATTGTAGATTTGAATAAACTGTCCCGTGTGTGATTTTTTTTTTTTTTTTTTTATTAAATCATCGCCTAACATCCTTGACACTAACCTTGTGCATGTCAGCAGAAGTTTATTCATTTATCAAAGCTGTTCTCTGCTGGAAATTCACTCAGAGATGTTTCAGGCTGTGAATAATTCAGGTGGGCACTCTGACATTTTCTGAAACTGCCGGGACCAGAGCGGTGATGAGGCCGACACTTTAAATTGGTGGAGGAACAGGAACTTCCAGTCAAATGCTGATCAAACTTTTTTTTTTTTGTTTTTGTATTTTTCAATATTATC
Organism: Salarias fasciatus; assembly: GCF_902148845.1. NCBI lineage: Eukaryota > Metazoa > Chordata > Actinopteri > Blenniiformes > Blenniidae > Salarias > Salarias fasciatus. The sequence continues at coordinate 11,040,093 of NC_043747.1, forward strand.
TTTGCTTTTAAAGCACGACTTCTTGAGAAAGTTTGATTTCACCCTGTGATGACTAACTTACAGATGAGCTTCATGTATGGGTATAGTCGCACAGCAAAGAAGTTCTTTGTAATTACAAACTAAAAGCAAAAACAGAAATATTAATGCACTTGACAACCTGTGTGCTACAGAAACTCACTGCTGTTACTTATTGCATTGAAGTCATATTGCTTAAATTATTACATACTTTTACAATTTCAGATGTTCAACAATGACAATTGTTTTCTTTTTTTTGGGTTAAATGTCATTATTTTCTTCTATATGACTTTTTAAGCCTGTTGCATGTCTCTTTATTCCTTGTAATGAAAATCGGCCCCGATTCTGAGATGTAATGCATGTTCACAACCACTATGGAAGAGTTAAAAGTGCAATTGATCACGGCCCGTCACGACTCAGCGGACGCACGGGATTATTTTTCACAGACTAAGATGACTCCTGCTATGGTCAAAGGTGACATGATGGGCATATTTTCGGAGTGACACGGTAACTCGCTCCTGCTCACATCCCCTTTGGCTGGAAAATGCTGAGTCTGTCACCGACAACGCTGGGGGCGTGGATTTCCGGGGTTTGCTTTCAGACAGCGAGCATCTGAAGGTTCTACTGAACACCTGAACCTGTGCAAATGGCAGACTTTGTCCGTCATTGAATGAGAAACAATAACCAGACTATCTATAAATCTGCCTATCTGACCATATTGGAGGAAAAGATACATAAATCTTTTGAAAAATACAACTGTAACTGCACAGCAGTTTTGTTTTTTTGACATTGTCGTTAAAGAATAGCAACGATGCATCTGATACTACATCTGGATCCTCACTTTCATTCAGAAATAATTAAGATTTGTTTCCCTGAGTGCTTTCTTTAAATAATTCATGCTACCACATTCAAAGGCGGTAATGAGCAGCTATTTTAAGCATCCCCTTTGACCGCCTCGAGAGCTCGCTCCTGATTGGACGGATTGTCACAAGTGGCAGGAAGTCTGTCAGAGTCCTGCAGGGACCTGTTCCAGTAAAGCGCCTCTTCCTCAAGCCAAGCGGCCCCCAACTTGGCAGCGCCGTTAGGAGATTGATCAGATCCAGTGACTTGGGTGTGTAAATGATGGTTTAGGACTTCGGCCCACGTCCAGAGGGTGATGTAGTAACACAGCACGGGGGAGGAGTGAGCAGCCGGGGAAGCAGGGAACAATTGATGTGAAATACAGCTTTCCAAACCCTCCGTCCGTCCCACGAGGGCTTTTAGACTCTTGCTAAGCGTGCAGCTCCGTCCCGGGCTATTTACAGAGGTGACTTATGCAGGCTACTGAAAGGTACACTGAGCCTCTGTAAGAAGACACTGCTGCTCTGACAGGCGGAGCGTAGCTGCGGTGGATATACTGGCACATTTGCATCCACTGTGGGCATACAAGTAAAGAACACTTTAGGCGCATTTGTCAAGTCTACAGACGACACACACACACACACACTTTCCTGTTGCTCTCTAGTAAGCATTGTCTCCTGAGTAAACTAAAAGTAAGAGCCCACCTCAAAGGTACCAGAGCAAGAGCTGCTGAAAGGAAGAGGACACATTTGCTTTCTGCAGTATAATCTGGAGACATTCTGGCTTCTGTTCAAGGTCTAATTGCATCTCAGCTGCAGATACGAGGCACCAGGTCAATAAAGCTGTGAACAATGCAAGAGAATGAGACCGAAACACGTGTCTCCATTGAAAAATCCCAAACACATAACTACAGGGTGTGTTGATTAGCTACTAGAAAAACACTTCAATCAGCAATCATCACTGTGTGTAATGTGCATAATTGATGTTCTGCACCTGCAGCAACACCTGTGTGGACTGCAGAACATTGCAAGGCTGAACAGTGACGTTACTTTATATAATGTGTCCATCATGCATTGTATCTTTTCATATCTACTCATAAGTTGTGGCTTTCTTTGTGTTAAAGAAGATTTTCTGCATTATTAGGGCCTCCAAGAGAGAAAGCATTGTGTCGACTGTTAAAGCTGGAGAACTGATCATTGCATTAAGTTTGCCCATTGAAAAAAACAATTAAATGTAATGGTAAACAACAGTATTCTGCGTACTTTAAGTCGATTTGTTAGTGGCTTGGTAGAAGCATTTTGTATGATGCATGTACATGTTGTGCATTAATTATTATCAATGATACCTCTCAAGAGATTTTATTCTATATTGCAAGCGTAAAATGAGTAGAGTAAAGGAAGACTTTTGCAGGAAGAAACAAAGCAACACAACATGTGAACATATAAAATATGCAAAAAAAAATAAGTGATTAAAAAAGCAACACATCATGTGTTTGAGAGGTTGTCAGCATCCTGCAGTGGCTTGTATTCAGCGGTGCAACAGTTTTCCCTTTGGGTTTTCCTTTTTTTGATCTAGAACAACATCAATCACGAATCCATAAATCTTTGGAAACATGACTAATGATTGAATGAAAAGCTTTCCATGGTTTTGTGCATCGTTGCCAGTGTCCATGCCTAAACCACTGTAAGTATCCATTGACAAGTTTGGCTGCACAAAGCAAAAGAGTGTCAAGTAATTTTCAACTACCTCACTCAAAGTTCACACCAAAAGTCTACAGCGGGTAACGCTGAACATCACTCATAATGTTGCACTCATTTGTAAACATTAAAAGCCACCATTTGACACACATCCATCGGTGCTTCCTCCCTTCAGCCACCACACCGTCCAGCTCCTTTCCTCTCCTCAGCATCTCTTCAGTCCAACTTGGCAGAAAGCCACGCCTGAAAGTCAGAGAGCCCGACCTCACCCAGTAGTCTCCACCCTTCGACCACACAGCCATGCACACTCATCTGAAACCCAAAGCGCAAACGCCAAGATAACATCCAGAAATACCCATCTCCAGCCAAACCTGAGACCCCGTCCTTCCCTCCCCTCTCCCCGATCGTGACCCTAGCAATGCGCCACAGGTCCATCCAGTGTCATGCTGTGGGGGAAACCCACCTCCAAAGCCAGCTCCTCTATCTGCAACTGCTTCATGGCACTGCGGTTCCCGGCCACATTTTTGTGGTAGTAGATTACCATCACGTCATACTTCTTCATGATGGACTTGTAATTCTTGGCAGTGAGGGTATGGACGCGGTCTTTGCCATCATACTCGGGGATCTCCAAGCCCTTCTCCCCCCAGGACAGGGCCCCCAGTGAGAGGAAGACTCCCAAAAACACCCAGCCCCACTTCATGGTTCACGTCACCTGGCGGCCGCAAGAACGCCTCTTCTCAAAGCCTGCTGGTGGGGCAGAAGGGTAAAAAAAAAAAAAAAGTACACTAATGAGGTCTGATGTCCCTAACGCAAGTTGGTGTCTTGCAGGGAGAGTTAGGAACAAAGTCCGCTTCCTGTCCCCACCGGCTAGAGAAGAGCGGGTCTGGCGTCGACGCCCTCCCTTTAAAAAAGCGCCGCACGTGGTCGTGCTGACGCCACCGGCCAAAGGCGAAGGGGGCGGGACCCTCTCAGGACACAAATCCGGGAGTCACAACACCGATCGCACGCCTCGACGACTCGTGAAGGCTGCCAAAAAAGTAATATCGACGGCGGTGGGGGGGCGGGTGGGTGCAGCCCTGAGCGGCGGTCAGAAAAATAGAAAATGGGCGGAGGCAAGGGAGGAGCCTTGCCTCAGCTGTTTGTCGCCATGGCTATGAAAAGGGACAGTGGTTGTGTTGGGTGTTTGGAGAGCTCCGGATACCAGCTCAGTGTCTTCAAGGACCGAAGGTATAGATGGATGTACGATGAGAGCAGGCAGAAAGAAGAGCTCCAAAGATGCCATTCCCATATTAAGTTTTGCAGAGGAGCCAGACTCTCGCTAAAAATAAGGGCTCCGCGGGACGAACACACCGGGCAAGATGGTGTCCACAAGTCCAACAGTATATGTCTGCTAGATGGTGAAATACGCAGTTTGTTGCTGCTTTGACTCCTTTCCAAGTCAAAGATCATTATGTCTGATTCCTCAAGCTTTTCTTTAAAATTTTGCTGTTGATATTATTGAAAGTACTCATTTATAACTCAAGGAAATGCGACAGGTTTTGCACAAAAGTTTGGAAACTTCAAGGCGAATACACTGGGTCTCTCCGACAGGAGATGGAAATGTTCCCATGATCCCAACAAGGGATTTGATTGATTAAGATCCTGCATAAAGCAAGCTGAATTGCACACTCGTGCAATTGATTGTTTAATTCAGTCAGAATGACACCCGTGAGTGAAATCAAGCACAAAAGAAAGCCGATGAGATCGTTCACAAAGTGCCTCTTATCACAATAACAGCAGCGTTTAGCCTGAAGGCTGAACTGGTTAACACCTCCTTCACAGAAACAGACGCAACGATAAACAACAGAAGTGTTTTCAGAAGTGATGAATAAAAACAGCATAATATACATTAAACTTTAATGTATTTCCTGGGCAAGGATTGCTTAGATCCAGCGAGCTAGTCTTTCTGCCACCGCTAAGAGACATATTTATTTGTTAGGTTGGAAACTGTAACTTGCACAGAGTTGTGTGTCATTGTGTGTTTTACTGTGATGGACATGTCCGAGGTGTATCCTGTCAATCATCTATTGTCAGCTGGGAAATGCTCCTGCATCCAGCGATCAAAACTTGGATGAAGTGTTTTTTTAAGGATATGAATGAGAGGCCGTCCGAGACTTTGTCGTCTTTGTGGCTGTCAAATTTTATTTATACCTGACAAAAACAAATATAAAGCAATTTTTTCTGGGTTTTTTTTTTTTTTTGTCCAGGAAGTTAAGGTGATGGACCAGTACTTTAGAGGAATATCAGAATGAAAACAATACATTTTAATTTTTAAAAGAATATAAACATCAGGTTATTGCTTTGGCTTTAAATAAACACTGTTTCAACTATTATTCTTGTTGTTTCTTGTTTCTGCACATATCTAAAGCATCAAGAACCTGTTGGTTCATCTGAAATTTAAACAAATGTCCCTAATTCTTTGGACATTATTATTGTTTGGGTGCAATAAATTTTGTCCTGTTATGCACAGTTTCTTAGGACTCATGACAGTTTTATGAGTTTGACTGTAGATGGAGGTAAATACAAAGTGTGCCGCTGTGGATGGCTGCTGGTCAGTTGTGTCTTATTCCTGCACACCGGTCAGGTGTCCAAGTGGAGTGTATCTGAATGTGTTCAGAGAAACAAAATGGAAAACGACAGACAGTCGTAGCAGAAGAGAAAGTATGAGATCATGTCAGCGATTAGTCTACAATGAGAAAGGAGAGACTGTGACTATTATTAACAGGGTGTAATGTGATCGGCCTCCCCCCTCCTGCCCCTCCTGTCCGGCCTGCATGGTGGGTCGCTCGCTGTCTGTCTGCATTTAGAAGTCAGAGGAGGATGTGGGGCAGCCGGACGTCATGACAATAAGAGTCCTCAGATCAAGCTACGGTTCTGTCAAGGTTTTGAAAACTCAATATTAGAGATCCTGAAATTGCTAACATACTGGTGGACTTAGAGGATCTTCTGAAAGATTCATTGCAAAGTTCATGTTTTCGACAGGTGGTCATAATGTTTTGACTGATGGATGCACGTCGGTGTGCGTAAGGATGAAACAGATTAAAATTACAGCAGCATATTCCTGCAGTTAGTCACTTGTCTGTAAGTGGAAACGCCGGCCCTCGGCAGCAGTGAAGTCTCATTAAGCTCCCCCGTTCTCCCCGATGACAGATCAGAGGCGGAACATAAAAGCTGCGCTCGTGTCTCTGTGTGAAGCCTGTCAATGTGGCCTCAGATGCAAAATGTCAGATCCTGCAACCTCCTTCCCTCACCGCCACGGTCTCTCTCGGATGAAACTCTTCAGAATGTTTGACTGAGCGACACTTCGTGCACCTTGTCGGCTTGTCATGAGAGTATTTTATCTCCTGTGCTTGCACTATTCTTTCTATGTGTGTAGTGAATTGATTTTAATGAAATACTTTCTATATTTGCTTTTTTCTTCTTTCCTTCTATTTCACTCCTGTTTGTTTTAAATTGGTCAGACTTCAGTCTGCCCATGTCTTCCAAACTGTTGCGCCACCGAGGTGAACAGCTCCCCCCTCTGGCAGTCGCCTCAGTCAGCGCTCCCTCCGTCCCTCCACCGTCTCTCCTCTGTCGTCCCTCCCTCATCTTCTTTTCAGATGTTCCCGGGCAGGCCGAGTGGTGCTAACAAGTGTCCCCGTGGCTCGTCTCGAGGTCCTGAAACTGTGCGTGTGCTGTTGCTGTGGAGACTGGGAGCCTGATTCAAACAGCCTGTTTCGTTGGGCAAGAAAAAAAAAAAGAAAACAACCCACAAATGTGACACATAAAGAGGATTTGATGAGACGAGACTGAAGCAATTATGTCCATTCAAATTCAAGCTGATGCTTTTTTTGTGTGTGTGTGTGCGTGTGTGTGTTTTCTGGGCTATATACACACTAATCAGCCTTAACATTATGACCGCTGACAGGTGTAGTGATTAGCACAGAGCAGCTGTTGGTGGTTGGGATTCATTGAGGACAATATATTTCTGGACGATTTAACATTTCTGAACTCAGATAAAACAGAAGTTAATAGTATATTTAGTATTAAGTATTGATCAGAGAGAAGTAGACCCTTAACCTGGTAAAATCTCCCAGCTCTTGAGTGGAGATAATCGCCGGTACAGTCTGTACCTCCTTGTCCCTCTGCAGTAATAAAGTGAAAGGGTTCAGGTTGGACACGAGATGCTCCTGCAGTGCCTCTCGCCGCTCCCCGTAACTGTACGTCACCTCCTCCGCCGCTTTGGCAGAGGGTGAAAATGTGACACGTCTTGAGTCGGGACGCTAATGAGATCTAAAGGCTCTGTCGCCCGGAGACCGCATGGAGGGAGAGTGGCGAGAGGTATAATGGGAAAAGAGGAAATTAGGTGAGAGAGCGAGGAACAGAGCGGGAAAGTCACAGAGAGACAAAGCAATGAAGAAACGCGCAGTGAAAAAGCTTATGGCAATGGAAAAGAAAAGCTGAAAGCTTGCCTGTGTGAGTAAGAACTACAGGGAGTGAATAATGGGCAATGCAATCATCAGAAAATAGGCACATATGCATTTGTGATGAAGAACATACAATGAAATGTGACTGGAAAATGGCCCCTGATTACAGTTATTGGCTCCTTTGCTCGGAATTAAGTATGAAAAGTATTTCAAGCATCTGGCTTTGCTTTACAAGCAGCTTTACTGAAAGTACATCAGTGAAGCTGGAGGAAGATGCTCTATGATCTGGAGCTGAGAGGTGACGTGTGTCTGCAGATCTTCATTTCAGCCCTGTTTACGCGGCATTTCAAGTGGAAACACAGAATTTTTGCATTTTCGTTTCAGAAAAGCTTCACATTTACTTCGAAAATTTTTGAGAGCGATGTCAGTTTACAAGGAAACAGCAGAGATGCTGTTTTTGTAGTGAAACCACAAGCGCACATGCACACAAACAACAATATGCTTTGACTTTAATAGAGCTAGTATATGGACATTTGAGTGGACAGATGACCAATTTTTATTCTGACAAAGTTGTAGCGGTTTTGAGAAGTTCCACCGTGGGGGCCCTTTTTAAAAAGTTGCATTTTCATCAACGTTTTCTGTTTTCACGGGAAACTATCATTGCGTGAATGAGGCCCCAAAGATAGTGAGTTGGTAAACATTTGGAACATGGATTCTAGTGAGACTAACTACCATTGGAGAGACAGCAGCTCTGCAACTTTATAGTAACAAGTAACAAACTCAGATAAGCAACTCAGTTATGAACAAATGTTGGCAAACAGTTCTGTAATAAAAACAGAATATTCCTCTTACGGAGATATCTGACTTTGATTTAATGAAAATAACAAAGATAAGAGATTTAACACACTTCATCATTGGCGTTCACACACACGCACACACAAGCCCGCGATCGTTCTCTGAGTCAACACGCTGCAGCGGGGCAGAATTCAGCTTCAACATATTTAATACAGAACTCCTCTCGGCAATAATTCATCAGATCTGAGTAATCTTCCACTTTAAACTCCCGTCACAACCCTCCACACACACTCTTGCCACCTCCCACCAGGACCGGTCTGGCCCTGGTACCCGCTGCTTCGCCGTGTCCCACACCCACGGCCCGTATGCTGGCGCGAATGCTGCTAAGCGTCTCCCCGCAGCGCCGACACTCTCTGCTCCGCTGACACAAACACGACCGGAGTTTAAGAGGGACGCACCAGCGAGCAGATTGAGGAAAAGTACGTTGGTGTTGTCGCAGTTATGTTAATTTGCTCGGACGGACTTAAATGGACAGCAAACGCTCCAAGATACACGTAGAACGTACATCTTTTTAGGTGAAGTGGTGAGATGGCACTGAGCACAGAAACACAAAGCACAAGCAGGGCTTCGTGAGTAATTTAATAATATTAGCAGGAAAAGCCTTGACATTTTCAGATGGATGCGAGAGGAAGGGAGGGGAGAAAAGGCAGAGTGTGTGAGTAAATCTTTCACGGTTCAGAAATCGCAGCCTGTTTTTTGAAGCGAGACACTTTGAGTGGCTGTCAAACTTCACCTGTCTTCCAGGGCGGCGTTCAGCTGTGAACGGAGGCTGCGTGCCGCTCCACTTCATGCAAGATTCAACAGGATGCGCGGGACTCAGTGCAGTTCGTGGCAGGAGCAGCAGGCGCCGAGACTGACGGCCTTCTGCCAACAATAATCCGGTCTGGAGTCTACAGATACATTTCCAGAGAGCAAACCTTCCCCCAAACAACGAGAACCACAGCAGGACCTTTGTCAGCTTATGACTACAAAATGAAAGAACCAGACATGTCTAGATGTAAGAAATATTTATTGAAACTTCAGGTCTAATAAATCAAAAGACCGGTGAAACCAACAGAGGTGAGAGTGTGTACATGTGAGGCTGATCAGGGAGCTTTTATTCCTGCATTATGAAAAATATAACTCATAACAAGCTGGCAGAAACCAGTAAATGGCCGTATTCATAATCCAGGGGTCATCAAACCCATCCCCATGAAGTACGTAGGCAGCCATAATGAAGTAATCAGAGAAAACCTCGAAATCTATTATATAATACAGAAAAGCTCATTTGAAAAACCTCCTGTGAGCTTCAGCCTGTTCATTCACCTCAGAAACAGCCTCTGATAGGAACATTAAGGGAATACGAGCGGTCAGGGGTGAAAAGGTGCAACGCAAGACCCTCGCTCTCCTTTTCAGGGTTTTCTGCTCACAAGAACAAAAGAACCATTTCATCAGCCTCTGTTGGAGAAAATAAGTAGTATTTAATGAATTGGACTGTGACAAGAAGCAGCATCATGAAGACGGCCGGCGAGCGCAGGGGGCAGAGGGTGACGGGGAGATGGGACGGGTTCACAATAGACAATCTGAAAGATGACAGAATAAATTAGAAGTCAAGAAAACAGGAAGGACTGTTTGGTAAGTAACAGGTGGGCAGGAATAATACTGGGAGTAGAGAGGAAGACATTGATCAGTGGGCAGAGGCGGAGCGTGGGTCTCAGTACAGAGGGGGAGGAGCATTCTCGACGGGCCCTTATGATAGTAATTTTACCATTCAAACAATCCCTCATGCTACCATCAAACAACACACTAATGCTCACTTTTATTGAGCCAAGCAAACCTATATGCCTCAGAAAGCAGAATAAAGTCACAAACCAGTTCACAAACTTGTTCTAAAGAACAAATACACATACGCACGAACACACACACACACACACACACACACACACACACACACACACACACACACACAAATGCAGCCTGACAGGTGTCAATCTCAGAGTATCCGCTGTCCATGGTGCTGAAAACTCAGATAAAAACTCACTGGCTAAATCTGTACCATCTTTGATACAGCTTAAATATAAAATTAACACAGCTGGTCTAAAATTACACAATCTTTTCAGATAGATATAGACACAGCTATCTATATCTTTTGGAATTCACGTATATTCGAAAAAAAAATAGAGTCTGCGGTCTCTTATAGTTGAGAGCAACACAAGGCACGTTCAAATAGCCAGGTGTTTAAGACCACGGCATTCTGATAAAGATAATATTTTTGAAGGTTTCACTGACTCACCAATGGCTCTGATGTTAGGTTTTGGGTAGTACCGCTAGCGGCTAGCATGGTGTTTAGCATACTGTTGAACTTCCCTCCAAAGAGTTCAGATCAAGTGCAAAGAAAAAACTTGTTCATGCCGCACAGCCAATCAGCGCTGGCTTACAGCTCTGATGCATTCATGGACAGTCATAATGTAACAATTGGCAAATTGGAGCCCACACTCATATGCGTATATCTTCTCGCACACACTGCACATTTTATTATAATAATTTATTTACGAGTAAATGTGAACACATCACATGAAACGGGGCCCTATGACCTTGTGGGCCCTGGTGCGACCGCCCCCTTGCCCCCACTCTGGCTCCGCTACAGTCAGTGGGTGATTCTGACTATTCTCTTTGATTTTCGAGGAATAATTAACAAATGCCCCCGAGGTAATAATGACGAGAGGCTGTGCGTGGCAATTTTTGTTAAAAAGCTTTTCTATAAGCTCAAAATGTGAGAATTAGAATATAAAATATGAAAAGAATGCTCGTAAATGTAGTGAACTGCAAGAATCAAATGCAGATACTGGCACTTCATTAAAGCTGTTGTTAGAATGTTACTCAAATAAAAAAATGTATTTATTCTAAAATAAAAAAAAGTCAAAGCATTAATTACTTTATATTGTTAAGTAACTGGTAACCCATTCAGTGTTTATGTGATAATACCTGCACAGATGTAGGTATTATTAAATGAAGTATTTCAAATTGATCAATTTTTTTTGTTTGTTTTCCGCCATTTTTGATGGAATCTTTACATGAGAATATCTTACAATGAAACCACACATAGCGACACATTGTATTTTTTACATGTCTTTATTTTAAACACGCAAAGTACATAATGTAGATGTTGTTTTTACAACTCTATGCTAAATGTAATCAGAAAATGTGTATTTTCTATCTATTCTTGAATTCCAAAGCTGTTTCTTTTTTTTATTTCTAATAGAAGAAAAGCAATGTTTCAGTACGTTTTACAGATTCCATCTGCACGTTGGCGTCAATAAGAAGTCGGCATCGCTGCCGAGGTGAGCAGCTGCCAGACGTCATGTTTACTGTTGCAGTGCGTGTTTTTGTCGACGCAGGCATTTCAGCACTTCTGGCGGTGCGCTTCCAGCATTTCCAGCTGCTTCAAGATGCACGCTTTTTTTTTTTTCTTTTTTCTGTCTTTTAATTGTTATTGTCGTCGTTGTTTTTGTGATTCCCCTGACTCACACTCTAACTGCACAGCAGAGAAATGGTCACGCGGCGGCACGTCACCCACAGCAGCATCTGTATTCACCAGGAGTGTCCTGCGAGTCGGTGCATAAAATGTGAACATAGTTAAGGGCCAGAGAAGGAACACACCCTGCGAGGGACACTTCGGGGGCCCGTGCTGCTCATTTGATGAATATTTTAGAGCATCCGCACCCAGAGCAGCAAGTTAATTCCCGACTCTTCCGTGTGTGTGTGTGTGTGTGTGTGTTCATCTCTGCACTGTGAGACTGTTTAGTCTCTGTCAAGAAATGTCAGTATGAAGAGACTCTTTGACAGCTGGCTGATGACTGCAGGATGAGACGTTGCTAAGTAACCGAAAAAAAACCTGACAGACCGAGCGAGCGAGCGAGCGAGCCTCAGACCGAACAGTTGGCGTGTGTAGGACGAGTGTGTGCGCGCCGGCGTTTGTGCGCGAGCCGTGCGAGTCTGCGAACCTGGGAAAATGCACATGTTGCAGGCTGGGTCACCGGGTTTACCCTGTTTACAGTCTGCATGCCAGCAATCAGGAGATTGAAGCAGATGGTTGTTGAATCACAAGGCCAGAGCCTGTTTTCTTTCTTTCTTTTTTTTTTTTTTTTCAAAGCTTCCTTTTATAATGAATGCGATGCGGGAGCATAACGTAACATATATGATGACCTGGAAAACAAGGTCAGACCACACATGCTGCGGCCATGAGTGTGTTTATACTACCGGAGAGACGAATGAAAACATGATTATCCCCGTCAGATGCGTCCAGTGCGCAGAACATGTGCACCGCAGCCTGTCTACGCGTGAAGCATTTGCATAGAAAGATAATGATTCATCACGATGAATCATGTTTGTCGCCACCTGGCAAATGGAAAACCAATCATCTTTTAAAAAGCTTTATTTTTAACTCTTTGCCAACTTCAGAAAGAGAACTATTTGTCCATTATAGCCGGATGCTAACCTGGTCAACAAAATGGCACCACAACCAAAGACACTGGTGATGATCAGGCCCTGTTTTACACAACGTTTCAAGGGAAAACTCAATATTTTTGCGTTTTCACTTTAGAAAACTTTTGCGTTTACACGACAACGTTTTGAAAACGACGTCTGTTTATGAGTAATCGGCAGACATGCTGTAAAAGTTGGAGGTTTTGGTTGTTTTTGCCATGAAAATGACTGTGCAGAAGAACTTTTAACTATGGAAATTTCATTTGCCGTGGTGGTGATTCGCAAAAGTTGCGTTTTCATGGAAACAGACTCAAAAAGTGTCTTCGAAAAGTTCCACCTTGGGAGCCATTTTTTCCAGTGGCTCCAAGCACCTTTGTTGTGTAAATGAACCCTTAAAATACAAGGAGAGTTTCACATTTTCACTTGAAAACATCATGTCAACAGGGTCTAATTTAAAGCCCCGTGTGGGCCGAATTCACTCATTATCTCCAGCTAAAGGTATATTAGTTGAACGCCATAAAAAGCAGCCACAGAATAAATGAGATGTACTGTCAACATGCAGCAAAAAAGCACTTTAACAAAGGGCATGTAACTTTATTTTTAGAGTTGCTGATCCATCAAAAGTCTGAATACGAACACTGTTATTAAATGTTGTTCATACTTTCACCATTGTGCCAGTTCTCCACATTTCCCTCATATTGACTCATTTCAACAAAATCCCCAGAAGCAGTACTATACCAACCATATTGAGCTTTGCACTAATTCATCTAGTCGTTCCTTTTTAAGCCAACAAGTAAAATCAATGTTCAATATTTCTCTCACTGCTGCAGCTCAGAGAAGCCATTCTGTGTTGGGAATAATGAGCCGTGATCAATACCTGTGCTGGTTTCTGTGCAGCACCTAAAGTGACGAGCCTCTCAGGCCAAAATTATCGGTTGTAATTGTACCTGCAGCTAAAAAGGTTTTGCGGTGATGGTGTGATGAAGAAACGGCAGGAAAATGGAGTTGAGCTGTTGTTCAAGTAACGTCAGGAAGGTTTCAGAAAAATGGTGAGTGAAATACACATTTTATTTTGTATTCATTCTGTTTGCATACTGAACTCAAGAGGTAAAACAGATCGAATGTCTCAATAAATGAGAAGCTCAAGTATCTAAAGTTGACGAAAAATTAAATCAAAAGAGTATTCAAAAGACTTTAAATGGCTAAAACGGTTACAAACCAACAAATAGAAAAGCTGAAATAACTCAGATTAATGGCTAAAATGATAAAAAAGTACTCATGAAAAAGGTAAAAGTACTTCAAAAAAAGGCAAAATGGAAAAAAGTGAGACAGTTAAATGAGTCAGAATTGCTAAAATTGTTACAGAATATGCTGTGTCAGATTAGTTTTAAGGTTTTATTAAGTTTGAAAGGCTTTGAAAGTATTTTTTTCTTTCCTTTTTTTAAATGAGAACATGGATGCGTAACAGTTTCTGAACTTTTCCAGCAACTAAAGAGACATTCAAATGGCTTCATCGTTTTTTTTTTTTTTTTTTCTTTTCTTGATGTTCCTATTACCTCTGTCTAACTTCAAGGGAATGGCTTTTTTTTAAAAAGTAAGCAAAATTTTGAATGATCAAGCTGTTGTTGTAATTTGATAATGAAATTACTAAAGCCACCCAACACCGAGTGAAAGAAATACCAACCATCTTGTCTCAGTGAGTGTATTGTTATTTCACAATGAATTTAGCCAAAATTCCTCAAAGAAAAACAAAAAATCAGAAGAATACAAGCAACAAGCTGAGGAAACCTACTCAAGCATCACTTCTTTGTCTCTCCCTCTGAAATTGCAGAATATCCATTTGAAATAATTTCCACCAAACAGGCAGACAAGAGGAAGAGATCTCAGGCACTGACTTCCTGCAGGTTGCCCGTAATGGAATAGAAACCCTGCGGCGGTGCTCATTTTCATGTCGGTATTTGTCACACGCCGTAGTGAAATGTCACATGTGACGAGCCTTTTTCGTGATTACGCTACCAAAAATAATTCTATTTTTATAAAAAAAAAAAAAAAAAACCCTTTGGTTTATTCAGTCGTTACTCATCACAGCAGCAATCAAACATGAGAGGCAATTAGCAAACTGTGCAGAGGAGTCACGACCGTGTGCAGCGAGCGGCCATATTTAGATGAGAGTGAGGCGTGTCGGCGGCGCCCCGAGCCGCTCCACTCACCCTCACCTGACTCATTAGACTGCAGTCTGAAAATTCACTCAACAGACTAAATCTGGAGGTAATATTTAAGTGTAAAAAAAAAATCTCTGTGAAAGCGACAAGATGTAAACACAGCGTAACCCAGTTTGGTGTTCAGCCATTCATTAAAGCTACATTCATTAACTCCTGAACACCTGGGAATATACAAGCTTATTTAATATGCTTATTATGCTAAAAGTGTGATAAAACACTCATTTTCTCTTCAGTGAAAAAGGTTAGTTTTTATTTGTGTAATTCCACTTTTCGTCACAGGGGGCAGTGTTGCTGTGGATTGACTGACAAGGCTTCATAGAGTTTATGCCCCACAGCAGGTACAATTTCTCTTTTCGTGACTGGGTCGTGCACAAACATGACGGATTAAAGTTGGTCTAATAAATAACCTGTGAGAAAACTAGGAAATAATTTATCTTCCAAACATCTGTGAATAGGATGGATACTTGAAGCTAGGGTTGGCGATCTTGGAAAACTAGCATGTAGCACGAATGTAGCATCTCCCAAGGCTCCGCCCAGCTCCCACCCCATTGGAGGAGCTCCGTTGGGAGCGGAGACGCAGAGACGTTCCGCGCGCGCGCGCGCGCGGTGCGCGCAGCACTTCCGCGTCCAGTGCGTTCCTGGCGTAACCTGTCCTCAGCGCTTCGTTTCTTTGTTTTTCTTTATTTGAACTATGCCAAGTATGGTGCACTCACCGGTAAGTAAAGCCCCAAAAATTCTTCTCCGCCATTCTGCAACGACGCTCCGTCCTTCTACGCGCGCACTGAATCAGGGTCAGTGCACGCCATTGACATGTACGCGCAGGGGGCAGGTCGAACGGCGAAGGGATTTGATTGGTTTAAAAAAAGGTGTCCCGTCAAGACGATTGGTTGCTGTTTTTCCCGTTTTACTCCTGCTGTAGATAGCGGATATTTTCCAAACTACTTTAAGAACACGCTATGAATTGTTTCCCATCGGGTCATAAAGATCATTTTAACCAGTATTTAAAAAAATGTATTTCATTCAAATCGCCAACCCTAGCTTTAATAATCGTGAGAAATTGAACTTCCGTCATAATATCGCTGCTATTTTTCAGCTGAGCGTCCAAAATTCAACACAGACAGCGCAACACAGTCTGTCCTGAACCTGAGGAGCACCATACCATAAATGCGAATTTAAAAAAGGGTGTAATAATTACTATTATATTTGGGAGTAATAATGGGCCTTTTTGTGTTTAATCACAGTAAAGAGGAGAGAAAAAAAAGCAGTAAATGGTGACGGTTTAACAAGGCAGGGCAGAGCTGTCTGTGTGAAGCGCTTGCTTTGTCTTGTTTGTCGTTCCTGCTCTCAGCCGGCCGGCTGTTTATAATGGGGTCTGCAGCTCCGAGCTGCCGGCCTGCACTTAGTGCTGCTGGTGATTAGAGAGCAGACTTTAATTTCTGCCGCGGAGTCAATGTCGCCATGTGGAAACAACATGAGACGGTGATACTTTTTTGCAGCTGTAGGTTTCCTGATCATTTTTGAAGTTCAGTCTCACCTCACAGAAAGAAAACTCACAATGTTGCTGTCTTTACGCCAAACTTGCAGCTATCAAATCTGCCTCAACAGGAATGTGATTAAAGAAAAAAAAAAACTATTAGCTTTCATTTTTCCCTCCTTTGTGAAGATTTTAAAAGAGGTCAAATGAAGATGTGAGTGAATGGGGTGCAGTGACTCTGCATTTTCATTGTTTCCACTGACTCATCCCTCTCAATAGGCACATTCACATGCAGTCCAGGCTTCTCTCTTCTCTTTCTGCTCCCTCTCCTTCTCTTTCATTCTCTGCTTTTTGATTTGTTCTTTCCCCTTTTCTCCCGTCTCCCCTTGTCCTTCCTTCCCCTCTCCGCCGCTGAAGCAGCCTCGGAGCTGATTTGTTTTGGGAGAACTTCCTCTCTCTGTGCCGGCCTCCTTTCTTCTGCCCTCCGATAAATGAGCCGGTCTTGTGATGGGAAACAAGAACTTCCCTATTTTAATCCGCTCAAGGGAAAACACACACACACACACACACTCCAGCAGAGCATAAGAATTGCATGTGTTTCTATGTTCACAGTTTAGGTTTTTGACTTAGAAAGAAATACGATTTCTGAGGGTTCTATGTTGATTATTGTGCAAAATATTCTGACTTTTTTTTAAATTTTTTTAATTAAATCTCTTTTAAAAAAGCACAGAAACCAAACAGCAGCTGCAAATATGTCACATCAAAAGCAACCTGTGATGGAAAAATACATATTCCTGAGCAGAGTTAGAGGGTGGTGGATTAATGCTGCACACTGTGTTCCAGCTTTCCTTCGCTGTGGTGATCCTCCCCTTCTTTCACTTCACCTTCTATAGTTTAAACTCCATGCCAGGGCTTTTTGTTACCATGGCACATCTGAACCGGCAGGTTTATTAATCTGAAGTGAAGCAACTCTCCAGCCGGCCGTTGAAAATGCCTCACATCGCTTCGGCATAAAGGAGCTCTCCGCACGTTCATTGTGTTTATTCATGGTTAGATGATGATGAGACGAAGTTGAGGAGCCGCTGTCTCTCATGTTGAACATTTCCATAAATCCCCAGCATGCTAATCAACATATGGCCTCCCAGGCAACCAGAGCTCATCAAATGACTCATCCGTCTCCCGCTGAGAGCTATTTGTATGTGTGACATGTGACGTACAGCTTGTTTTTTTCCCCCCTCTGCTCAACTTATCGCTCCTCCAGCATCAAGTGGCTCAATATTTTCTATTGGGGTCATTTTTATTATTTAGTGTTTGATTTGATGAGACGCCGAACAGGAAAACAATGATCTTCATTGGGGTGTGGAAGCTTGTGTTTCTGCATCACCGACAGTCCAAAGAGCATTTTGTGTCCCTCCACCGCGAATGACCATTTCTATTTGCATTCATCTTAAACAGCATGCCTATTGTCTCCGGGGAGCCAGGCCGTGAGGGGACTCTGGAGATAGGTAGAGGAAACTCCTCGTTTGTGAAGCTTTATCTGATCAGACTCAGGTCAGTGGTTCTCTGGTCTGTCTGATTGCGTTAATGATCTACATCTTTACGAGAAAAAAAAGATTTCTATGTGCTTCCTATTTCTTTATTTTGTCTGCCACCCTCTGCTTTCACCTAAAATCTCAAACCAGATCCTAGTATGCACTCGTTTGCATGATTTGAGATTTTGGCAAGACCGGTGGATCATTTCCTGAGCTTATACAAAGTGATGGAAATGCAGAGTAATCATGGACTGTTCCCCTCCAGTGCTTTCTCTGCGAGTTTCACTCATCATTGATCAACATTTAGTTAGTGGAGGAAGTCATAATCATCTCCAAACGTGGCTCAAATTCAATCTTTCCTTCAAGAGAATTTGCAAAAACAAAATGTGAATTGCTGTAAGCTCGGCCTGAGATATGAGCAAGCTGCTGACAGGAAATCACAAAAATGTTCAGATGCAATTAAAGTGAAGCAATTATCTTCTAAATTATTGGAAAAACATGAAGGGATTTATTGTTGAGCGTAGCGTTTGTCTTGATTTATTCACTTGATGCACTTGGTTGTATAAAATATCAATTTGTAGGATGAAAACATTGTTATCTAGTAAAGAGAAACTGCAAAAACAAAACGGGTCTCTGAGTACATCCAGTCGTCACTGCACTGGGACCGTCTTCAAATTGGAAATCCGCTGCAAAAGCAAAGTTAGATACTTCAAGGAAAAATCTTTTTGATTTTTTTGCTCTTGTCTTTAAATTTTTTCTTCTTTTTTCTTTTTTTTTTTTTTCATTCTGAGCATTGTGTGGATTTCCATTCCTGCTGGTGTGTGGAGCAGGAGGCTTCATCATCGCCTCCGGATCAAAGTCCCTCCAACAAAAAGTCTGATTCATGTGCAACACTTTTGAAGATCTGCCAAAAATCATGGGATCCGAACCGAAGAGACTCTGATTATGAATAAAGCGCAGCATGACACACTGGAGGTCACGGGACGCACAGCGAAAGACGAGGGAACTTTCAGACTGCCAGAAAGATCAGTTCAAAACTTCATTGAGCATGAAACTGATAGAAACTCTCCAAGAAGGTCAAAAACACTTTTTCCTCTTATCAAAAAATGTCTTTTTGTATTTTTTTTGTATGTGAAACCAGTGAAAGGCAGCAGAAATACTGCTTTCAACACAGTTTTGTCTCTTTGGTCTCCAACAGCTGTGAACATCAGGGTTTAGGTTACACTTTACAAAAGCTCAAGCAGCTGTGCGGTGAGGCGGTCGGCGTAATCGCTCTTCAAAGGAGGAACATTCTGATTGTTTTTTAGGTTTGTGAGCGAAGAAAATGTGACTTCTTGTCTTGAAATAGTACCACGGGTGGAGATGAAAGATGGTTTACGCTTTATTTGCTTTTTAAATCATCCAGAGATACATTAAATAAAAGCAACACTGAAGCATATGAGAATCAACTATTTTATATCTGAAAAGTTTTGTTTATTCATCAATTGAGCTCTGAGCCGACTTTCTAAGAGTGAACAGAAAGTGCTTTTAAAGAGCAGTGATCGCTTAATCCAAGAGGGTCAAATAATCTAAATGGATGGATATTTTCTTTCTTAAATAAAACAAGAGATCGTCTCAGTAAACAACATAATTCTCCAGCATTAAAGGCTTGTGTTTGGTCTACCCATCCATCGAGCCCGACCTCCTCCCAGTGCTGACACTGCATTAATTCAACATTTAGTTGAACACGTGAAGTCGAATTTTATGCTCAAGTCCAAATGAGCAAACAAACAGAAGTTAACTTCTGGTAAAATGACTTAATTTTAAGAGTTAACATCCAAATTCACAAATACGAGAATTTTTTTATGTCCTCTCGTGAGATTAATCATCAAATCGTGTCATGAAGTCCAAAACTTTGACACAATCCCATCCTGTTTTTCCCCACTAGTTTCCATTTTATTTGTGTTTTTGTAGCAGCCTCCCCTTTCAGGAGGCCAGAGGAGTGAAACTAATGATTTAACTTCATTTGAGGGATCAACGCCCAGCAGCGCCGGCGCCCATTGGCTCGCTGTCACTTTTGAAGAATGGAGGCTGGCTCGGTGGTTTGGATGGTGCTGCGATGGGGAGAAAGAGACGGGAGGAGGGATTTGCGGACCGGATAGCTTTGGTGACATCAGCTGCGAAAAATGTGTGTGTGCATGTGAGCGTGAGTGTGTGAAATCAGAGGGGAAGAACAGAGAGAGCTCTCACTCTGTTCCTATAGCTGAAAACCGAGAAAAGCAAAAACTGAATGGAAAAAAAAAAAAAAACTCTTCTGTATGGAATAAACACGCTAAACTATTTGTTAAAGGTAGACCATTAATTTAAAGAGGCAAACAACAAAACACATAGAATGTTGGAGTAGGATGTTCGTGTTAATATTTTATGGTCCTGTGTAGGATGCTGAACATGCTTCAAAACACAATTTTACAAGAAAATAAAATCAAGTTCATAAAAAAAAAAAAAAAAAAAAAAAACCTGCTCTGTCAGTCAACATAATGTCATGTACAATGACAGCCAAGAATAAATACATGCAATTATACATTTAATCTGTTCTGTAAGACTGGCTTTACTACCAGTCAAGGTCTACATTCCATTGAATTTAACTTTTGCCTCAAGAAACTTATTTGTAACTACAAACTTAGAAATAAGTGACGCACTTCAAAAGTTCTCTGTTATTTTCAATTTGTGTTTCATTATATTCTATTTCTAATATATGAATAAATACCAATACCCCAAAACCACAGTGCATATATTGCATGTGTACTATTTAATATTGTTATATCTGGACTTGCACTGTTTTAATATGGTTTGTTTTCCATTACTGTAACATTATTCCTGTTTGCATTTTAATACTTATGCTTGCACAGTTTTTCTATTGAAATTTTCTGTTTAATATGTGTGTATTTCAGTCTGATAGCTGCTGACAACATGGGATTTCCTCCACTGTGACATAAATATAGACATAATTTATCTTTTCAATGTTTATGTTTTTGCGACTTTGCATTTGTTTGGTGCAATTTTGCATTTGTGATGCAGCTATTATGAATAAACTATTGACTGGACTTAGTAAATCGCATCATAAATGACAAAAAATTAAAAATGTGTGTCTCATGTAAAATATTAGTAAGTAGACAGTAATATGATCAGTATACATATCAATACCTATCCTATTTTGGCTTTTTTTTAATGCAGTTTTTATTATTTATTATATTTGTGTTGCAAACTTCTGTATTTATGTTGTGGATTTTGCATTTTGTTATGACTTGGACTTTTATGTTGCAACTTTGTATCTGTGTTGCACCTATTGCATTGACTTGCCGAGACAATTTTGCACTAACATGAAACATGCAGCAAACATGTACTGAGGAACAACTGGATTCGAAAAAAAGTGACTTTTTTTATCGTCATTGATTTTTATTTTTTTTTTATTTTTTTTTTTATTATTATTATTATACCAAGCGTGTTGGGATTTATTCTGGGGAGAGATGCACGTTGTCTTGAATAGACGATCTTTGGACGACTCAGACAGCGTGCTTAACCGTGACCGAGAGAGAGAGAGAGAGAGAGAGAGAGAGAGAGAGAGAGAGAGAGAGAGAGAGAGAGAGAGAGAGAGAGAGAGAGAGAGAGAGAGAGAGAGAGAGAGAGAGAGAGAGATAAAAGGCGTTTCCACGTTTCAGCAGCCGGTTATAAAGCGGCAGAGAGCGAAGTGGACGGACGAGTCACGACCGAGGAGTCACGACCACCCTGAGCCCCTCCATCCCGCCTGACAGCCCCTCCAGCCCGTGTCTCCTTCACGGACGCCTTTCCCACGCTCGTAAAAACCAGACTCCACTTCATCCCCGCATCCGCCAAAGTGAACCGAAACCAGCCCAAACCGAGGAGGTGGACTTTTTTTTCTCTCTCTCTCTTTCTTTCTTTCCCTCCCCCTTCTTGCACTTGCGTCTGTCCCGTCTCCTCCCGGCGTGTCATCCCCACAAGAGCTGCGTTTTTATTTTTTTTTCTGCGAGATTTGAGAGGAAAATTATCTCCCCGCAGACTCCCGCAGCTCTCTCCCCGTCTGTAGCTGACTCATTTCGCAGCGCCCGGGGTGAGTACATCTCTGTTTAACTCTTTGCGTCTTTTTTTTCACGCATTCCTACACATGCAGACAGATTTATTCTTTAATGTATGGGCTGGTTGATCACCGTTTCGAGCGCTGCGCCCCCCCATTCATGGATCTGCTGCTCTCCTCCCGTTACACAGTAACCGAGAGCGTGTACTTCACAGCCTGCCTGTAAAATGTAGTTTTCCGGCTTGCTTTTGGCACGCTGGCCAATTGTGCACCCTGGGAAATACTTAGAAAACGGGATGTTCGGGTCCTGTGTGATTATATAATTTCTTATCCGGAGCAAATATAATGCAGATTTGAGCCACTTTTTTTTTTTTTTTTTTTTTTTTTTTGATGCTGCAGAAAATTGACCAAAGTAGGTCAGAAGCTTTGGAATTTAATCCATTAACGAATGAATATGTTATATGTGTCTGGAAGAGAGACACATGACAGAAACACTTTAAATGTGCGTTTTCTGTGCCTGCTTGACACAACTCATGCACGAACTTGACTATTAAATGCCAAATTGGTGAATTTCCCATTCTCAAGAGGGCTTTTAACACACCATTGATTAAACTAATTGGATTGGGCTTAGTGTGGCTGTGGGCTCTCATGGATCCAATGTCCTTTTCATTACATCCTTGGCAAATGTCCCCACAGTCTCCAGACCTGATTCAGTGATATTAATATAGGTTGTCCTGCTAAACCCCAGCAGGTCTTCTCGCCCCCATGGGGTCTTCTTTTGGGCTGATTTTCATGGTTTGGAGCTGGATTTGTTCTCCAGGTTAGCTGTGGTTCAAGAGAAAATGTAAGACTAAACAGGCCGTGACACACCACTGGTGACTACCAGTGTGTGCATGTATGTGTGTGTGTGGGTGTGTATAAGCGGATGGGGAAGGGGTGGGTCATTTTATGAATGGATATATCTGGACAGCAGTGTGTGTGTGTGTGTATGTGTGTGTGTGTGTGCCAGGAGGATTGTGAATCCTCTTCCCCACCTATTATCTCTTTCTCTTGTGTCTTTAACATAAAGAACATTTTGTCCAAGGCTGTTCAGTTTGTTTGTTGTTGACTGGCGAAAAAAACAAAGTTAAGACTGTTTTGCTTGTAAAATTAAAAAGTATTAAGACTGAATATGTTTTTTTTATTGTCAGGTGTTTTGTTTTCATGCATTAGCTTCTGGTTAGCATGTGTCAGGTCATAGTTATATTGGAAGGGGGTCAACGCATCATTGTCAATACAACATATTTGATTGCATTGTTGATGATTTTAATCAGATTTTATTATTTCTAACCGTGCACAACATATAAAACTTTGCAAGATTTAAGTCTGTTTGAAGCATGAGTCCCTGTGGCATCCAGTCTGGCTTGCTGGAGTTTTCCAGTTTGCGTTTAGATAGTAAATTGCAGTTTGTGAAATCCCACACAGTTAATATGTGACTCCTGTATTGAAGACAGTATATTTAAAAATGGATATTGATGGAGGATGACCTGATTTGTCTCGATATGACTAAATGTAAATCACATCACTGCTCACAAATCCAAGTTTTAAATGCATTTTGGAGCAGCTCAATACTTGCACCCTTGAGAATAACTATGTGTTTTTGGTTTTGTGAGCTGCTGATGTTGTATATCACATCTGGATTTCAGCTTTCAGAGTGTTTGCTGATTCGTGCATAGATTTATTCACCCTCCGTCCTCACACCCCTGACATCATGCAACACGGATATGCATTTATACTTTAAGAGCGACTCTTGTCATGTGGTTTAAAACTAATGCTTTGTGCTAAAAATATCACTTAATGTCTCTCAGGGCAGATGCCAGAATCATTTCCCATCGCCGAGCTTTGATTTCCGAACAGTTTGTGTGTCACGCGTGAGTTTAATCATCCTTTATCCCTTCCACCCCGGCGCGCCGTGACACAGAAACACTCCATGTTGCGAGTGTAAACGCAGTGTGTAACACTTGTACACCCTGACAGCTGTCAGTCCACTTCCTGTGCAGCTGAATTCCTGTCATACCGACCAGCAGACTGTAAAGCGTTTCCCATGCTTTGAATGACGTGCGTGCTTTTGTGTATTTGATTTTGTTTTTTTTCTGAAACGTGAGCTGTCTGAGTGCAGTTTTAAATGGACGCTGGACAATCTTGGCTTTTTACAAGCGTACAAGGGTAAACTTGTCCATGTGGGCCTTGACTCAGCTTTTCGGGAGCCGGTCGCCTCGCTGCTGCGATACGTATCGACCTGTCTCCTTTAACAGGAGACAACAAAAAAGAAAAAAAGAAAAAAGAAAAGTAGGCAGCGCAGCAGAAATGTGCTTCCTCTCTCAGGTTCACTTCCTCTGTGTGTGTGTGTGTGTGTGAGTGTGTGTTGGTGGTGTCGGTTGTCTCCCCGCCGCCGTCGGGGGAATGTTTGTGGTCGACTGTTTGCAGGCGCTGAGTCAAACACAGTTTTCGGGAAGATCAGTGTTTGAAGTCGAACAACCTGAAACCTTTGAAAAAAAATAAAAAAAACTCAATTAAACAAGGCAGAACGCTTCTTTTAATCGATTTATTCAACATTTATCAATATGGATCTCCGTTCTCCCACAAGCTAGCAGTTAGCAAAGCTCTGGTTCGGGTCATTACTGGCTAAAAGTTGCTTTAGTTGTGTTATTTTTAGGTTTTGCTTCACCACAGGCTGAAAGTCATCCCTGCTCTGGAGATGAGTGTGGTTCGTTCCAGAACCGCAGGAAAGAAAAGAGGAATCAAAACTTTTACTTCGGCAGAACTAGAGTCACTAACATCTGATCTATTTCCTCTAAGATGCCTTTTGGTTTCATTTGGTATGAAACCCAAAGACCAAGATAGTTCTGAGGCCAACCCCCAGTTTTCCTCTTAGAAACTCATCAGATCATCGTTTCCTCTCTTGACTTGACCTGCTGTATTGTATTGTATTGCTGTATTTTATTCTGAAAGAGTTTGTGCGATCAGAACAGTAAGACATGCTTCTATGCTGACGAAAACCCTCCAAACATCCGCAGCAAAACCCACCAGAGTCAATCCAATCCGTGCATGACGACACAACACGGTGCGTAGTTCATGTCAGTCAAATAAATAATCGTGTTTGGTGAAGTTCGGACTCGGCCATATTGAAAAACAGGAGAGCAGGACTGATGGAATCTGAAAGATAAACACTGAGAAACAACTTTTCACTGTCAGGCTGCCCCCATGCCTTTTGTTTCCCATGTCTACCCCGCCCCGCCCCCATGCAGGGCATTAGTCTTTTTTTTTTTTTTTTTTTTTTTTTCGATGTGTACCCGAGGCTCCCAGGAAGCGATGAGTTACAGCGGCTGGGTGTCATTACGCCGAGCTCCGTCGCCGTGCCGCTCGCTCGCCCACTTTCCCTCAGCTGTGTTCGAGGTATCCATTTACAGATTAAACTGCTGGAGCGGATGCCACTTTGAAACTCCACAGGAAAACGTCTCCTGTAAACAAACAACACTTGCGGCCCATATAGAGGCTGAGGGAACTTTTCTGCACAGTCCCGGCAACTCAAAACCCAACTGCACGGCAACTCAGGTCGAGAATCAGAACCTACGAAACAATCTTCCACCACAGACGCAGTTCCTGTGTTTTCACAGAAACCAACAACTACATATCGGACCCGAAAGCTTATAGTGCGACCCCTCGGATTACCAGGAATAAATCCTCAAGTGTCCAAACATTATCTTGGACGAGATGCTAAAAATGGAAAGGTGGCTAAAAGCGTTGAAACAGCACAACAGTTGCGAAAAAAACAATGTTATTCTGCAGACAGAAAAAAAAACCCACTTAAAATATAAGTTCATGTGTTTTACAGTAAGAGGCGGCCAATGCTGCGTTATGGTAGCATAAATTAGAAGATGGCTTATAAACTAACTGTCCGCACTCTGAAAGCCGACTCACTGCTCCACCCACTGGCCACAAGTGGAATTACATTAGTTTTAACTACTGCAGCTTTGAAGGTGCATCAACGAGTTTTTCAACTTTAAAAATACTTATTTTCCACCATAAATATGTTAAAAATATTCAATGATGTGTGCAATGTGCCCTGACATATTCATTGCAAGTACCGCTAACAGCGCTAAATTGTCACTTGAAAGTTGCAGTGCCGGTCCGGCACCAGAATTTCCTGGGGAGAATGTGAGAGGATGTGACGTAATGCACGCTCCCGCTGGCCTGACTTGCTTAACTTTTGTTTTGTCCGCCATTACTCCGCCAGATGCTTAGCGAGCAGCAACTGAGCAGTATTGATGATGGATCTTCCAGAAAATAAGAAAAGACCGGCTTCTAGCACTGCCACAACTCCAGCACAGACCCCAGCAGGCAAAAGAAACTTAAATTTTACTCGAGCGCTACTAAAAGAGCGAGGGAGGAGTTCCCCTCTTCCGTGCACGTACATGGACGCAAGCCGCAGGCACGAGCGTTTCACTAAGCTGCAGCTACGCCCAAGGCCTGCAGGGGCCGTTGTTTCGCATGAAACGTGCAAACTCCTTAATGCACCTTTAAAGCCAACTTATTTTTACCTAACATTTGATCTAATTTAGCATCAAATAACTAAATATTTGCATCACTGCTCAATCTAACAGTCTTACTTTTTGCTTCCTAATGAGTTTTGTGGTTTGAAATGGTGACCACTAATCACAAATAGTCTTGTTTTGGAATCAAGATGCACAAAAAAATATAATTGTATTCCAATCACCTAATTGATTTATCAAGTGAGAGTCAGCTGTCAAACTCAGCTGGTTTCTTTTTGACTGGCTGGATTTAAGAAAGGCTGATGCCTGAGCACCAGTGATTTAAGTCACCAGCCGACGCCGCCCCCCTCGGCCGAACTTCGGCTGAATCACTGCCATTTATTTTGTGAGTCATTCTTCACTCGCTCCTGTTTGCCACTGTCGCTGCTGGCTGGCGAGCCTCCACTTCAGCGCCGTGTGACTGACGTCTCGGCTCAGCTGTATCCCGGTGACACCATTTAAAATCACTAAGCTGTTTACTTAAAGGAAAACCCCTTCAGATTCAACATTTTTTTACGTTTTTTTTTTTTTTTCCAAATGGCTTCTGGATATAACTATAGAGCTCCAACTTCACACAGGTGGTTTCAGATTGTCTGGAGGAAACCAGCACGGGTGGCACATGCAATCTCCAGACCACACATTTCTTTTCATTGTGTAACTTCACCATGCTGTCCTTTGCCTGACAGACATCAAATATATATCCAATAAATTAGCACTGCTGTTTTTTTTAGAGTATATGTATGTAGAACCGGTCCTCCCACCTCCACTCACTTTGCAAATGTCTGCAACATTGTGTTGTTATTGTGTTACCGTCAGATCTCCGGCTCACAGGTGAAGCCTTGAAGGAGAAAGCCTGAATTTTCCACTTGCATCGCTGCTTTCATTCGCCTTTCCCCAGGTGTCTTGTATCGTAGCTGCGCTACACATGATCCTGTTGGGAGGGTTTACTTTCCAAATCCACCCACTTGCCTGCAGTATATGAATATGCACAGTTTCATTTGCAGGTTAATGTAGTTGGCAGACTGCTGTGTTGATGCTCACCTAGGAAAATAGCAGAAAAATCCCACGGATGTGTTACTTGGATGCAGCAAAAAAGAGCAGTCGGTCACAGTTTCTCATGCATTCCACCTGAAGAGCGATGTTTCTTGATGCAATGCTTATAAATATGTGAACTATGTACAATGATTTATTTCAAATTCTCCCAGTCTGCAGAGGTTAAGCTTTTCCATCTGAGGCCACACCAAAAAAGATTAAAAAAATAAATAAATAAGCAGATTTAATCCCATCCCTCCAGCAACTGCTGGGTTGCGTGGTCGTTTGGTTGCCGTGCTACAAGTGACGCCTACACCGAGAGGAAAGCTACTTTTTGAAAGCTGGCCTCCACTCCAGACTGTGTTCATCTGCTTCATTTGCACTTGCTCGGCGTTGCCGTCGCATCCATGCAAATACAGCGAGTACAGCAAACTGCAGGAGCTCCCAGGTCCTCCTCTGCTCGGGACGCCGCGATCTCGCCCCCCGGCCGTCGATCGACTCTGCCCATTTTCTGAATAGAGGGAGGAATCGGGGAGGGGTGTTGCCCGCATTAACGCACAGTTGTTTGAGTGTTTCATAAGTCCAATCTGTCTCACTGGCTGCGGCCGGAATAATGGATGAAACGCTGCACACACACACACACACACACACACACACACACACACACACTGGGAGAACACTTAAGCCTGCACAGACGGGCGAACCGGCGCAAAACGGCAACGGCGCAGATTGACAGAAGCGCACACGTGCGCGGACCCGTGGGCGCGCAGAGAGACGCCGACGCTCCGCTTCGCTCGGCTGTGCGTGCGCGCCCACGTGCACATCCGATTTAGGACGTTCCCTCTTCATTCGGCTGCATAATCTACTCTGCGAATGCGACGCCTCGGTGGGCCTGATTGGATTTGATAAAACTCAATTCGATTGAAACGGCGGGGAGGGAGGTGAATTCAGTGTGTGTGTGTGTGTGTGTGTGTGTGTGTGTGTGTGTGTGTGTGTTTCAGGTGTCACAGGATATTCAATCTAAGGTCAGCTGAGAGTGTTGAGTCCATCCTCTCTCCTCCTTCCGCCCTCGTCGGTGGAAACCATCAGATTGAAAACATCTCCGCCTCGGAAAGTGTCTCACTGCTCTGAACTCTCCGAAACCTTTCAGAGCGCCGTCGCTCTGTTTTGATCCGCTGTTCAGGGAGTTGAGGAGAAAGCATCTCAAGACTCAATAAGTAGCTGCTCCTCTAATGTGTTTTCATCCATTGCACACACCCGGATGTCCTCACACTCACACAGCCCAGGATCACTTTAGATTTTGGAGTGATGACATCTTTCGGTCAGACATTATTTTCTCTGATATTGAATCTAAATCACTTCCTTATGACAGTTTCCAGTAACTCGGGCTCCGTTTCCGCCGCAGTGTCTTCAAGTGAAAACGCAGAACTTCAGTTGAACTTTGGCTGCAGTGAAGTGATAAAGATAGATGGATAAGACGTTATTTCCAGTCATTTTCAGAACATTACTGTTTAAACGTGAAACTTTTCTGAAATAAAAATGAGAAAATGATGCTGTTTCACCTAAAACTTCGCCATGTCAACAGTTCCTTCAACGTCTTTTATTCAAAGCATCACAAAATCACAAGCAGCTAACTTTTCAGTCTGTATACTTAACTTGTGGCCACCTGTGTGTGTTATGCATATTTGTGTGTGTGTGTGTGCTTTGCAGAAGACTGTGTTGTGGGAGTGATGGAGCGCCGCTCTGTAACAGTGATCAGAGCTCTGATGAGACGCTGAGGTGATTCAGAGTCGTGTCTAAATGTGAACAAGAACAAGCGGTGTGTCTTTATGAACTCGTACGAGAGATCACTTCCAAGCAAAAGCTTTGCAAAAAAAAAAACAAAAAACAAAAAAATCTTGTGTGCCAATTTCCCTCTGGAAGAGTGAGCGCCATTGTGTGCGTTCAGATGTTGTGTGTGTGCTTATTGTTGTGCCGTTTGTGTGCTTGACAAAGCCTCAGAATCAGGTTAACCGCTTTGCAGCAAAGATGAAAAATTCAAAGCTCACACACACGTACATGCACACACACACACACACACACACACACACACACTTTAGCCTCTCTGCGCTTTAACTGATAAAATGCGATGCAGGCGTCAAACTTGCTCGGTGTGTGTGTTGTTTATGTAACCCTCTGGGGACCTGTGTACCCACCTAGTGCTCGAGGTATCTTAGCCTGCACTAATGCATTGTAGCGTTGCACAAAGAGCCGAGCTCCCGCTTTTATGTAATACCTTTTCAGAGTTTATGGCGAAGCCAAGCACGAGGTGGGCAACAACTGCCTACAAGCCACATCTGCCCTTGCTTGTTATTTAGTTCAGTCTGGTTCCAGATTTTATTTTTTATTTGTTATGTTTTGTTTTTGCACCATTTACCCAGAACAGCTTTTTATCTCGTTCCTTTTTTTCCCTTTTGATGGCTTACATGAGATTTTTTTGAAATCTTTATTTGGAAACTGCTTTACATGAAAACTGAAAGGATTCTTCTTTCTGTTCTTTCGGACGGTGATTTGTTTTGACCCGTGTTCAATCTCTGGGCCGTTTCCTCTGAGTTACATGCGCAGCCTTACATAAAGATCACGCACGTCATTCAGCCTTCCTGTCCCTTATCTCCAGGTAAAACCTCACTCAGATTGACTTCCCTGGTTTACTGCTGTATAATTTGTGAATATCTTTGCAGGAATAAATCAGGAAGAACACACTGATAAAGGATCTGCATGAACCTTCAACAAACGCTTGCACTTGTCTGATGCAATTTTAGGAGAAAATGTCATCCGGTGCTATTAGTTTTATTGCTATGATGACCCATAGTATAGTTCGCTTCATGTTGAAATAGTGTCCGTAATGCTGTTACCAAACAACATCAACATTACTAGTTTATTGGTCACAGCCTTAATGACCTCCAGCTGCCCTCAAACATGCAGCTCAGTGCTTGACTCACACTTTACATGCTCTCAGTTATTAAAAAAAAAAAAGAAAAGGAAAGAAAAGCAACAGAAACCCATCATTTTCTCACAGTCCTGACGGTGAAAGTGAAGCAAGCGGCAGAACGAGAAACAATAAATATCCCTGCTCTGGTTGTAAAGACCTCACGCGGCGTTCAGCCTCGCATTAGGACAACGAGGGCGCGCAGCAGAGCGATCGGATCCCTAATGGCGGCGTTGCATGAGCAGTAATTGATCGGAGGCAATGTGGATGAGAGTGATCAAAGTTGTATTTCAACCAGCGAAGCCGAGGGCTTTACTGGTTGTTAAGGCAGTTTGGTAACCAAGGAACTAATTAGCAGTCTTTCGTTATCCCACTAGTACTACTGATTATCTCAGCTAGCATGTGTTGGTGTGACGGCGCGGTGAAGAAGCAGTTACTGTAATCGTTGATGCATCTACTGAAAAAGAAGCATTTCCTTCCTCGTTTCTGTCATGAAACCCTTTATTTATAATCCAAAGAACAGAGTGAGCTGAGTGATCCGAGTCGTTGTCGAGTTCGACGTTGTTCCTTGTCAAACAGCAGGTTGACTGCAGCTCGTTCTTTAACGCCGTGGCATCCTTTCTCGGAATGTTCATTTAACCGTGAGCTATTACTTCAATAACATGGTGGACTACACACACACACACACACACACACACACACACACACACACAGAGCACTGAATTCATCGGGTGCTGTGTTATTATAGAAATCCATAATCGAGCCCATCGCTTGAGCCCGGCAGGTAATGCATGCCTCCGTCCCAGTGCAGGGTGATGGACTGAGTTTCATTTCCTCGCCGGTACCGGCGTGCTTAATCCCCTAATGGAACAATGGAGAGGTCTGAGCGATAGGAAGAGAGACGGAGAGACTAATAGATGTGGACGGGAGAGAGAGTGAGAGAGAGAAAGAGAGGGAGAGCTGGGGGAAGGAGGAGGTGGGGGGGGGGGCAGCCGGCAGACGATTCAGAAATTTTGAGTCACGCCTGGAGTCTGAAACGTAGGCTGAGCAGCTTGTTTAATCTCTAATGGACTGTTGAGGGACTCCGGCCCGTCGGTGTGTGTGTGAGAGGGGTCAGCGGCTCCAATATGGAGGGCCATTCCCCACAGCCCCAGACCATTTGACTCCATGTCCCCGTTAGTGGAGGAGAAGGGGAGAGGCTGCCATTAAGGATTGCCTCTCCTCAGTTTGTGTGTGTGTGTGTGTGTGTGTGTGTGTGTGTGTGTGTAAGAGAGATCGTCTAAATCTGCTCACACACTTACAATATGGCAACTAACACAAGTCTTTAGGAGCAAAATCATTTTCATTCAAGGTCATTTCTCCTGGAGTGTCAGAAGTTGAACTGAGTTCACATGTTAGCGTGAAAACCAAGGTTCCAATGAAGAAAATCATTTCATTTTCCATTGAAAATGTGATTTGAGGTGAGACCATGCTGAAGGTAGCGGCAGCAGGAGACGTCCAGGGATCAGGGATCTGAGTTGAAAGAAGCTGAAGGTAAAACCATGACGTATGTTATCAAACGCATATCTTTAGTAGTGAAGTGGAAATGAGATTAATCAGAACCATCAGGTTTGCTCGAGAAACCTTAAGTTTTGGAACCCTTGTAGACCATTTCAGGACGTCTGAGTCAGGGTTTGGCTCGTTACACTGACTTCAGAGTAATTGTGGAGACCTAAACTATTTACCCTCTTACTCTTTTAAATTCTTATTCTTTTAGTTGACAGCACCTGTTGTTAAAGTCATTTAATTTGCATATAAAGACTGTAAAGTTTGGGTTAGTAATCAAGAAAATACTGTAAGTCAATGCAATGTCCCCATAAAAGCATGAAAACACATAATCATGTGTTTTTTTGTTTTTTCCCCATTGTGGGAATGTAAAACTGTTTGCACACTGACTCAGTTACCCATTAAAATAAGAGGCGATGTTTCCCACTGAAGGCGTGTTTTTAGGTTTAGTGTTTCTTCATTCTGAATGAATCTAGATTAAGGGTTCAAGAAATGAATGCCTGTCAGTCCAGCGTCGTCAGAAAGCGTTTTCCTCCGTCGTCTCTTGCCTCCTCTGCCCCCTCCGGCTCACATGATGGTTGTAACTGACGATGACTCAGGCCGCCCCCCCCACCCCCCTTCCTCCACCTTTCCCTCATCCATCCTCTCCTTTCTTTCGCCTCCTCTTCCTCCTTTTCTCTCCAGTTCATTTCCTTCCTCCCTCTGTGACTCGGAGCAGCAGCGGCGGTGGCTTTTCCAGTGGCAGGTATTGTGGATTAAGAGTCAGGATTCAGACGTGTTCCCCACCCGCCCACTCTGGTCTCTTCCATAAAACGCTGACAATTCCTCATCAATAAAAATATATGACTATTCTGATCATACATACGGTAATTCAATTTTGAAAGTAAAATTACATCTTATATGCGCTCTTATTGCGGGGATACCCTGAAGTATCGTATTATTTCAGACCGGTATCCTTCTATCTTCTTTGAAGTCTCAGCACGACAGTACAGCAGTTATTAGATACTGAAACTGAGACGCCCGGCGCCATGTTGACATGAGCGGCAATCTCATATCCAGCGCGATAAAAGAGCTGTTACAGCGGCTGGAGGACAAAATAACAATAATAATTTCGGCTTCAGGCTTCAGACTCGCAGTCACACAGTTGTTATTAGTCTCAGATGTGTGTGTCAGTGATTACAAGGTGTGTTTAAGGAAAGACTCCATGGAAACTTCATCTGAGTCAGTTATTGCAGCTCATGAAGTATCTATTTCTATCGATTATGTATTTGAGTTGTAATTGTTTCTATTGCAGTAAAATCATTTCTTCTAGCATTTTAAAAAGCTGCTTTTCAATCAGTGATTAACCAGTGCAGGGTGAAGCGAATTGTTTCCTTATTGTGATGAATAAAGTAGCACAGGAGTCCTGGTTTGGATCCATATGCAGGAAGGTTTTCATGTCCAAACAGGTCAGAAAACACCAACAATCTTAGTCCTCAGTGACAAATCCACTCACACATCATGATTCCTCAGCTTTTCTTTTTTTTTTTTTTTTTTTCTTCTATTTTGCACTGAAATCGAAAAACACAACAACAGGCATTTTCTCGTCCTCCCACTTCTCCAACGCTTCCAGCTCCTCCGCCTCCTCTACGTCCTGCTCCCGTCCAACAGGACGGCAAAGCGGCATGACCAGAATGAAGCCAGCTCTCGGTGAAGCCTGCTGAGTTGCGCTGTGTTTTCACTCGGTCCAGTGTGAGTCTGTTTCTGTGTTTCGTGTTATTCTGCAGCTGAGATGCACGATGCTGTTTTTCTGTACATGCAGCCATTCAAGTGGGTAGACGTGAGCATGATGCTCGGGGTAGTTATTCGTGTGTGTGTGTGTGTGTGTGTGTGTGTGTGTGTGTGTGTGTGTGTGTGTCTGCAGCTGTGGCTCTTGTCCACTGTGTGTGAGGCGAGGTTATGGCATCCTGTTCCTTTTCCTCGCTGCCTCTCCATCTGGAGTCGAGCCAGCCTCAGTGAACTGTGCATTACAGTAGGATACAGCCCCATTATCACTGTGGAGAATGCCGGCATCCGGACCGAGGCCTGCTGTGTAATTGTATGTATGTGTGTGTGTGTGTGTGTGTGTGTGTGTGTGTGTGTGTGTGTGTCCTCATATTTGTGTGGATGTTGGTGTCAAAGGGAAAGGACTTTTCACAAATTATTTAATATATATAAATATATTTTCTTAAAATTCAGATATAAGAAACTGTTGATTCCTGCTATAACACTGGTATTTTTAACATCAGACCAGAGTTTTTACCCAGAACACATGCTGGACAGCTGTTGTGATGTGTAATTTACCGCAGTTTACCACATGAACGCTGATCTAAATGCAGAACAATGCATGCGTTTACCCGCTAAGACCTCACAAAGTGTAGCAAACGTACAAAGACACCAAGCTGCATGGAGTTATTTGACTGTGCACGTTCAGTTCTACCACCTTCTGCAAGAATCTGACATTTAGGAAGTTTGTTCTGTTCAGAGCGGTTTGGTTCAGGCTGTTTCCAGGCCTCAATCATAGAGAGTCATGGGAAAACAACACATTGCAGTACGACTGGAGTGACTAAGGTTTTGGGGATCCCTGCGATCTTTGTCCATGCAGCTGTTTATTGCATCTTTCTGTTTCCTTTCTCGGGCTTTTTTTCTCCATCTCCATCCTCGCATCGTGAAAACTCAGTTGCTTTGAGCAGAAACGGCTCCTGCGAACAAAGCCGGAGCGGCGCGCTAACACCCGCGCTGAGAGCATAAGCTCCAGACCTGTAAACACGGCGGGCGGCCAGCGGCGGCAGAGGCAGGAGCACGCCGCTGCCTTCGCACGTCGCTCTCAGCTTGGGGGAAGGTGAGAATGTGGATTTGTGCAGGTGTCTGTCCAATGCAAACCTGAAAACATCGAGACGGCGTGACAAGCCGAAGGAAACCTGTTCTTATTTTTTGTTACACAAACGGTAGAGTTTATTTCAGAGACGCTGGACGTGAGCCGGACAGCGCTCCCTCTGTCTTCCTGTCGTCTGTGTTTAACGTCTCGTCCAAACGTCCCAGCGGCAGATTTCCATTTCTCCATTTGGGAATCAGGCCAAAGCCAAACAGGAAGTGAATTCTTTCTTTTTCTTGTGTGTGTGCGTGTGTGTGTGTGTGTGTGTGTTACTTGAAGTTATTTTTGCTAATGTGTTCTGCACAAAATCAGAGAGGGGAACTCACAGAGCCAGAGCGTTGCTTTAATCAGCATTACTTAGCATGTCTGTGGAAGTGGTTTAGACCGGGGTGAGTGTGTCACTCGGCCCTTCACACACTCCTCTCACTGCTTTTATTTCGCGTATTGCTGATGGATAGAGAACCTATGGTGTACAGAGGGCGTCGTTTTCAGGGTGGAAAAGCCTCGTCATTGTAGCATTGTGATAGATAGTATTGTGAATATTGGTGCATGTTTTTGGCCTTATTTGTGTGACAAAGTTGCTGGGAGCCACTGAAAATACAACTTTTTGAAAACAGCCCTCAGTGGGGAACTTTTTGACATGTGAATGTACGACGTCCACTTTAGGCCTTAATCTACTAACACCTTGAAAATACAGACGCTAGTAGAGTGCAGAAAATACAGAAGAGCGAGGAAGGAGGGTAAAATAGAAGATGTGAGATTACGTGAGCAGTGCAGCAAGAGAAACCTGTCAAAGGAGTGAATAGGAGTGAAGGGTGAGGCGCCCGAGATGTTCCGGGAGTGAATGGAGGATGGAGAGAGAGGAGGTGAAGTGGAGGAAAGGTGTCGGAGACGGGGAGAGTGTGAGGAGAGAAAATGAGACGTGTTAGTGGGATTCTTTTTCTTCGTCTTCTTCTTCTTTTTCTGAAGCGCTCTACTGAGTTCATGTCTCTAGACAAATAAATACAGCAGGTAGAAAGTTGAGGGAATATCACAGCAGTAAAACACATTTCCTGAGAAACCCATTCAGGAAATTGCGGCTGTTTGTTTTCTTTCTGAGCGTTCCGGTCTCCTGGGAATTACATCCATATAGAGGGAATTCCCAGCAGTCAACAGATGTTGCCTAGACAAATTATTGAAAATGTAGAATGTAGAAACGGACTCAGTGCTGCCATCCAGTGGACAGAAGTGGTATCACCTAAATCTTAAACGCTGCACCTTTAAACTTCATGTCTTTTTTTTTTTTTAGTTTGTGTGTTTATCCTGGCGTCCAGAGTTGTATTTTTTTCTTTACCTAACTTCCTCTAACGGCTGATGACTCCATGCTGTGACCTCTGACCTCCGGAGGAAGCGAGACGCCGTTAAGGAGGCTTCCCTCCCATCTGGGCCTCATCTTCTCGTGGCAGCACTGCTGTAAAACGCATCCAGGACACGAGTGGCAGATCACAGAGAGGCGTAACGCACAGCATGAGTTCACCGTCTCCACCTCCTCCTCCTCCTCTTCCTCCTCTTCCTCCTCTTCTCCCTCGGGCCGTTTCCTGCTTGTCTTGTTAATTTGGTGCTCTTGCCCCCGTAGACACACACACATGCGAAAACACACCGACAGATATTTCGCAATAAAGAAATAAACCCAGCAAGACTCCCATCTGATCGTCTTGATTATTGGACAACCGATCAAAACGCGTGACAGCGTTTTCCCCGCAGGGCCGCCGTGTCTCAACGTTTTAGGCTCTTAATTATATTTCCTGCTTGACTACCTGGCCACCTGTTTCTTTTGGCTTTCTCCGTGTTCAGACTGCGCGTTTAGGGACAGAATTCATCACCCTGTGTGATAATATCATTCCTGTTTATGGCTCGGCGGTGGATGATGTATTTTTTTTGATAAGAGGTGTTGGATTTTACAGAATCTGGTTGGTGATTTTCCAGTTTTTATCGCTTAAATCAGCTTTCCCAACCCTATTTTTTGAAACCTCAAAGAGACATAAGACAGGCTGCAGACCTCTTTTCTATGTTCGGGAGCGACTGTCCTGAATAATACGAACAACACATGATATTGGACTCTATTCTTGAGGAAATGCCTGGGTTTGATTTCCACAAAAAAAAAAAAAAAAAAAAAAATAGCAGGTTTCTGGTTTTATTGTGTTGCGCACAAACTCACAGTGTGTTATTGAATGTGAACCACAAAAGGGGCTCGATGAAAACTCAGTCACTTCGTCCCTTTTATTGTAACTCGGCGGGAGATTTACAGTGCTTTCAATCAATGAGAGGAAAAAGCCCTGCTACACTTCCTCCGCAGTCATAATTCATTGGTTTTATTGGACGACAAATTCGGTACAAACCAATCAATAACATGCAGGAGAAGGTCTCGAGTAAGAAAATATGCATTTTTTTTTAATGCTACATTTGTCTGTGCGTTCACATTTCAATGATTAAAAAAAAAAATTGCACCAAAGAAATGTTAAAAGTCTGATCCCCCACTCCAGGGACTTTATTCACTCTCTCTCTTTTTAGACATGCATATGAATTTTTATTGTTCCCCGCCTGACATGTAAAGAATTGACGCCTGCTGCTTGTGTTTCTCTCGGCTTCAGCTATCAGTCAAAACAGGTGTGTAACACACATTATGGACTGATTATATAGTAGTGTCTGGACAACTCGTCTGGCAGTTTCCCTTCATGTTTATTTGAGCTTTTTACCCGAAATACATGAACATACAATCGGCTAATATCACATATAATGTGAATATTTGAAAATCCTACAAAACAGGACATTTCAGGTTGAATTCGATGGTTTGGGAAAACATCGTATGACATTTTTCTGACATTTAAAAAAAATCAGTGGCAGTGTAATTGGAGTCATTTGTGTCTTTTTATGCCTCTTTATGCTTTTTTTGTTGGATTAATGTGGTGTAATGTAGCCAAGACTTTCAGTGTGGACTCTTCATTGATGAGTGTCTGGAATCGGTTAATGATAATGGAGCTCTGTTTAGTCAACTGTTGTCAGAATATGTCAGAAATAAAATGTATTTTCTAGGAGTTTGTTGGTTGTTTGTGGTAAAATACGACAAATTTAGCTTTAATATATATTGGAGTATTTTCAGAAGACAACATTGATTCTGTTTCATCTTTTATTTCCCAAGTTGCGCCGTCGTTTCTTTTAATCATTATTTTTTAGGCATCTGAGTCAAAAAACATGCATTTTTCACTCACACAACGCTTGCGTTGGGATGAAGGAGCAGGAGGGAGAGGCAGAGAGGAGCCTGGGAGATATTTTTGACTTGACTTCACAGCCGGATGTCTGAAGAGGCTGACGTCAGCTCGCCGTCCTGCACCTTTTGTCACGTTTCGCCTGCAACTTTCATGTAAGACGGCGGCGCTCGTGCACAAACGCAGACCTGAGATGCATGCACGATCACAGCGGAGGAAAAAAAAAACAAAAAAAAACTTGCATCCTCATTTTGCCTGCACACACGTTCGTGCAGGCACACACACACACACACACACACACACACAACCCCTCCCAACCTCGTCTTCTCTCCTCCCAGAGGCACAGAGATATTTTTATCTTCCGTAAAGCCCAAACACTAATGAAGCATCGACGACACAAACACATTTCCATGATTTTTCATATCTGGCTTCCTCTGCCGCCGCTGCCGTGACGCGCCGCTGCA
The DNA here is from genome assembly GCF_902148845.1 of Salarias fasciatus. Lineage (NCBI taxonomy): Eukaryota > Metazoa > Chordata > Actinopteri > Blenniiformes > Blenniidae > Salarias > Salarias fasciatus. Next base: position 11,078,427 of record NC_043747.1, read on the forward strand.
TCTCCCGCCTGCCGCTGTGAACAGAAACTGCCACGGTGAATGAGAGTGGAGATCACTGCGAGTCGTGTCTGATGCATCCCCGTGATAATCGGACGTCGCAAACAGCCGTTCAACCCCGTCGCTTTCTCCTCCGTTTGAACGTTTCCAGTATCCTGGTGGAGCAGCTGACGGTGTCACAGAATAAGACCCCATGGCTTTTATCCACTTCCATTTCTTTTATGATGAATCAAACTAGGGTACTCTTTATTAAAGCAAACTCAAACTTCATTAAATTCGCTATTGCCAAGTGTAACAGGGACCGCAATTGCAAGCTGTACATATAGAATCACAGGGTAATTCAGCTTAAACGCTTTCAGCAGACGTCTCTTTGTTAATTTGATATTTAGCAAGATATACATGAAGAAATGTGTTCAGTCAAAGAGTTCAGGGAAAACAAAAGCTAATCCCCAATGCACGGCAGGTGTAGTCAGATCAATCTGCTGCTAACACTAACCTGGCTAAGAGCAAAGAGTTTGATTTCTTGTCATTTTGTTTTTTAAATTACTTCATCCCCCTCAGACTTGTGAGCTTTGCCATCAGCTCTTCCCACACAAAGCAGGACTTCCACACGGCTCATCCTCTTGATCTTGAACAACAAAACAGGCAGAATCTAAGATTTACTCGACCAATACAGGCAGGATACGCAGTGTATCCATTTGCTTTATCACAAGATTTGAAATTGCCGTTTTGTTTTTTTCTCTCTGAGCCGTAATCCTTCGCAGACATGAGCACATAGAGATGATTGTCTCTTGTCATTGCTGTCGAGGGATGCGCCATCAGCCCGGCGTGATGCAACCGACTGTCATCAGGCCTGACGTTCGGAGGCAGTCGTGGCCGGACCCACACGTCCCGCACGCACATCCAGTCATTCGTCCACGGCGGGATCAGATTCGTGCGCGGACAATAGAATGCACCTGTTTTTTTCTGATTATCTGTCATAAGGATTTGTGTCAGTTAATCCTCTGCAAATATACAGAAGCATAAAAAAAAAATAAAAAATACTCCACAGATGGATTTTCTGCGCGGCTGTACGGTTCTCCATCCCTCTGCAGGTTCACGTCTTGTTTTCATGGGGGTGGGCTGTAATTTACTCAAGCATTGCACTGAGCAGCGCTGATTAATTGTGCTTTCAAATTTTAATTCTTGGTGACATGCATCCACATCACAGCTGAGTCCTTGCACATGAGGATTCTGTTAATAATCAGAGTTTTTGCAGTCTTAACAACGAGACAAATACTTAACCAGTTGAGGATTTTTGAAAAGTAGTCTCACTTCCTGGTGATTAAGTTATGAAAAGCTTCTTCATAAACCCCATAAAGCCACAAACCAGCCAGCATCCATGCAGTTATTTCCATCATGAACTCCACACTTACTTATCTCGTTATAAGTCCCCCGTGAAAAATCACTGTTGCAAAAGGAAATCTATTCCGGTGTCGAGTCAACTAGTAATATGTCTCTGATGTGATGATAATACTGGCGTTTAAATAAATATATCACTCCTGAGAATTGTCGTCTCGTTCGTCACCGGAGTGGTAAAAGCATCTAATGAATAGTCCCATCATCATAAAGCCTCTGTTGTTCCCCATTAGTAGATTTTAATGCAGAGCTGCAGTCGATGGAGGCCAGTGGCAGATGACTGCTGCTTTATTTATGCCGTGTTTTAGTTAAAAAATTAAAGCTTTTGTGAGATTGATTGATTATGCTATTGGCTTCCAGTCTGTTCACTTTGTAGTGCCTGAAACTGTGGCTGTGTTTCTGATTAATAACGGGCAAGTGAAAGTCACATTTTTTGCATCTGCAATGTCCTGCTTCTCAAAGTGTTTCATACAGATTTCATTAACATTCAGCTGCATGTTGATTGCTGGGTTAAAAACTCCCAAGAAAACAAGCTGTAAAACTCGAACAAAACAGGAGAAGACATTAGTAATGGAATCAGAGAAGCTTAAAAACTGTATCGAAGCAAAACGGCTTGTAATGACTGTTGACTGTGTCGACTTATCAGGTACAGAAGGTTACTGACTTGCTTATGGTAGCTTAGCTGCATGGAGGCAGGATTTTAATGGATTAAAGAATTAGACCTGGCGGCGGTTTGGGTTTTTGTGAAGGTGCGTTTGCGTGACAGGGCGCTGTCGTCGTCCTGCTTCCTCCGTCCGCTGCTGCCCCGGGGTCACCGGGTCACCCCGATCAAACAGGGCTCACCTTTGAACCCGAAGCACCGCTGCGTACCCGCGAGCGCTCAGACATGTGGAAGCTGAATAAGTCATCTCCGCAAATGCTCCGAACCGTTCGCTGTCATCTCTGTGGATGTTGCTGCTGCTCGGCTGCAGACACTCTCTCTCTCTTCCTGCATTCCTGCACATCTGGATTCTCTCTCCACTCTCTCTCTCTCTCTGTCTGTCTCTGGTTTTAGTCATGGCCATCTGTTCTTTCTCTGCAGCCACAGTGAAGTGTTTGCCGTTTACAATTTAGATTAAGGAGAAGTCGGCGCCGCTGACAGCAGGCCGAGTGGCTCGCTCTGTCCCTTCCATTCAGCGTCTCCCTCGCTCCCATCGCAGCTCCAACATGTGGCACCTGCAGCTGTTCCCATTAATGCACACGTTATCGAGTGTGTACAGTCAAGTAGATCAGACTCTGCGCATGCACGTGCACGCCCGTTCACCAAAGAAGCATTTCTTCGCGAATGTTTGCATGCACCCTCTTTACGTTATAATGCATTTTGAAAATGCATCTTTCTTCTAGAAGCAAGTAAAGCAAACGTCAGCTTTCATGTTGTAATAAATAGCCCAACTTTATCCCCATTTGTGTACTAAAACAGCAAACGTGGATGCTCATCAAACACTCTTTAGCCGATGACTGCAACCTAAACATTTGGCGTTTCTGTTTCCATTTGCAGCAGCTTCGTCTCTGTAAGTGCTCATCCGTTCTCACTTTCATGCGCGGCCCGGGTGAGTTGAAGCGAGAGCACGTTTATACAAATGAGATCCGCTGTCTTCAGAATGTCCCCGGCGCACGGCCGAGCCCCGAGGGGGAGACTCGGAGACAGAGGAGGAAGAGCGGAGCAGCGTCGAACAAAGCAGAAGGGATTAGCTCCACTTTTAATTCCGATGGCGAGCCCAGCTGCTGTTTTTTTTTTTTTTTTTTTCCCCCTCCATACATCCCTTCTGCTCTCTTTCTCTCTGTCCTCTCTGTCTCTCTTCTTCTCTCTCTCTCTTTTGGCGGCTGCTGTTTTTTCCGCTGCCCTGAAGCCAGGGGCAGGAAGTGTGTCCATGGCGACTGCAGGAAGTGAGCCTGGGCTGGTCAGCCGCAGCCAGGTCTCCTCGGCACGCAGCTCACCGGCTGCAGCTCCTTTCAACCGTCTCGCTTTTCATCGGAGCTCCAGAAGACGTTAACTGTTGCATTCCTCAGATCTCCTCATCTGAATCTTACAGCAATGAATCGGCAATGAAATCCTCATTTATTTGCCATTTCTTCGAAATCACGGCGTTTCGATGATACAAATGTTTGATTTACAAAGGCTGTGACTGAAAATTGAATTGAAAAACATGAGCTCAGGGGTCATCCAGTGTGTGCAGGAAAGTTTGGACACCGTGAATGCTTTGCTCCACAAACAAGCATTTTTAACTAAATGTATTACAAGAAGCAACAGTATTCCTAATAATAAAAGATGCTGTTTTTAAACATCCTGTTTTCCAGAGAGCATTCGGTCCATTCTTGTTAATTTTGGATCACAATCAGCAGTAAGATTCAGATTTATCCGTGTTTTTGTGTGAAGATGCTCTGGGGCTTTTTCCATCTCCATTGTGCTCGCCTTCCTCGCCACACTGAGCAACACTCTGTCCGGTTTTACTAATGAATCAATCCCTGTCTGCACACAGCAGCACGTTCCTCAGCGCCTTTCACCACTAACACAAACCAAACAAAACCATTTTCTCTTTTTTAACTCGCACTACTCTCTCGTTGGCATGCTTTTTGAATTTATTCCCAGGTTCACTCGTCGAAAACGCTTCAGATTTATTGGTTAAAAGTCTCCCGTGGTGCTTCTCCTTCTCTCCTCTGGTGACCTTTACCCTCTGGCTCCACACGAGTCTGTGCCAAAAACTTGAGGGGCATCTGTATGCAGGACACATCCACAGGGTGCCCACAGTGTGTGTGTGTGTGTGTGTGTGTGTGGAGTGTGTGGGTTGTGTTTTTGTGTTTATGTGTCGCTCCAGAGGATTGATTGTTGGCTCTGCCTGCACAAAGGCTTCGCCGATTCTATAGCTTAAGGAGAAATAAGAGGGAGGGAAGATACCGGCAACAAAATATAGACCAGCAAGTCTACAGAGGTCAGTGACTGATGACATTTAGCAAGATGAGCGAAAAGAAAATGAGCATTATGCACTTTTTTTTCCTCATATGTACAGTTTGTGCTGTATTCGTATACTTTATATCGACATTTGCATAAAAATAAAAGTTGCTATCACAGTTGTCCCTTCAAAAACAGGTGGAATACTGACTGTATATGTTTTACTTTTAATCCTCTGCGTGTTTCCGAAGCAGGACAAACTCAGCAAGGACAAGCTCAAAACTGTTTCCACAACTTTTCTGCTCGTTATCTTCCAGAAACTCCCCAGCTCTGCTAATGCACTTTATAAGACTGCAAATATTAAAATATTGCTGACACGGTTTCCAATAATCACCTCTTAAAATATGAAATGGATTTGGTAATGGACACATGATGATTTATTCATACCAGCCATGAGCCAACAGCTAAGTTCTTCCACTCGGGGTGAATCACTTCAAAAGACTTTTTTTTTCCCGATTAACAGAAGATGTTAGATGGATTTTAAAAACACGATGACATTTATGTTGCAGCATGTTTTTTTTTTTTTTTTTTCATCCGGTGCGAGTGTTCCTGCACGACTCGAATTAAAACGCAATCCCTCCTTCGAAAGGTCAAACGTAATGCTCCCAGGTCGCGCCATCTGCCCTCTCTCTGCTGTCCCGATTGCATAAAAAAAATGAATATTTGCGAGAAAAGGCGGAAAAAGATACAGAAGTGTTTCTTTTAAGAAAAAGGGCCTGGGTGGTTTTTCCTTCCAGACGGCCTCGTATCCAACGAGGCAGCGAGCTACTGCCAGCACTTATCAGTTCAAAAGCCCAGAGCGATGCGAGAGAGAGCGAGAGAGCGAGCGAGCGAAGGGAGAGACGGGGGGAAGAGAAACGCAGGAGAGGAGGAGGAAGCGCTAATCTGGGGAGAAGCAGCGAAGCGCCAGAGAATATAGGCCACTGGCCCATTTTTCATTGAGGAGAAAAGAAGATTTACTGTGTGTAAAAATAGTGTGCTTGATTCAGATATCTTCATCTTTTTTTCTTTTTTTAAAATATCAGTTCGTCCGGTCTTTCCTCTCTGGTTTGATTCGTCCTCTCTTGAGCTTGTTTCCTTCCTTTCATCCGTTTGTTTAACAAAAAAAAAAAAAAAAAAATCGGTGAGTTGAATCCGCTTTTCCCAGGACCCCCTTGGGAGGGCGCCAGAGATCAGAGTGGGGACCCGGGGCTTTGTCTGCTCCGAGGCTGCCGAAATTGGATTTGCATACGTTAAAGAAAACAACAAAAAGACACTTTCTAGAAACTGGAGCAGAGTTTGGAAACTTCCCATTTTCAAGGCTCCAGGTTTGGTTTGTTGTTGAGAGTGGGCGGGGCCTCCAGTGTTTGGCTTCACTGTAATGATTTGGAAAGTTCAAAGTCCAAAAGAAGTGGGTTTTTTTCCTTAATTTACAATTATTTTTGACACTATATTTTTGGAACTATAAGATGCTCTTCTTTAAAAGTCGTTGGCTGGTCGTGTGACTTATATTCTAACATATATGTCTACATATCATGTGCGACCACTAGATGGCACTGTTTGACAACAGAATGCTGCTACATGTTTCACTGACTGAATTTACACCACTAAATTTCTAATATATACTTACCGCTACATAAAATACGTGAAAGTGCAACAGTGTGCCACAAGGTGGCGTCGAGTTAATGGAGCCGAATGAAGCTCCAGTACATGAAGCTTTGGGGAATAATTAACCACACAAATTAGTTAAACTTAGAGATTCACTTCTGCCGTTCAGTGAACAAAGCCAGCTTTAAAATAAATGGGAATGTTTTGTTGATTTGAATTAAAAACACACACAAATGGCTCACAGAGGAAAACGAACTGCGCAGCATTGAAAGGGAAATGTAGGAATTCGGAGCAGTTTCACCTGTATGGATTCAGAGACTTGACTTTGAATTGGTAAAGAATACGCTTTCGCTCAAGGACGTGACACTTCCTTTTGACAGCGCCGACAGACGAGATTTTAACTTTCCGTGTAAGACCGTAAGCTTTTAAGAAGTCCTTCACATCGCTGCAGCTTATTTTTCTTTTTGCCTTCTGACTGGAAAGTAGATTTCCAATCCAATCCTGACCCTGGCTGCGTCCTCTGTCTGGCAACTTCGGTAACTTTCCAGAAGAGAAAGCTCCCTTCGCACAGTGAAGGTGAGCGAGCTGTTTACACTCCTGTGTAATGGAGAGGGTTGGACTCTGGCTTCATTTAACAGCAGATTCTTCACTCTTTCTTCGCACGCGGCCAGTTTCAGACAGACGTTTTTTGCTTTTATACATTAAAGGGGGAAAATAGATGACCGTACCCCCATTTCAACACCTAATAGTAAAACTTCAGGTGCCTTTACATGAGAGCTTGTGTACTGAGGTGAGAGAGAGAGAAACAGTATCCAGCAACATTAAGAAGCTCTGTGTTGTCAGAAACACAGAGAAAGAAAGACTTTCTGCATCGTCTTTGAAAATCAAAGTCTATTCAGGCGGTTGGATTTGACTCGGCCTTGTTAGTGAAGTACTTTCTTCGTTCACAGGACTGAGCGGGAAAAATAAAAGTTATGGAAATAAACCAAAAAGACTTCAAAATTAGAAATATGAGCTGTATTAGGACTAATCAAGATGGATTAGTTTGATTGAACTAAATCTCACAATTAAGTCCTCAGTTGGTGTGATGATGGTGATGATAATCAGTTCTCTGGTATCAGTCCATGGTGGTGTGCAAAATGCTTTTTAAAACATTGAAACTCCTCTTTCTGCCTTTAATTGCTCATAATATTTAAAAAATTCTTAGAAACTATATATTTGCTAGAATTGTATAGATCATGTTCATGCAGGCACAGTTTTAAGTATAAAATGGTTGTAAAAACTCCCCGAAAAGGCTCTTTATATTTTGCTCAGTATGTATCTTGTTCCGAACATCTTCAGAAAGTGCAAGTTTGAGCCTGCATGCAAGTGATTTGGATCATATTTGTGCATATTTGTAAATGCACAAAGTGACATGGACTGTGTTTGTGCACGCACAGTCTGGTTAAATGCAGAAAAGTTCTTAAAACCTGTTTAGAAATTCTAAATTTTTTTATTTTTGCCTTTGAACCTGTGACCTGTTGCTTTCACTAGTACCAACATTAAATGACCGTGCAGATTTTGTAATGCATTAATCTGTTGAAACTTGATTTTCCTTTATGTAATATAATATACACTGATGTTTTGTTTCTTGATTACGGTTCCATTTGGTTCTTTTATAAAACGTGTGTTGTCACCTCTGTATAGAAAGTTCTGTTCCTCGAGGCTGCAACCCAATGGCAACTTAAGGATGGGAGATAAATATGTATATGAATTTCAACTCAGCATCAGAAGGCAGTTATTTTGCAATCATTAAACACATTCCTTTGCTTTTAATTTATTTATTTTTCTTTGTGATAGGGCAGAACTTGGAGGCCGAAGTGAAATGCTTTGAAAGAAAAAAGGCAATTACCTGTTGTGTTCCGAGATGCAAATTCCTATATTACGTTGAGGAGGAGAGCCTCCTGACCTGAAAAGTGGATTTTGGAGGCGGGCAGTGCTGCAACCTGCAACCGTGAGCTCTTCTGCCTCCCACTCTCCTGCAGCTCCTGCTGCTCCTGCAAGACTGAGGATGTGTTCAGGCTGGGAGAAGATGCTCTGCCTCGCTGAGACGAACATTTTTGTGTGAAAACAAGATGTACATAGAGAGAGAAACGGAGCCGTTGCTTCCCGCTGCCGTTGTCTGAATTCGGATCAGATTACATCAGGTAATTATATAATTTTTGGAACACGAGCTGGTCTAGAATGAAACTGCAAGCAGTCGCGAAGTCGTTGACGGGCGATTTAAAGATGGAGAGTGGGAGGGACTCCTACTCTCTGCCTCTCGGTCCACCGGAGTGAAAGCGGGGAGAAGAAGAAGAAAAGAGAAAAAAAAAAAAAAAAACGAGTGAAAGAAATGAGGAGAGGTTGTGAAAGGTCACCGAGATTTAATGAACAAGATAGAGACGAGCTGTTCTGCCTCCACCAGTAAAAAGATGCAGAGGAGAGGAGCAGAATAAGGAATGCGGTGTTGTATTTCAGCCCTTACTATCTTTGCTTTGGCACCGAACCCAGTATTTTAAAGACTTCACTGGCGGCTGTGCTCGCGTTGCTTTAGAGCTTTAAAACAGGAAGAGAGCAAAAGCAACCTACTTTCCACATCATTAAGCTCCAGAAATGGAGCATTGTGGGTACATCTGTGAAGAAAAATGGGTGAGATCCACTGTTTCCTATCGAATCGCGGTGAGATGTTGCAGTCGCGAAAACAATCAACAGGTCTGCAACACATTTGTGAATGTGAAACATATGTTTACTCACCTGTGTTGGAAATGACTTTTTCATTCAGGAGGTTGCGCGAACAATGACAGTCGTTTCCATGAGACACAGTTGAGAAATAGTTTTAAAGATGCAATGCTGTTACTATTTCACTAAGCTCCTGTTTACCGGAGGATCAGTGCCTGTTTAATCCTGGATTAGCACATTTCCCGTGACAGCGTCAGTACAGGTGTACACAGGTGTGTATCTATTTTTGACAAGAAAACTGCACAAAACCGCAAGAAAATTGTTTAGATCCAAGAGATACGGTCCTATTTATGCATTAGTATTAAATTTTAAAAGGTATTTGTGTTACATTTGATCATTTAACCAGTCAATAATGTGATAATTTCTGAAAATACTGGTCAAAAGTCCCCACATTAATACCTCAAATATTTTATATCATCGTCAAGTTATAACAGAATAGAATGGATTTGCTCTGTTCCAGTTGAAATACATCAAGTTACTACAAACATATTGGACATAAACACAGTAATAGAGGTATTAGATTTCCTGATAGGGTTTATGAGTGGGTGTAAATTTAAGGAGCCTGAGAACTCAGCAGCAAAAAAAAAAAAAAAACAAATAACAAGAGAAACAGTGTGAGGAGAGAGAAGAGGGGGGTGAGACACCCAGTCTGGATTATTGTAAAGGAAACTGCAGAGCGGAGTCTGTGGCTCCTTCCAGATCTCTGTCAGGGAGATTTTTCAGCAGCTACCCTGGTGGTGCAGTTGCCATGGTAAAATCTAAAGGCTTGTAGTCCAAACACAGTCGACCAGCAGTGCGTGTGTGTGTGTGTGTGTGCATGTGTGTGTGTGTGTGTTGAAGGAATGAATGCATTTTCTGACTTTTCAGAGTCACCCTGCAGCACAGACTTGCCTGTTTTGACAGTTTTCTGCCCAACTGGGCCTGTTAGAAACACATCGGGCTGCAAAAAACTGCTACTGCGCGTCCAGATTCTGGGAAATTTTAGAATCTACAAAAAATAAACGGACCAACCGAACAGGAAATACTTCTCAGACCATCTCGCCTCTTTTCGTGGGTTTTATTTGCAGTGATGCACTCTGGCCTTATTCACAGCTCCCTGAAATCTTCACAATTTTCCATGTTTCTCTGCTTCAGACAACAACTCTGAGGATATAATAACAACTTGTTGCCGGTAGCAGATGGTATGATATAGAAATAATAATCAGTGTTATTCTCTTCACATGTCAGTGGATAGGATGTTACGGTGGATCAGTGCCTGAAGAGAGAGAGACAGAGCAGACAGTGTGAGCGAGGAAGCTATTGATCATATGACTGTCACAATGCCACGGTGGGGAGATCAGCACCCTCGCATGCTGTCTTTGCCCCCGCTTGTTCGTGTGTGTGTGTGTGCGTGCGTTCGTGCGTGTGTGAATACACTCTTTTTGTTCCTATTCTGTCTTGAAGTTTTCTGTTTGCAGACAGTTTTTCCTGCGCTGCCGGCAGACGTCTCTTCGTAGAATTGCAGGTCGTGCAGATATTCAAATATTCGCGAGGTCAATCACCCCGCCGCACTTTTTTTTTTTTCTTTTTTTTTTTTCTGAAAGACGGGAGAAAGTGAGGTGAGGTGTGGAGGGGGGGTGGGGGTGGTGGTGGTGGTGGTCTCTGCCCTGTCGCTAGGTAACAGTCTCCCGGCCTAAAGGCAAAGCCAGGCCTGGTTTCCATGGCAACGTCGATGGTGTGGAGGGTGAATGGAGTTTTGGTTGTATTGTTTTGTTTGTGTGTGTGTGTGTGTGTGTGTGTGTGTGTGTGTGTGTGTGTGTGTGTGTGTGTGTGTGTGTGTGTGTGTGTGTGTGTGTGTGTGTGTGTGTGTGTGTGTGTGTGTGTGTGTGTGTGTGTGTGTGTGTGTGTGTGTGTGTGTGTGTGTGTGTGTGTGTGTGTGTGTGTGTGTGTGTGTGTGTGTGTGTGTGTGTGTCAGCACAGAGGAGCACTCAGCATCAGCGCAGCAGATGGACCAAATGAAAAGAGAGTTGTGAAATACGAAGCGTTTATTGGAAAATCAAATAATATTTTTGATCTTGGCAGGCGCCCGGGGAGGAGATGAGATGTTACCGCGGCTCTCAGGGAAAAGAAAAAAACGCGGACTTCACCTCACGTTTATCCTCATTCATCCGTTTCATGCGGATCAGTGTTTTGTTTTGTTTTTTTCCCAACACAATACACATGTTCAGGACACGATCTTTAGAAAGGGATTATGGGATACGACGCTCTAGATCTACAAGTCTGTCCATTTTGTAAAACATTATTATTGCATTGGATGATGGGAATAGTTGATAAGTGCTTTCCAGTGTTGCACAGCCTGTAATCGTCACAATTATCACACCTGTAGCTTTTAGTTTTATTTATTAACACCTTTAAAACTATCGGAAATGAAGAACACAAAAACACGTCAGCTAATTATTCATTTAACTCTTTAATAAACCTTTCATCATCTAAGTGATGGTGCCATCGTTCTCCTGGAAACCTCCGCCAGCAGACGTCAAGATGAAGACTGGAAGAACACAAGGAGGGGGGAGGAAAAAAGCAGGTGAAGATAGAGAGGGATTTTAAAACAGGAGATGGCAGGAACGGGAGACGAGTGTGTCGTGTCTGGATGCATAATGAGTTCAATCGCGTCATGTAGAGCAGCAGACTGAAGGGGATCGAGGGTTAATAGTTTGAGCCGTGGAAGCTGATGGCTTCCATTCACACTGAGAAAGCAAATGCTTTGCTCCTGCCACCTATATGTTTCTACCCCTCTCTCTCTCTCTTTCACAAGTTAATGTATAAAAAAAAACTTGAACGCTGTGAATAAGCCATTTGACTTAGTCATGATAATTGCAGTGACAACTCTCTCTCCCCCTCGCTCTCACACACACACACACACACACACTCACACACACACTCACACACACTCGCTCGGGCAGCAGAGACAGAGGAGCGAGCAGACAAAAGCATGTTTGTGTTCATGAGAATGTGAAGCACAGTGGGTCTCTATGTATGGACGCAGTGTCCGGCTCGTCCCAGAGAGACCGGGGTGGGGTGGGGTTGGGGTTGGGGTGGGGGGGCATTCGAAGGGGATTTTGCAGACTCTTTCCCTGCAGCGTTTCAGATATGTCTTTTTATAATCCAAATGATCTCATCTCATCAACATGTTCCTGCAGGTTTTTGTTGCATTCTGCCAAGACATCAGTTAACACTCATTCATAAACATTTCTCTCTGTTTTTACCCTAAACTATCAAAAACATGTGGCAGAAGGAAACATCAGCACGACTTACAGAGGTGTATTTTTGCTTTTGAGATTACAAATTAAAGTTGTGACACCTTTTTTCCCTCATTATATTAGTATAAAATGCTGGGAAATAAATTTTGAATTAACTTAAGGTAATTTGTTACAATGTAGTCGTGATAGAAATTGAATGATTGCTTACAAAATCCTGTTCTTGTAGGAGTTTTATGATATTCAACACATCCATTCTTACATTAAGCTGCCATTAATGCTGGTGTAAGGACAGAAGAAATATCAAAAATCTACATCTTTTTCATAACTGTGCCCATGCGGACTTCTCCTGTGACTCGAGTGTGTTTCGGTTTTTGGTGTATGCTGTGCTTCCATCTCTGTGAAGCGTGACCAATCGCACACATCTCAAACTCACGGCTGGGAAAGAGTTAAGAGCAGCAGGAGAGGGAGCTGCAGAAAGACTAAACGTAGCCACTTCACCCATTGTCGTGTTTTTTTCTCCCCTCCCTGCTTCTCCTTTAAAAGTACACAAAAGCAGCGCCGGTCCATTGTGGTGCAAAACAGGGACCAGGCAGGGCGACCTGGGTCGAGACAGGAGGTTCTCTCTCTCTCTCGCACACAGAAACACACAGATACACATACGTTTTTGTGTTTTCTTGCATCCTTTTCTCCTGAAGAATCTGATACTGTGAAATGTCCTATTATGGTTTTCTTTAACGTTAATGTTGGACCCTCGTGGTTGTAGATCCAGACAAGAGCTCTAAACTAAGCTGTGACTACTTGCCTGCCTCAATCTCACCCTTTTAGTCTAATTTTCAAAATATACATGGTCAGTGTGCAACTTATTTATTGTCCTCACAAGTATAGCAACAATAATGAGGCGATACACACTTTGCATTGACTGACATTCATTTTCTGCAGACTGACTCTGAAATCCATCCTAACTGTTACTCGCGTAGCTACTTCCCTGTTGTTAAACCAACCAAGCTCTGTGCTAAAAACTGACCAAAAATGAGTTTTTTTCCTCTCGACATAAAAACAGGAATAAATATAAAACAATAAACACAATGAAAACTACAATTTAAGCTCCCTCACTGGTATACAGCGTGCACACTGGCATGTGGTTTCCTGCGTTTCAGTGACAGTGTATTGACTTACGTTTATGTCCTGTGAACTTACTTGAACCTTAAGCACAATGCTAACATCCCATTTCGTCTACTCCCATTTGGTCTCCTTCCCATTTCGCCTACTCCCATTTCGTCTACTCTGTTTCTGACATATATTCCCATTTCGTCGACTTTCGTCTACTTTGTATTTTTCCCACGTTTCACTACTTTTCCACAGGTTTTGCTGTAATGCTATATTTTGACCAATTCTTACCCTTTTAAATACTAAACTTCAAGGGTTAGGGTTAGGGCATTGAACAGGTTAGGGTTTAGGGTTGGGGTTGGGGAAATAAATAGCTGTTGTAGCAGTTTTCATAATAAATATCCTGTTTCTTAAATAACTTTCATAGTTAATGTTATTTTGGTGGTCTAATGTTGAAGTAGACAAAGTATACGAAATGGGAATGTTGGCTAAAAAAGTAGTAGACGAAATGGGAATTTCAGAGTAGATGAAATGGCCATAACCACAACATGTCTTAACCATTGACACCGAGTCTTTCTTTTTTGGCGTTTGCATGTTCTTCCTGTGTATGAACGGGATTCCTCCTGGTACTCTGGATTCATCTCATAGTCCTGAAACATTGAATGGCTGAGCGACCGAATAACACATCCTTCCATCCTGAACAAGAAGTCAGTGAGTGAAGCATGCCTTGCACATATTGCACATAAGAACACACACACACACACACACACACACTCACGGTGAAGACGAGTCGAGGTGCATATTCGTGCTCTCTCCTCCCACACGCAGCTCTGTAATGATTGAGCAAGATGAATTGGTTAGTGAGGAGATGAATGTGACATTTAACGCTGAAATAACACACACATGCAAACGCACCTACACACACACACACACACACACACACACACACACACTCACGCATTGAGTAAAAGCGCCCTGTCATCATTGTGCTCTCGCCCCGAGGCTCAGATCGTGGTTCAGACAATCCCAGCCAAATGTCACCATTATCCATTAGAGAGCAGATAAACAAATCTGACCTTAAATCAGCCTCTGGGACGATTACGTTCCGCCGCCACGTCCTCCGTGGCGTTCCGCACCATCCCATTCATCACATGCTAATCCACACATTTTGCTGTGATTAACCTACTGAGTAGCCATTAGGTGTAAATTTCCTCTTTTTTTTTTTTTTTTTTGACTCTGAGGTTATTTATTAAGGCAGACTCCAGCTGCGTCTTTGGATGAATGAACGGCGCCGTCGCCGGCGTCACTCGGCCTTTCAGGGAGAACGTGTAATGAGCTCAAGGTCCGCCGCTGCGCCGTACAGCATCAGCTCCCGTGCATATGCCCCCCGTGTGAAGGCTAAGAAGATTAAGTGCAGATAGTGCTGCCGCACACTGAGACGATCGAGCTCTGAAAAAGGCTGCGGCTCTGCGGCCGACGGGCGCCGTCTGCTGGCGGGGGGGGCGGTACCGGCGGCGCCGCTATATAGGTCACGCCGCTCATCACGCAGCTCTTCTGGGCTTTTCTGTACAGCGTGTTTATCTGCGATGAGACGGAGCGGATCAGAGGCAGACGGAGTTTCGTGCCAGTGCCCATGATGCACTGCACAGAGCGGCAGCCTCTCGCCAGCTGCGCGGATGCCAGGGACCAAAGACAGGGGGGAGGGTTGGGCCTGCATGTGTGTGTGAGGGATCAAGTGAGCAGCGAGTGTTAAATGCAGGTTTCTCGCTGTGGAGCTGTTTGCACGGGATGGATTGAACGGATCCTGTCCCGATGCAACTCGTATGGAAGTTGCTGAAGTGTCCTCAGAGCGAGAGATGTGATGTCTGAAGCCAAATGAAGATTTCAGTGAATTAATTGATCCAGATCTCAGAAAAGTTGTGTTTTTTTTTCCCCCCCGGAAACGGAGATGGAGTCGGGAATCTCAGAAGCCTGCGTCTGCCTCGTGATGTGTTTCTGTTTTCCAAACCGACACAGCTGAGCAGGCCAGACGTCTTCACAACATTTCTGAATCACTGTCTGTTTCTACATCTCTGTTTCTTTTGGGTCTTTCTGTCTTTTTTTTTCTCACCAGCTGCCTACTTCAGAGCAGAAGCTTTCACGCCAACAGAGGAAAATACTCCATCTTTGTGTCTGTAACCTTCACACAGGCACTCATTCCTTAATGCCAGGCTGATCTTTATCTGCTGAATGCCCGTGCTCGCTTCCCAGTGCAGGTCAAAACATGAAAAAACAAAAAATAAAGTCAAAAGCAAGTGAAAATTCAAAGAAATGTTTCTCCAAAAATAAGTTGCTGAAAGTTTTATCAGAGCAAAATGTGAACTGCAGCTAAATGTGACATGCAAGAGTTTCTTCTCTTTTGTTGTCAGATTTAAGTGAAAAGGTTAAGAATAAGGTGGAAATACAATACGCTGTATCGTTTGTTTTTGAAAATCAAGGGAAAATAATGTTATTTCAGAGAGAAAAAAGCTGAATTTTCGAAATAAAAGTAAAAAACTTACGAGTAAACATTACACAGTGACGTACCGAAAACAGATGAGACTTGTGAAATAAGCTGTAAGCTGCAGCAAATAAAAACTTCCAAAGAAAAATCTTCTTGCTCCTGCTATTAACATCTTTCCAAACCTTTCATTGTCTGTGTTTTCTTTGCAACTGTTGCCTGTATGAACGATTGATGGCCTCGCTGTGTGAAGTGAATATGAGCTGAAGTAGAAACGGTGACTGTGACTGACGTCGTGCTGTCGGCGAACAGATCTGCCCTTTGGGACGTTATTAACTCAGCTTCAGACGCTGAAACATGTCTCAGAGTTTTGTTGTGCGTCTTAAGCCCGCTCTGAATGCTGTGTGTTATTGTCATCACTCGAGATTTCCGAGACATTTTTCCACAGTCGACTCTGGGAAGTAGGTGGGCCGCGGCTCACCGGGCAGTCGTAACAACTCCGGGGTTGAATTCAGCTTCTCTCCGGTTTCTTTCACCTTGATTTGTAATTTAAAGCGTCACTCACTCCTCCCGCCTCCTCTCTCTCTCTCTCTCTCTCTCTGCCTCCTCCACCAGAACATGGCGGAGTACAGCTCTCTGCTCAGCGACCTGTCTGAAAACATCACCAACGAAGACCTGGAGCAGCTCAAATCCGCCTGCAAGGAAGACATCCCCGAGGACCAGAGCAACAACATCACCTCCTCCAAGGAGTGGTTCAGCTACCTGGAGAAGAACGACAAGCTGGCCCAGGGTGAGGCGCACCAGCTCTCACACATCGCAAGTTGTTTTTTACAGCATGAGGGTTTTTTTGGGGGTAAATAAAGCTCCTCCCGTGCAGATAACCTGTCGTACATCGAGCACATCTTCGAGATCTCGCGACGGCCGGACCTCCTGACGAGGGTGATCGAGTACCGCACCACCGTGCTGAAGATCTCCGAGGATGACGAGATCGACACCAAGCTCACGCGCATTCCCTCGGCCAAGAAATACAAAGGTAGCGCGCTCCTCCAGACACGCTGCAGGCCGTAGCTTCAGTGACAGGGTTTGTTTTCCTGATTTCTATCGAGAGGGGTTTCAAATTGACTTAAATATTTAAAATACATCTATGTGATGAGTCAGTACTAAAAAGAAATTTGAAAAAAATGACAAAAAAAGCCTCTTAAATGACTTCACTTTCTGCCAAGTTCAGTGACGCTCTGCCCCCCAGTGGTCAAACAGAAAACTACCACTATTACTTTGACTAAGAGCTGCCCAGTTTCACACAAAAAGACCTTTCTGCATTAAATATCACTGAGTTTTTGTTAAAAGTTCATGAGAATCATGTTAAAAAATGAAAAAAAGTTTTACAAAATAAGTCAATGGTAAACTTCTTCATGAAGTTTCTTCCTGTGTAAGAAACAGGGAAACATTTTTTCATACTTTATCTTCTTTATTCGACTGTATTTAGAAGCGATTTGTTTAATTTTGATAATTTACCAAAGCTCTTAATTCACCAGACACAGTCAAAGCCAATCAGACTTGCATTAATTGTTTTGCTCCACAGAATTTGCTCTTCTAAACTTTTAATTTGTAGAATGTTTTTTTGATATCCTGTCATTTACTTTGTGGATTAAATATGTATTTCTGTTCCTCTGTGTTTCTGCTCTCTCTATTCAAAAACACCACCGCTAAAACCGACAGACATCATCCGCCAGCCATCCGAAGACGAGATCATCAAGTTGGCCCCGCCCCCTAAAAAAGTGTGAGGTCTCCATCTGTCGACCGGCTCTTTGCACCTTGGTTCCTTCACTCCCGGCACTCCAACCGACCGACCAACGAGTTCTGACCGACTCCATCGCGCCCCCCTCGCCCGGCCCTCACCTCCGCCCCACACACACCTCCTCCCCCTCCCCCTCCCTCCCCAGCAGCACCACAGGCCGCCACAAAGAGCGGCGCCGGCCGCCATCCACAGAGCATCCAATCAGATCGTAGCAACGCAGCGTCTGTCCGAGCCCGGCGGGGGTGGAGGGGGCGGAGATGGCAGGCTGCAGAAATACACACGAAAAAAAAAAAGACGCTGCAAGTGGAAATCCTGAGACGGACTGACCGAGCGTGTGTGTGTGAGTGTGTGTGTGTGTGTGTGTGCGTGTGTGTGTGTGTGAGATGAGAGAGAGAGAGCCAAAGTCTGCCCTCGACTGAGTGGGTCAGTGCGTATATGCAACTGTGTTGTGTGTGCGTGTGTGTGTGTGTGTGTGTGTGTGTGTGTGTGTGTGTGTGTGTGTGTGTGTCAGTAACAAATCACGAACCACGCCTCCAAACTTCAAACGAAAGTGAAACAGGACACAGTTTCACACTGTCTACACACCTGAGAGTGTTTTGGTCCATTCCAGTCATCTTGATTGTGGAGATTCGGCCAAAAAAAAAATCTAAATTCGCAGACTGAATAGTGCAGTTTGAGAATTGAAATCAACCTAGTTTTTATTATTGAGAGGAATTATGGAAACTGTGTCGTGGCTAAAGAGGATGTAACAGAAGGAAATAGAACTACAGCTCATACATGTGTGGTTTGTTGCTTGTTTTAACGCGCAGCTGCATTCACGATTTGCCGTTAAGCAGAAGGTTAACCGAGCTGCAGCCTCATCTTACCGTTTTCTCAAAGGCAAAACAAAGCAGATCGGATAATCCAACCTGTCGAGGAAGACAGATTTCCCCGAATGTCTAATTAATCCTTTAGATTTATTCTGGATAACATTATTTAAGAGTTGATCAAGCTGCCACAAGTTTAGTGCAAAGTCCCTTTACTCTTATATATAAGATTACATTAAAGTCTAATATAGTGATAAATATCTGAAAAACCTAAATTTCATAGAAAAACGCCAATGTTTGCATTTAACCCATATAGAAAGAGTTATTTAAAGAAGATATTTACACAAGAAAACTGATATTTCTGTACGATGAAAGTTCCCTGTTCATAGGTTTTATTTTCAACACAGGGCCCAGATAGCATTAAAGTCATATTTTGTATGAGCTGAAACAGAACAAAAAAAAATAATAATAATAATATATTGAGAGAAAATATAGGAGAAATAATATATTGAGTTTATGTTCTACTGAGAGAACTGAGGCTCTAGCCACGGATTGTCAACATGGGAGCAGATTTACAACTAAAGTCTAATTTTTTTTTTTTTCATCTCAGGTTAAAAAAAAAAAACTGATCTGAACAAAGGACGTGTGAACATATATTTTTAGCTCGTAATTGTGTGAAAACACAAAGACGGATGCTTAAAGGTACAGTGTGTAATATTTTCAGCTTAAAAACTTAAAAACTTAAAAACAAACTAGAAATGATCATCAAACTTAGCTAAAATTCAAAAGCGGAAACCATCGTGCAGTACCGCCTTGTGCCACTAGGTGGTGTAGTGAGCCATTTTTCCATTCTTCCTCTCTTCAGTACAAGAACGGAACACTAAAAAAAATACCAGTGTATCACTGCTGCCCCCTACAGCACAAACGTGGCACAACTTCAATCTGACACTGTACCTTTAAACATTGCTTTCATTTCATTTGATGCACTGAAAAAAAACCAGAACTGACCCGTGTGTAACTTGTCTTTGAAAGACTGACGAAGGAAATCGATAGATGGTGAAGGACAGACAAACCGGCATGCGATAAAGACGCGCGTTCATTATTGAAGATGTACATAAAGCATATATTTTGACAGCGATCTCTTATACACACACCACGGCTCATAACTATGCTATCCCTGCCACGCACCAACACAATAGCTAGCAAGACTGTTGAAATTTAAACTATAATAACCGCTCTTTTGAACACTGTGTATCTCTTCTCCCCACGATAAAGCCTTAGCTCGTACTCTTAAACCCCGGAAATTTCCAACGACTGTGAGAGGTGGCGCGGCGGCGAGACAGGGGCGCCGCGGCGAGTCAATCAACAGCCGCTCTCGCTTTTTTTTTTTTTTTTAACGGGAGCGGCGCTTACTTTTATTGAGAAATTTGCTAAGGACTTCGGTGTCGGTGTGTACAGAACGTGTGTGTGTCGTCTGTGTCGTCCTTGAAGCTATAGGATCAAAAATACAGAGGAAGCCACATTTATGGGAAAAAAAAAAAAAACTCAATCAGTGTAGTTGAGTAGTTTACTTAGCCCCGCCCCCCCAAACACCTTCCCGCCACATTCCCCCCCCCTGCCGCCACACTCCACTCCGACCCCCAGTGCCAACGACCAGGACTTCTTATTCGGTTTGGGTCACAGTTTGCGTGACCTTTATTTTTTCCTTTTGTATTGCTCGGTGTGTGTCGTAGTCTTGAACTGATTTGTATCCTATGCATTTGTAGGAAGAAAAAAAAAAAAAAAAACCCACAAAAAACGAAACAGAACTCTGCACTGTAACATATCCTCCCCGCCGACCGCCTAATCTAAAGGACTGAGCTCTCTAATCGTCGACAAGTCAGGGTGTCTGTCTGTTTGTTTCGTTCGTCTGTTGCCAGATCCTCACGTCGTCGTGCTGCATGCAGGACAGGGAAATCACAGCCCCCTTCGTCCATCAGTATGAAAACCGGTGGGAGAAGACAGAAAGAAAAAAAAAAAGAAGAATAGTTCGACCAACAATACTGTACTACCTGCTACGACTACCGGTCTGTTTCTTCACACGAGGCCAAATCAAGCGTTTTGTCGCACCGTTAATGGAGTAATCCACCCTGAAATACACTTTCCCGGGGGTATTTGTGGGTGGATTCTCCCCTCCAGACTCGGCCGGGCCGGGCCGGGCCAGACCCCGAGTGAAGCGGTGGCCGCCTTCCTTTTTAGACCTGAGCCCAGCGGGAAACCACTGCGTCCGCCTCAGGCCACGAGCGTGTCGTCAGGTAAAAGGGAGGCGACGCGCAATCCGACCGCTATGACCTGCGGGCGATGGTCTGAAAACAGAAAAACACGCCGATCTGATCGCCACTTTCCGGTTTCCAAGGAACTTTAGCCCGAACCAAAAGTCTGAACATGCTGTACTGTCAGCACAGGAGGATTAGAGCCACTGAGTTTTAGTTTTTTTTTTAATTATTATTATTATTTTGCTTTTATAAACAGCAACTTGTGGGTTTAGACGTTTGTGATTATCTGATTTTTTAAAATTTTTTTAATTTTTTTCCCCTCTGTCAGAATTTAAGTAGGCGATGGACTCCTGTTAGGAACTGTTTGGTAGTTTATTAATCATTTCACACAAAAAAGAAATGAAAACCTGATGTTTTAGACGTTCTGGTTGAAGACTTAATTAGGATAATTCACATTAAATTGTGTCAAATTTGACTCTTTTTTTTTTTTTTCTTGTTAATGTCACCGAGACGCGTCGCAGTTCAAATTCCAGGTTTCCTCTGTAGCTGTGCGCTAAATATATCGACATATCAGTCACAAATGATGTCAAATTTGGATTTCCATGCACCGATCACATATCAGCTTAGTAAAATGCTGCAAAAGCCGACCAAAACAAATCCAGACGGGCTCATGGTGGAAAACTGCTCAGCAGATAATTAAGACACAGTGAAGGTTCTCAGCATGTGATGCTAACTACCAATGAGATTTCATTCAAACAAGTAACATTTCCCTGAAGGACGAGACCGTGTTTGTTTTTTTATTCTTGTTTTTCTTTCGTTTTATTAGGTTGTAAATATGTATTGTGAATATATATCACTGTGTTTGTTTTTAAATTGATTAATTTATTTAATGCCTATATATTTGTTGTTTTTACATATCCTGATTTTTTTTTTTTTTTTTTTTTTTCGTTTTGTTTTTGTCTTACTAACTGGAAACAAATTAAGGGGACGGAGACGCCGCGCTCACCACACTTTTTCTACGTTATTCTCTTCATTTACGTTTCGCTGTTGCAGCTTTTGAGTGACGGTTTTTACAAAGAGACAAAAAAAAAAAAACACACACACACACAAACTCATAAATTGTATTTACTGATATGTATGTAACATATTACGTTTTACCGTGTCGTGTTTGATCAGATGTGTCGTGGTCACTGCTTGTGAAACGGTTTTCTGTTTTTACTCAAGAGTTTCTGAATCATGACAAAAGATAACAGGAGTCACAGATCACTTCATTTGATACTCTAGTCACATTTTTCTGTTCCAGTTCTCTACTATATATGAGCGCCTTGATTTATTTAAAGGAGGTTTTTTTTCCTTCAGAACATTAAAATGATTCATAAATGTTTCCTGTAGAGCCGCAAATGTTTAATATTCAATAAATATCTGTCAGTTTAAGAGATTTTATCAATATTAATGCTCCTGAGAAAATACAAAATACTTAGAATGCAGTACAAAAAGTTTAAACTGCATCTTGGTGATTATAACAAACTAAAACACAGAATAGTTACAAGGTTTTAATGTTCTTTTTTTACATTGCAAAGCAGGAGTTAATGAAAGTATCACACTTTAAGTTATTCACAGAAAACCAGCTGCAGACTGGGCGAAACCATTGTGATATAAGTGAACAATGTTTGATTTTGTATTATAATTGGTTGAGGAAAAAAACAATAATAATATCTTAATATTTGGGAATTTAAAGTATCGTTATAAAATAAATATCAGTTTTTCTCCTAACTGTCATAAATTCAGCCTTTTCATCATGGAAAATAATATTTTGTTCTTATTTAACCACTGATCTGAGAGTAATACTTACAAAATAACACCAACATATAAACTCATTGGCTTGTTTGTCTCCTACTATAAAAAGTGTTATAAAATGCTGTTTATTCAATATTAAACACTTGAGGCTCCTTTTTTCTGTTTAAAAAATGGGTTTTAGTGCATCGATGATGTGAGGAGGTGACTGTCGAGTGCTGAGAAGTGTGAGTTGTGAAGACGAGCCCGGGGCGATTTTTAGCTGTTTTAATTTACACTGGGACATTAGGAGGTATCGCATTAGTGTGTGTGTGTGTATGCAGAAGAAGACACCCAGTGTAGGAATATTGTTGTGAATGTGGCAGATCTTGCACAAGATTGCTGTACAATGTGGAGACAGTTTTGTGGTTTTAGTGGGAGCAGGAGTTCTGAATGTCTGGTCAGTCACACTCACGAAAAGCTGTGCAGCATCTTTTTCTTTTTTTTCCTTATGCTTTCTAACATCACGGCCACGCGAAGCTGCACAGCCACAGATAAAAGTTTACATTTCGTGCGCAGAAAACGCAGCGAGCTTGGGGTTGAGTTGCAAACCGACTTGAAATCATGACATGCTTGACATTTAGCAACTTCTGGTGAAGTTGGTGGTGAACAATCTTTATTTTTTTTGTGTGTGTGTGGGGGGGGGGATTTTTTGTCGTTTCTGACGTGTGTGTGTGTGTGTGTGGGGTTTTGTGGAAGTGATGTGAGTTCCCAGTAGTGGAGGGACGGAGGGCGGTCAAACCGTAACAATGCATTCCGGTGGCGTTTTAATGTATTGATCTAACCAGAGACGTGCGGTCGGGGGGAGGCAGGTCAGCCAAAGCCTTATTATTTATTCCACCATTATTACTTCTTATTTACTCATTTAAGAAATATGTGAAGGGAAAATAAGGAATAAATGACTTTGATGGCCTTTAGAAGAGTTGCTGTCTCACCTGCCTCTAACTCTTTGTGTTATGTCGTGAAAGGATTTGCAGGTCAGAGAAGGTTTGTTTTTTTAACTTGGCGTCTGAAGGGTCTGATGGGAGTGGATACGTCAAGTTAGGCCACATTCCCACAATTCATTTGGGCTGTTTTGTGTTGATTTTTTGTCATTTTTTTTTTTTCCCAGCTGCTAAATTGTTTCAAAAAGAAAAGATGGAGAGCTGGAGGAGCAGCTGTAAATCTAACAGACTTTAATGTGAGTAACATGTTTCTCTGCCGGCGGGACGGTTCCCCCCTCGTTTCTGTTATTTTGTGGAGTTTGTAGTTTTCTTGGAACGGTGGCAGGTGTGAGTCGGTCCAGTTCATCCCGTTAGTCGAGGCGTGTTGCTCTTTAAATAAATGTGATCATGTAGACTTACATCTGTTAGATATCGTGCACACAGTCGATTTTCGGTTTGAGACGTGATCCAGTTCTGTCCCAGTGACAAAAAAAAAAAAAAAAAAAGATAAAAGAAGAAAAAAAAAGAAGACGACATAGTTGTATTTCTGTTGTATTTTCTGCATTCAGCTCACATCTCTCCCCTGTCGGATGCCATGGGCTCAGTGCTGTTAGACACTTTTTGCTAAGGTGGGGGCAAAAAGACGTGCGTCAGGATTTGTTCCGCAACAAAAACATGACATGAGGTATTTCAACAAATTCAGAGGTGTGGCTTTTTTTTGTCATGATTTAAATGAGACTGAACTGAAATTATGCCATTTTGTCATTGTGCTAAATGAATATAAATATTATATATTAAAATATATTTGCTAACCAACCCTGTGTTGCCTGGAGTTTCCTTTCGAGCAGACAGAATGTTTAGGAATGTTGTTTCTTTGCAGATATAAATAAAAAATACATTCTTGTTAATAGAAATGAAAGAACATTTATTTCCAAAAGTCACAATAAAATTTCCTTGAACATCAGTTCTGTAGTTGTTCGACTAGACAATAAATATACTCGGAGAGAGGATGTATTTGGACAAACGGAGTCAGCAGAGGAAGACCTATTGGCCCATCTGAGCCATGAGGCCCTCCAGCTCCGGCCGAGCCTTGAAGCGAGCCAGGTATTCCGCCTCGGTGTGCTGAGAGGGGACAGAAAAGAGGGCAGAGGTTCAATAAACGTCATCAAAAACCACAACATGACTCCTTTTGCAAGCGCTGCATCCGCTCACCTCCGTCACAGACAGCTGAACCCCTTCAGGCTGATTCTTCAACAGGACCTCCATGAGGATGGGACACAGCGCGGCGCTCAGACTGTTCAGCTGCAGCACAAAGAACACAACTCTGCCGTCGTCACGGTTCACTGGAATTCAGTCACAGAAGCTGTAAAATCTCAATTTTCTTCAGGAAAATCATCACAAGCAAATAAAACACTGTTTAGGTGATATTTTTATTTTACAAGGTAGTTTTTTTTTTTTTTTTTGGAGGATTTCAATGAGTCGTATTGCTCTTGTTTTGATTTGTTCTCTGAAAAAACTAATGAAGAAGAGGCAGCCATATTGTCTTCATGATCACCTGGAATATTACATATTACCTATTTTATTTATTTTTTCATTACAGCACTTTCTCCCATTTTTCATTGAGAGACACTGAGCTGAGTTTTACCTGGACGACTCGCAGGTGAGTCTTCAGGATGGTGTCGACGATCGTCTTGGTGCCTTGCTCCTGCATCAGCATGACCTCTGTGGTTTTAGTCTGTAAAGCGTAGCTGCATTGAAAAAGAAAATGACAAGGAATTAAAAGTTGTATGAACACTATTTGCCTGGATATTGTCGGTATTTTATCAGCTCTTCGTGATAAATTGATTTGTACTGCGCTAGAGCTGGTCCTGCTGCAGCGACCGTGGCGTTATCGGGTCGGGATTCGCCGCCCGGCTGACGGCCTCACCTCTCAGTCACCTCGATGCCGAGCCGGTTGCACAGGTTGTGGATGTACTGGGAGTAATGCTCCACCACCGTCATGTCGTAGCCCGACACCGTGACGTTCAGGGTCCCGTACGCCGTCGGGGTCGCCGCCGCGATCGGTTTCATCTGCACTCGGTCTCTCTTTTTCTTGACCTTGAATGAAACAAGATAAGAGACCATCAATCAGTAACCACCATGATTCCACACCTACATCCAGTGGTTTTAATATCGTACCTCCTGTTTGGGTAACAGGTGCCTCCACCTTCCGATCCCCTGGGTTGGCGCGCCTCTGTATTGTCTCTCATTTGTGAACGCGGTGCCTGAAAAGTAAAGTTTGTTCAATGAAGCAGCCACAAAATCCAGTTCATGTAAAGGTGGAAACTCTCAGGACCAGTTTAGTCCCCGGAGCAGTTTATACCTACACCAGACAGGGGACCGGACGGAGGCTGTGACTCTGCAAACAATACAGAACAAACTATTAAAATCCAAAACATGAAGAAAAAAATCAACCCTGACAGCGTTTTGAATCAGCAGGTTTTAATCTGTCTCTCTAGCTGAGTTCATCATTAGACCTAATACAGGAAGTTGGAAAGTACTAGAGATTCCATCCTGATCCCTCTGCTTTCAAAGTTCTCAACAAACAACACTTTCATTTAATGTAAAATACATTCAATTCTTAGTAGAAGACAAATAAAAATACTTTATTAATCCCAACAGAAAATACTTTGCAGTGCTGCTCCACACAGAATTTACAGCAAATCTGAGAAAAATATTAAAATAGGTAAATATTAATATAAATAGCTTAAGCTGACAGTAAATCATTTTTATTATATTTAAAGAGTTTAACTGTCAACCGTTCACAACTTTCTTTCCCAGAATAACACATGTATTGTTCCTGAAGATAAAATGTATTTAAAGAATTATAAAAGCATAAAAATATTAAATGTTCCAAACAATCTTATTGGAATACTACAATTTTTTATGACTTATAGTTAGTATTTTACCTAAAGAAAAAGCACTCGGGATTTGAGTAATGCAACTTTTTTTTGCATTGATCCTTGGACTTTGCGAAATGTAATGCAGAAGAGAGGTTTTGTGAATTCGTTGGTGGTTTACTGTCATTATGATCGTTATATATTGTGTCGGTGTCACATTTTTTGAAATTTGAATCAACATCAATTCTGTCTTGATCTGTTTTTTCCCCAATCATTAACATATTTATATAAACAACATAAATATAAATGCCAATATACACACATAACACATATTTGATCATTATTCAGCTTGAATCCTGTTTGTTCTTTTACCATTTAGTGAGATTTTTTTCAATTTTCCACATATAAACAGTGAAAAACTAAGTTACAAGAAAAAGCAATGCAAACACTCACCGACATAAGGCTTGATTCAACACAGACGCCTGCAGCTGCACAATACACAACAATAGTTAGGGTTCATTAAACCTATTTGTCAGTATTTTGACTTGAAAAGGGAAATAAATGTGTGGTTCATGCGAGGAATGTTTCTTTTGTGACACATGCACGAGCTCAGTGAGGTGAAGCTACATAAAGTGACCTCAAAACAAACCGCGGTTTTTCCCAGATAAATCAGAACAAACGTTACCTTTCTGAAGGCAGGATTCATTATTCAACCGGTCAGGATTCAACTACACATGCGTGTTATTCGCTGAGGTGACAATAAGTAATAAACTGCAGAAAAATATCTAAAACACGTCCCATACTATGCGGACACCGGATGCGCTCACGTGACAATGGTCCGACGGTAAAACATAAAGGCACGAAGGTTCCGGGTAAGAAAAGCCTAACATAACACGTTTTATCAGTGCTTCTTGTTGCAGTAACCCTACTGATTCAACTACTTCTACTAAAATATCTCAAGTTAAATCTTTGTTTCGTGCTATAAAAACTAACAGATGTAAAACTATAGACATGCACTGTATTTTTGCAGCTGTGTTTTGGTGGCATTTGCTGTGATGAAGCAATTTGTCTGTCAAACCTAAAATCTCCAATGCAAAGGCATGCATTTAAAATATGGAATTTGTCTTTTATGACGTTAACCTCTAGAGGCCTTTGTACATGTATGGGGAGAAGATTCAATGTCAGTGCCTTATTATATACTGATTTCTTTCTTTGTTCCTGACTGTTAGTTGTTCGAACCTGGAGATGTCCTCTTGCATCAACATTTCAACATTTTGTGGTGAGTCAAATCTTTTTTTTTCTTGAAAAATGATGAATTTAAAGCTGTGTAGGCAGGAAAGCCTTTGTCATTGTGTTCAAATAAATACATTTAGCCTAAATGTAGCTTTGATAATTTGTATGACCAACCTTAACAATGTTTTTGATTGTCCTTTCATCTATTTGAAATGTTTCAACAATTTATCCACAGAGACTGCATTTTACTTTATTTCTGTATGTTCTGCCTTGTTACATTTTGTGGGCAGCTTACTGTAAAGCTGCAGCAGGCTAAAATACTTAATATATTATTTGTATATGTACACATGCACACCTATGGTCTCTCTTATTTGCATAGTACAAATCTAGAATTATTTTTCTTTTTTCTTTAAACCAAAAAATAACTCTTCATTTCTATAAAATTGGGTATGGTAATGTTTGTGAATCTGTGTCCTCTCTTTGGCACATTTAAAATTTGCAGAATTTTGTGTCAGTTTACACAGAATTAATGCCTTTATAAAATAGTATAATAAAACTGGTAAAAAAAGACCCTTTATAAGCAACGACTTTGTTTAAAATATTAAAAAGTGCTATGTCAGAATTTTAAAGGACATGAATTTTGCCGTGGTGGAAAATATCGAAGTACAAATACTTTGTTACTGTACTTCTTCACGTATCTGTGCTTTACTTCTGTAAAAATACAGAGCATGCTCTTACTCCAATACATTTTGCAGCCATTATCTAATCCTTTCTCCTCCGCATTTGTAAAATGATAGCAATGATGATGATAATGATGATGATGATGATGATGACTTTATTAATCCTGAAGGAAATTCAAGTGTTCAGTAGCACAACAACATACATACCAAAAAGACAAGACAGGTCAGTTCAGCTTTAACATTAAGATATAAAAGCACTTTTTTTTTCACATTTTCACATCTATCGACTCTATTTGCACATTTCAAGGCACAAAGGGTTGAAAGGATGTTTCAAAGTGACTTAGCACTAATGATGGGAATTGTTAAGAATTTAACGATTCCAATTCCATTATCAATAGTGCTTATCGATACGATTCCTTATCGAATCTCTTATCGATTCTCATTGAGTGAGAAATGAAATAATACAAATGAGTGTTTGCATTAACTCTTTAATATCTTCATCCTGAACAGAACAACATGCAACTTGTTGTGCAGTCTCATCAAAAAGAGAAATTAGTTGAATTACTTCTAAAGAATCAAGAGGCCCAATGGCCCAATGCAGTTTGTGTATCTTACAAGATACAAAGCTGCTCAGGAAAATAAAAACATGAAAATATAATACAACATATGGATCTATTTACAGTGCTTTGCATGCAAGTTGATCCTAAACTTCTTTGGACACAAACAAACAAAGAATGCTTCTGCAAAAATGATCATATATAACAAATATACAACTGCACTGCACTGGCAGATTAGCAATTTTTCTGTGGCTTCTTCCTTGGAAAGCTCAAAACCAAATTACACCGGGCTGGATGTCCGTGTATGTCCAGTCCGGCTCCGGTACGGAATTACCGCAGCACGGTCACTCACACTGCCTCAGTGCATCTGCAGTCCGGCGGAGGAGGTTGCCAGATCTGTCGTTCTTTCAGCACAAACATATTGTTAAACCCGCCCTACAATAGAAAGCATCCCAAATCTCCATCTCTATAGAAAGTGCATGTTAAAACCGTAAAAACTGTATTTGCATAATAAAAAACACGTCACAAGCACATAAACTTTTCATCAACCTGACGTATTCAAAAGAAGCCTGATTGTGCAGAAACGGTCTCAATTTGGCAACACAGAGCCGCTCCAGTCATAGAGCTATTTTTTTGTGCAATTTTGGCATCGCTTGACTTTCCTACAATGGCTAAGTACAACATTGTTCATTCTTCTAATGCGTATAATGACAAGATCACGTTGTTTGTTATATATTCTACCAGACAAATAAAAAAAAAAAAAGAATGTTAAGGCAAAAACACAAGAGATTTTATTTTGAAATCACTTATTTTGGAACACGTATCTACTTTTCCTTCTGGCATCTGACTTGCTTGTGATTAGGTTGACAGGGCAGGGCTCCGGCATCCGGAAAAATAGTATCCTTGCAGAAACTTTCCAGACCACTGGACGTCCGCAGTGGCGCCGGAGCAGAACCCAGTCGCACCGTGGCTGGTGTGAGCCCAGCAGAAATGATAAGCGAAATCGTTAAGGAGACACACAAACAATTCCTTGGAATGGAGTCACTGGGAACCGGTTCTACAAGAGAATCGGTTCTCGATTCTCATCCCTACTTAGCACATACTAAAACAACAGTTCTGCTAAATTACATAAGGTGCATGACATTTTGCAATCATATTTTTTTTTCTTTTTCTAATGGATGTGGGATTCAATTTGTGTGATTCTTAAATGTGAAGGGGTGCATTTAATAAGTTCTACGAACTTCTACCTGCTTCTTTTTGAGCACAGTTCAAATATTACTGCATAAATGGACAATTACTCCTATTATTGTTGCTCAAATAAAGACATTGATTGATTGATTTATCCTTATATTATCCCAACTGAGACCGAGAACCCCCGCCGCCCCTGGTGCTGCTGATCAGAGTGCCCAATGTGCAGCCGCCCAGTCTGAAGAAAAGGTAAGAACTACCAGTGAGGTAGACCCAGTCCAGGAGACCAAGTGTGGCTCCGTTCCCATGTTGCCCAGATTGCCTCTCAGTAGGACGGGCTGGATGGTGTTAAAGGTGCAGCTGAAGTCGAAGACCATCATCCTCCCAGCGCCACTCGCCCTGTCCATTGTCCATGACGTCCCATGACTGCTGAGGATGGGTGTTGAGGGTGTTGAGAGGGGAGCTATGCGGTTATCAGACCCCCTTGTCAGATTGCACCCTGAAGGGCTTACAGTCAAAGCTTACTCTTCAAACATTAAAGACGACAGGGCCCTGGATGGTGAACTGGAGAAAAAAAAGCTCAGATCTCTGAGGTGAATCATCTGGCCTAAGTACGAGTTTGGCCTTCATTTCCTGCCCTCCCACTTGAACACAAACTTCTTGCTCCTCCAACTCATCTGGTATACCAGCAAACTGGTTTGCCTCTACCTGGACTGGACGGAGGAGATCTCTGATTCTCTGGACTTTCCACACTTCCCCAGTACACCAAATATCTGTGATCGTCTCTTCCTTGATTTTGTCATTTTGGTATTCAGGAAACTGAAGGCCAAGCTCTTCCTCTACAATTGCATCCAGTCTTGACTTGTGTATCCATTTGCTCAGTCCACGGCCCTTTCCCAGGAAGAACAACGGGAGAAGGTAGCGGCCACTCAGGTATCTGGCATATGTGCCCTCAAATGCACTCATCATGTATGTGACATTCTGCTGCAGGGTAGCAGGTGGATGAATAGCTACTTGCTCTCTTTCTTGATCCTCATTCGTGTCCTCGTCAGTTGACTTTTCATCCTCTGCAGCCTGTCCTTCCACTTCATCATCAGTCTCTTGTTGCATCTCTTGAAGCTGTTCCTCCGGCCAAAACAACATCAGAGCCAGAAGGTAGAACTCTGGGTTGGTTATATGTGTGTGGAATAAACGTTGAATTATTGATTGTAGTTGCGTCAGCAGTGTAAGCCGAGGAGAGTCTTCCCTCCTGTTGCTCAAGATGATGTTTGAAAGGATGTACCGCATAGCTGTGTCAACATTGTCAGGATTTGCCTGATATTTGGTTTTCAAATCATCTCGAACACTTTTTAAATCAGACGTTGTTTTGTGATCCTCAACGTGTCTTCCACTTGATGTGAAGATTCCATGGTTCAGACAATCCAGAAGCCCTGGGAAGCTGGTGGAATCGGCTGCTGCCCTTCCTGTGTAGTATTGATAACAAGTTGTGATGTCCTTCCAGAAGTAATGTGGCTCAAACATTTTCATGTCCAGCTTGGAGTAGGTGAGATACCACTCAAAAAACTCAAACTTGTCTTCAACTTCCCTTTTCAAGTTTTCTTTGAAGCGATCTTCATGAAGCTTCCCATAAACAATCTTCGCCACTTGAATGCAACCAAAATGGCCTCTGTTGTTGAATGAGGCTGAGGTTCTGACAGTGCCATCAGCATCCACATTCTCTGAGCCGTTTTCCCTCTCAGCTTTTTCCTCAACCTCTTTAAAGGCCCTTAAGGCTTTTTCTGGCATTTCCATTGTGTTACTTTGTGGCCAGATTATTCTCAAATGATTCTTATAAACCTGCCCCAGAGTGTCGGCCACATAAGAGTTGTGTGGCGCTATCTTGATGGCTCTAATTGCCCACTTAGCTGCTCTTTTATAGTCACTTCTTTCAATGTAGTACAGACGAGCTATTGTTTGTGGATAAAAAGCATTCTGTCTGAATTTTCTTGATGCAGTTTCCAAAACAGATACAGCATCATCAAAGCACTCTGAACTCAGTATCTTGGTGATCAAACTGGAGAACTTCTCTTGGCCTTTCTCTGTCATCTTTCTCTTTATTAGTAAATCCTTGACATTGTTCACTATGTCTGGTTGTGTTTCACCTCCACAAAGAATAGACAGGAGTTGCTTGGCTTGGGTACTTCTGGTGATCCTCAATTTGGCCAGCAGCTTCACAGCCTTACGTGCTGTTGCTTTGTTGAGCAGACATACTTGATCAGGTGTGGCTGTACTGATTAAGACAGTAAAGGGTTGCATCCTGTCTTCAAACGGGGGTCCTCCGTGGATAGGATCAGGTGGTCCAAGGATCTGTTGGCACACTTGGATCGGCAGGTACGCCTCAGGAACATAAGCATTCAGCAGAGCCAGTACTGAGAAGAGTTTTGTGTTGATGGAATTGCGGTTTTTGTTGATGTAATTTTCCAACTCTGACCACAGCTCATCACTGCCATCAGTAGAAACTGTTTCACTTGAGTCGCTTTCCATCATAAAAGTTGTCAGAAAAATCCAACAGTATTCAAAAACCTGCAGAAAAGGCAAAAGATCATTTGTTTAAGAAAAAGCCCTGTTATTGTGTTACAGTTGCAATTATCACCAACTTATTCCAACAAGCTTCTATGTCCAAGGAATTTTTTTTTTTTTGCCATTTGAATCAACATTTAAACTAAAATAACTGAATTTGGAGAGCGTGATTTGAAATGTAAATATTATCCCCAGCCTAGAGTAGTCCACATAAGAAGGAGGAAGGGCTTAGGGTCCCAGAGGCCATCAGGCCAAGACCAGGCAGGACCCTGAGCTCCTGGACTCACAGGCCAGCAAGTGGTAGCTTCAGGTTTACTGATGGATGGTCTAATCACTAATATTCTAATATAGCCTAAATAGTCTTTAACAAATCATGTAATTGCTCATGGCCCTAACCCTGACACAGATAATCAACAAGAAGCTCAAGGCAATGAAATTAAATTAACTGTCATTAAGGAGAATCTGCATGAAGCAAAATTTTTTGCATACAAGTTTGTGTCCAACAGCTACATCAAAAATATACAGCAGTAAAACTCACCCCAGGATAACTTCCTATTGAAGCATCTCACACTAAGTAATATGGCAACTCAGACTCTTCTCCCTGAGCTTTATTATTTTTCCGGTCCCAGCACAGGCAGGTGTTTCCATGAGCAGCAGGAGTCCACAGGGAGAGGAGTGAACAGAAGGAGCTCTCCTAAATCCTGCTGTTGCTGCGACTGATAGCATACGCTTTAAACATCCGTTCGATCTCAGCCTGGAATATCACGTGAGCACGCCTACCTTTTTTAGGTGTAAATTCCAAACAGCATAGTAGTAAATCTACTTCCCTTCGTATTGCAGGGACACACCCATCAACAGGTGCAGCCACCTCCTCTGCTCATTCAGATTGCATTTGAATTGCAAACCCGCTATTCTTTGTATTTAGCTCGGAAGGACAATGGAAATGCACTGGCACAGTTAAAGTAATGATATACTCTTTGAAAACAAATATAAATATAATGAAGGGTTGTTATTTATATTTTCAAATACTGGGCTTTTGGGGTGAAGGGATCTGAACACATTTCAGTGATGAAATTGTACCGTATTGGCCCGAATATAAGACAATGTTTTTTTTGCCTGCAATATCTACTGGCCTTTACCAATGCGGAAGCAGCAGCAACAGCGCGGAGACAGGCGGTGGAGGAGCGAGGTCAAAGCGACCAATAGGAGCTCTTCTCTCTTCCACTAGTGTTGGCCCCGCCCATTGGGTTCAGTCAGATTCGCAAGCAAAACTTTTGGATTCGCAAGCAAAACTTTTGGATTCGTAACCAAAACTTTTGGATTTGTAACCAAAACTTTTGAATTTGCAACCAAAACTTTTTAATTCAAAACCAAAACTTTTGAGCTTGCAAGCAAAACTTCACAATTCAAAACCAAAGTTTTTTTCTGTTTTGATGTCAAAAAAATTTGGTGGGGTTGCCACTTAAATAATTTTGTTCTCAGATTTATTCTATTTGATTGAACTTTTATTTTTTGATTGCAACTTTATGTTTTTTGGTCTCAACTCTCTTTTTTGTTTGCAAAACCTTTTTTGATTGATTGAATAATAAAGACACAAAATTATCTCCATAGATGTAGAGCACAGAAAAAACGCCTACAGATGCTAACGCTATGAGAAAAGCTTTCCGTGGTCCTGAGAGCACGCTTCAGAGAGACTGATAGAAGGGTGAGTGAATACGTCTCTGAAAAACGGAAAGATGGAATGTCCACCACCAGAGCCTGATTCAGCTGAAGGCACTGGGAAGTTATCTACATCATTTATGCAGTTTGGACCCCTTGAGGCTTCTTATTTGTTGCTTATTGTTTCTTATTTTGAGAGTGAGAATACATTTTTTTCATTTTATCTCGTGAAATGTTATCTCAGTTGTGAGTTTTTGAGTTTATAATAATTGTATAATAAAAAGTTGTTTTATGAGCGACTTTACTGTGTTCAGCATTTTTTTTTTTTTTTCACAAAATGATCTTTGAAAAATAGGGGTCATGTTATAATCGGAGTCGTCTTATATTCGGGCCAATACGGTACTTTTTATTTTGTTAAATAATTATGAGAAATATAATAAAATCATTCCTTAAAAATACATTTATTGTGGACGTACTTTTTATTCTCTCCGTATAAAATATTATATCACAGACCAAATAAATATCAAGATAAACAAACACACATCTTCAAATTCACACCTACAGACTATTTTGAGCCAACAATCAACCTCAACTGCATACTTTTGGAAACCAGAATACCGGGAGACAAATAAACATGCACAGGGAGAAAATGCAAGTTTGCATATGTTGGTGTTGTGTGTTTTGTGACTGCGGTCACACCTGTGTATCTTTTTTATTGTGCTGATCATTGGTTCACTTATAACTGTAAAGAAAATATTCCCTTTGTTCTTTGGAAGTGTTTCAGTGTGGCTGTCAGCAGAGCAGAGAACGGCATTGCATGCTGTATTCCATTAGCTCCTTGGCTGAAGCGTGTCGATAGAAAATCTACAACATTTCATTGAATACTTTTTTAAACCTCCTGAGGATATTATTTTCCTGCATTTAATCCATCCTTGACGTTGAGCAGCCATTAACCAACACTGATAAACGTAAGAACTTAAGCAATAGCTTTCTCAGAGTTTTCATTTTTAAATTTAAGAACATGTTTAGATATTTATTTAGTTCATACATCACACTAACCTACCTTACCTTACCTTACCTTACCTAACAGTAAATGTTCTTACCTTGAATTGGAGATGATGTGGTGTTGACTTGAGGATATCATCAGCAAACAGCTTGAGCGAACCTTGCCTGACAATGCATGCTGCTGCTTCTTATATATGCTTCTGTCTCATTGTGTTGAGTTTCATTCCTCCATGGTGACTCAGCAGATACCTGAAGAAGAATGCAGCGTTGCTTAGCAAATGGTACAATAATAAATGTTTGATGCTTAAAGACAGGGCATGGCTAATCCCAACCCATAGGTTTTCTTTCTGCAGAAATGATAGAGGCATGATTTACTGTAAATGGTGACTTTACAAGAAGCCTTTGATGAGTTTTAGGCATAAGCATTACATATTTTGAAATGTGCATAGTTTTTCAGTTTTAAGCTACTTTTTTTTCTTCAACTTCTGGCAGTTCATAACTTATCTGTGTATCATTTCAAGCTATTCTTTGAATATGAACTACTTAAATTGTAATAAATAACTGGAAAAATTGGCTTTTACTAAAACCAGTAGTCTGTGTTTATATTTATATATAAGCACACAATGTTTCCAACATTGATTGGAGCGAAAACTCAATAACATCTTTTTGGATGTTTTACATCCTGGACAAGCATATTTTATAGATTTGCCACTTTGAC
Organism: Salarias fasciatus; assembly: GCF_902148845.1. NCBI lineage: Eukaryota > Metazoa > Chordata > Actinopteri > Blenniiformes > Blenniidae > Salarias > Salarias fasciatus. The sequence continues at coordinate 11,114,076 of NC_043747.1, forward strand.
CATTTCTGAGTTTCAGGCTAAAATTTAAATCAATCAATGACTTCACATTTAATCTGTGTAATTTATCTGAACCTTTGTCCAAAGTGAACTGAAGCTGTTTCTCTTGATAGTTTAATTCAATAGAAAATCTATGACACCAACCACATTGTCCTCCTCATGGAAGAAATCACATTTTAACAGATATCATGAGAGTACTGTTATGGCATTTTTTTTTTTTTTTGACATTTATCATGATTTTTCCCCCCTCAACCATCAGCACACCTTATGTTGCACTTGCATTGCAGGTGATTTTTAAGTTGTTCAGAGATGCCATGCAGTCAAAAAAGCTGTTAGTTTTGTACTTTACAAAGGTCATGATTGTACGAAACAAATCAGAATTTTTATATAAACAGATACAAAAGCTTTGTGCATGGGTGACATAAGCAATATTCAAAGTCTATGAAAGCTAAACACACCTATGAAAACAACAAGATTTGGTTACAATCCTAGAAAATCAAACAAACTGAGCCTGAGTTAAGCTCTTCAAACAGACTTCGAATAATCTCATTGTAATGATAAAATGACAGATCACATCAGCACGTCCATGATCTCACCCAGCAAGACTCACAGTGACTTATCTACTCAACAACCTGCATTTAAACACAATTGAGCATATTTGTTGTGAGTTTGAAAGAAAGACACGCTTCTCCTGTCAACCCACTGGTTTGGTTTTCCAGTAAATGAAAGGACACATACCTGTTTGGTCGGTCTGTGAACTCCGAGACTAGTCTTGAGAAGAGACACACCCTCCTCCTTTAGCCTGAAATGTAACCGTAAACAAATATGAACATTTAAAGATTTTATATAAATCTAAAAGTATATAAATATACTGTAATTTTATACATGTTATTTCTGTAGTCTGTCACACACCCGCTCTAGGAGTGACTTCCTCTGTGCAGAAAGGCTCAGAACTTCCTTGGAGCTCAATGTCAGTTTCATCTTTACAAATCTCTTGATTTTTGAATGTGACATCCAAAGAGTTGATCAAACTTGACTCTAATAATTTCATATATGCATTTCCATGAAGCCTTATTAAAGTAACATATATATACATACAATGCTACTTCAGCTCAACACAATGTTTACCTAAAAAAAAAAAAAAAAAACGCAATCATCACTGCTTTGGCACTATGGCTTTTACAAGACAACAAAATGAAAGCGCAAAACTTTGGTTGTCTGTTTACATGACAACAGAGCTCGGAGCCACGGAAAGCACTACATTTTGATAACTTTTCAAAAATGCTCCGACGCCGTCGTCATCTCTGTAGGTACAGAAACTAGAGTGCCGGGAGAAAATGTTTTTTGCTCCATACATAAAGGCCACAAAAGCATTGTGCATTTTTGTGACGTAAAAAGACAACACCTTGTAGTCTATTTTTGTGCATTATTGTAAAAAAAAAAAAAAAAACAAATAAAAAAATAAAGCATTTTTCTGAAATACTAGTCAGTGACTAAGTTATATTAAGAAACAACCTGTATTTTAAATGATTTTCAGTATGGTTTTAGCAGCATCGCATGATTACAGCCAAACTGAGAGTCTCAAATAAATTTATTCAGGCACTAGATGTTTAAAAAAAGCTTTTGACACTGCAGAGCACTGTCTCCTGGCTATCTAAGTCTATTCAAACAAGCACTTCAAGTTCTTCTTTCTTAAAGGTCACTAAGAATGACCAAAGCAATATAAATTCTAATATTAAATGATAATAAACGAACAATACATATGCTCCTTTTTCTATAGATAATCTGCAACAAAAGAGCAGATTGGGGAGTGCAAAAAAATGACATGAAATTGCAGACTCATTTAGAGGCTGAGTAAAAACTCTCAAGGTATAAGACAGATGGTTTTAATTTATGCGCAACATAACAGAAATGTTCTAAAGCATAAAGAATTACCGATATAAACTAGTCACGTCTGTCTGTGGGCCATTCACTCAGAGCAGATGCACAGCAGAGCTGGGGAGTGTATTTGGGATTGAACCACTGCTGGTTCTGCATGCCACCCATACCAATATCGTCCCAAATAATTCCTACTGCAGCCTCCAGGCCACTACACAACCAGCCGTCCAAGACGAAAGAAATAGTTAGGAAAGAATGGTGGTGATATCTTCGGTCCCCACGTGACCTGCTTACACATTCCGCCCTTATGCCTTGTCTTTCACAATAATCGTGCACTTTAACATCTTACTGTTTATTTATTCATTTGACATCTTCTCTAGAAATCTTCACTTAAGCATTTTTAACTGCTGTATACTGTTAGATTTGTTAATTTAAATATGCTGTGACTTGCTGTGGATTCTTGTAACAGAGACCTCAATCACAGTGGGTTTTCTTTTCCTGGTTAAAGGTATAATACACGATTTTGATTTCCGGGTGGATCACCTAAATAATTGGTGGGTCTGTTTGTCAATCATTCTGACGAGCTGCTTTCGTAAGGCGGTTCTAGGTGCTTGCGCCCAATCAGCCTCTCCCTTTTGCGCATGCGCATTCAGAGTGTTTATGTAGCCGGTGAGCTTCTGAGCCAGTACTTACTGATGGCGAGTCTGACATAATGAAACTGTAACTGTTTCGGAAAAAAAGCTTTATTTATGAGCGAGGCGGATCGCAGAAACTGTAAACAGAGCCGTGCACGTACGACCGGTAAATCGAGAGCTTCGCCTTTCGGCTCAGCTCCTTCTTCACCACGACGGACCGATACAACGACTGCATCACTGCAGCCGCTGCACCGATCCGCCTGTCAATCTCACGCTCCATCCGTCCCCCACTCGTGAACAAGACCCCAAGATACTTGAACTCCTCCACTTGGGCTAGGGTCTCTACACCAACCTGGAGGGGGCAAGCCACCTTCCTCCGGTCGAGGACCATGGCCTCGGATTTGGAGGTGCTGATCCTCATCCCTGCCGCTTCACACTCGGCTGCGAACCGCCCCAGTGCATGCTGTAGGTCCGGGTTCGATGAAGCCAACAGGACAACATCATCTGCAAAAAGCAGAGATGAAATCCTGTTGTTCCCGAACCGGACCCCCTCCGGCCCCTGGCTGCACCTAGAAATTCTGTCCATGAAGATTATGAACAGAACCGGTGACAAAGGGCAGCCCTGCCGGAGTCCAACATGCACCGGGAACAGGTCCGACTTACTGCCGGCAATGCGGACCAGACTCCTACTCCGGTCATACAAAGACCGGACGGCCCTTAACAAGGGACCCCGGACTCCGTATTCCCGGAGCACCCCCCACAAGACACCACGAGGGACACGGTCGAATGCCTTCTCCAAATCCACAAAACACATGTGGACTGGTTGGGCAAACTCCCATGAACCCTCGAGCACCCTATGGAGGGTATAGAGCTGGTCCACTGTTCCACGACCAGGACGAAAACCGCATTGTTCCTCCTGGATCCGAGGTTCGACTATCGGTTGGATCCTCCTCTCCAGTACCCTGGAATAGACTTTCCCGGGGAGGCTGAGGAGTGTAATCCCCCTATAGTTGGAGCACACCCTCTGGTCCCCCTTTTTAAACAGGGGGACCACCACCCCGGTCTGCCAATCCAGAGGCACCGTCCCCGACCGCCACGCGATGTTGCAGAGACGTGTCAACCAAGACAGTCCCTGCACATCCAGAGACTTGAGGTACTCAGGCCGAATCTCGTCCACCCCCGGTGCCTTGCCACCGAGGAGCTTGCCAACCACCTCAGTGACTTCAGCTTGGGTGATGGACGAGTCCACCTCTGAGACCTCAGCCTCTGCTTCCTCCACGGAAGACGTGGCGACGGGATTGAGGAGGTCCTCAAAGTATTCCTTCCACCGTACAACAATATCCCCAGTTGAGGTCAGCAGCTCCCCACCTTCACTGTAAACAGTGTTGGTGGAGACCTGCTTTCACCTCCTGAGGCGCCGGACAGTTTGCCAGAATTTCTTCGAGGCCAACCGATAGTCCTCCTCCATGGCCTCCCCGAACTCCTCCCAGACCCGAGTTTTTGCCTCCACAACTGCTCGGGCTGCAGTTCGCTTGGCCTGCCGGTACCCGTCAGCTGCTTCGGGAGTCCCATGAGCCAGCAAGGCTCGATAGGACTCCTTCTTCAGCTTGACGGCACCCCTTACTTCCGGTGTCCACCACCGGGTTCGGGGGTTGCCGCCACGACAGGCACCGGAGACCTTACGACCACAGCTCCGAGCAGCTGCTTCGACAATGGAGGTGGAGAACATGGTCCACTTGGACTCAATGTCCCCAGCCTCCCTCGGGACATGAGAGAAGCTCTCCCGGAGGTGGGAGTTGAAAGCCATGCTGACAGAGGGTTCCGCCAGCAGACCCTCACAACACGTTTGGGTTACAAACCCATCATCACTTTTCTCGTTTCAGTGACAACTGAAGGCCTTTCCTTTCCTTTTGATTTGCATCTCCTTCGTCTGTAGATCCTGAGTTTGTTTTTCTTAAACCTCACTGCAAACCAAATATTCATCATTTAAATATCTTCAGTTCAGCAATAGGGAGCAGTATGCACGACCAGTCCAAAGTTTGAATGTTTTTTTCGTTACGTTCATGTCTATTTACATATATATTTACATCACTGAAGGTGTTAAAACTATGTAAGAGCACATATGAATAAAGAATGTGAGTCTGATGTTGATGACTTAGAAAATGTTCATTTTGAGGGTTAAAGTATTCAGACTATATTCAAACATTTGTGATGGTGTCTGCAATATGTATTTGTCTTCAGGTGTACCGTAATAGATTTGCAAACTTGGAGGAAGCATAAGAGTGCTGCATGTTTCTGGAGACAAACGGCACCATGAAGTTTGGACAAAAAAAGTAGTCATACAACTCTTGAAAATTCATATTCTCTCATGAACACAATATGTATTGAGAGGGATTGACATGATGTTTGATTGAATAAATAAAAAACTCGTAGACGTTTTTGACAACAAAGAGTCTGGAGACTTTTTCAAGTTTAATTCACCATTTCACATTTTTAGACAAAGTCTAAAATCCATCTATTCCAGAAAGACTTGAGAGACTCAAAGTTCAATGTTTTTTTGTTTTTATTCTGCAAATAGAAGATGAATTCTGGCTGACACCAAGCGACAGAAGCTAAGCATATTTTCACCTTTTAGTAATCCACCGCTCTGTAAAATATCAATTTATTTTCCAAAACAATATGCAAGCCTTCACAGGTCCAAGAATTGTCTCCTCCAGCTTCATGCATAATGGCTATCAGCAGTTTTGTAAAGGCCAGAACAAGATAACCCATGAAGTTATCTCATACTTGTATGAGCCAGACCATCCTCGACCTTTTCATGTGACAGCACTCTTTTCTATTCAATCTTATATTTACATTCTCATTTTCTCATTATTTCTTTGAACATTTTGATAGCATTTTCCTCTATAACTCCAGCAAATTACACACAAAAACTGTTAATGATAACCTCAAAACCCTCACTTAATGGTCAAGATAAGCTGCTGAACACACCGTATTGTTGATTTACATTTGAATAGAAATGACGATGAAATAGCTGCGAAGTGTCTTTAGAAAACTGGAAAGTTTCGTCTCCGTCTTGCGAACATGCATCAGTTTGCATGAAGATTTCTGTGTGCATTGTAAGAACACTGCATTAAAGACCCTGTAGCTTCAAATGGTGACTTCTAATCAGCTCAGCAATATGCATCCTGTGAAAAGAAAAAAAAAGATGCTTTAAGTGAAATGTAGAAACAATTTCAATTTGAGAAATTCTACCTTTCTTTTTGACAACTGGCTCCTCGACATGATGAAAGATGACGCCGTGTGTGTCTTGTTGCCAGCTGAGCTTGAAATCAGCCATGTTCTGAAGTCTCAAGAGTTTGTCCAACTGTAATAAAAAAAATAAAAGTCTATAAAACATTACCTATGTGATATTCCTCCAAATAAACAATCTATTCCTTAAGAAAACTAGTGAGTTGTTCACCAGCACAGCAGTTCTGCTATAAATCTGTTTTTACGGGAGTATAAAGTGCAGGTTTATTTAACATGATCATTCGTGAATTTACTTGCATGTTCTCCCTGTGTTTGCATGGATTTTCTGGACTCGAGCTTCTTCCCAGAATCCAAAGGTATGCACATTTATAATATTACTCTGAATGGAGTTTAGGTGTGGGTACATAATATTCTCGACAAACTTGTGCTGTGTTTAACCATCTTTTCACTTAAAAGTGTTGACCGTAATCTGACTCTGAATGAATGGTTGACTGTATTCTGTATTCTCTCTTTTTTTCTTCTCTTTTTTTCAAATACAAATTTACACAGTGCCAATTTCTCACCTGCAGTAGGAGTGCATTGCTTACTGTGGTGTTGGTGAGAGTCACGTCTGAGGCCACCTTCATCCTTATGACCATCTTCTTCACTTTTGGGGCTGCAAAGTCACAAAACAAAGAATCGGAAAAAGGCTGAAGCTGAACTCGGACTAAAATGCTTCAGTGAACATGTCCAGTAGTTAACCCACCTCCCTGACAGATGAACCTGGACTTCTGCTCACAGGGAGACTGAATCCAGCCTCCTTGCTGCTTCGCTGATGCTGAAACACAGTTTCCTGAAGAACTGGAGCCTTTCAGCCAGTACCTAAAGGAGGTTCCTGACCCGTCCGACCACGACCAGCTGTCTTCAAACAGGCCGATCCACACTTTTTTTGGCAGCCAGATGTAGCCCGTCCACGACTTGATTAGCTTGGCAATCTCTGAATTTTCCGCATCGGTTTGTATGGAGGCCAAGTCAGTGTGGCTGCTTCTGCACAGCGCTACACTGTCCGCCCAAGTACCTTTATCCGAGTAATGTATGAACTTTTTAGTGCCATCTTGCAGACCTACAGAGACACACACCAGAATACAAGATGAATAAAAGGCTCAGTTTTAAGAATCTCACTGTCGTTTAGGAGTAATGTCAAACTGTGACACTGTGATTGACAGCTTATGGTTAAAGAAAAGTCTCTACGTCGGCTGAAATTCTCAGTGGTCATCTTAAAAAAAGAAATTTACAATCTTGCAGTTTCATCCTAATCACCAAAGTGATGTTTGGTGATGACTCTTAACTCATAACGGTCAGCTGAACAAAAGTGGACATATAAGGCTCTAATTTGACGGCGCAACTTGGCGATGATCAGCGGCGGAGGCAGCGCATTCCTATTTTCGACAGGCGCAGAAGAGGGTTTCTGACCGGTCTGCTGCACTTGCGCCGAGATGGGCGTGGCGGCGCACCAGGGGGAGGGCTCGACAGAATCAGCTGGCGCAGTGAGAGTTTATTGCGGAAGGTGTGAGCAGGCTGGGGAGGAGGATCTGATGATAATTTGTCTGAGAAAACCTCAGAGGCAGGGTTTCAGCTTGTCAGTGTCATGAAAGATACACAAAATCACTCATGAACCACATAATTGTTTTTATTATCTTCTTTAGCACTAGAACATCCAAGACGATCTGACAGACCATTTGGGTTTTTAGAATTCAAATAAATCTGTTAAAAATAATTCCCCTGTCCTCTATTTCTTTGACTTTTCCTAAATATGTGTCTTGCATGTTTTTCTGAAGCAAATAAAGTCCTAACAATAACACAGATAATATTACAAAGCATTTATACCTCCAAAGGCCAACAGTGGTCTGTGAGACTTATTATTTATTTATTTATTATCATTATTATTATCATTATTATTATTATTATTATTATTATTATTATTATTAGACTGATTAAAAAGATGCACTTCACGGGGCTTTTTTTTTTCTTCTGTGATTGATTTGTTTTGGTTCATGCGCGCATCTGAACAGGGGGCTAGCTCTGACAGCAGACAATCAGACAGATGGCCAAAAACATCAAGCAAATCCCAAAAGAAAGATAGTAAAAACAGGCATAAATAAGAGATATAAGGTGGAAGAAGCTTTAGCAATGATACAGGAGGTCAGTGAGGGGGAATCGGATGGCGGAGACGTGTCGGACATCAGCGATCTTGACTGGAGTGAAGAGGAGGAATGTTCTGAATCAGAGTCAGAACAGTCGCGGGCCAAACAGCGAAACAAATATAATGCTGCTGCCCCAAAAATACCCGACCGACCTCCAGCTGCTGTACAGTCCAGCGTAGAACCTGCAGTGGGGCATGAAGCGCTCACGCGTCACCTCCAGGTAGAGAATTACTGTAAGCTGCTGTCAGTTTACAACTAAATAATAATAACATAAAATGGTGTAAAATTATTATTATTATTATTATTATTATTATTATTATTATTATTATTATTATTTAAACTAATGTAATAAATCTGAGCACAACAGTGAACACGGTATTGACAGCAGGGGCACTGCAGCGTCTCCAGATGTGCCAGTTACAGATTCAGGTGAGGTAAAATATTATATCCTCCATTAAAGTACAGCAAACCATGTATTTTTCGTTTCCAAAAATTAATTTTAGAACGAACATATTTTCTGAATAAATACCTTTGTCCTGTTGAGCCTGCAGTCCCAGAATAAAATGAGCAGGGTGAGGACGGGTCGGTGTGGGAAGGTGTCCGTCCTGGTGCGCAACCGGGGAGACTTATTTTACTAATTTTAATATGTTCTTGATTATTATTGACAGTTAATAATACAACTATTTTGTGTGTGTTGGCGTGTGTGTGCGTGTGTATCAGGGAAACGAGTGCGCGGAGTGTGAATGAGAGGTACGCTGCGCAAATGCGCACTGTAAAAAGTTCAATACATTTTAAAACCTGATTTGAGGCATTAATAAAGCAGATATGAGGCAGAAGTTTTGCTGATCCACTTGATTTAATATTTTGTTTCTTTAAATTAATTTCTAATGCATTAGATTACAGAAAAGCAACCTGTTGGTGTGCTCCTGCGCAAAAACACTGCATATGACAGTCTGGCTGACCATAGCAGCCTTTGGAGGGGGGTAAGAATGCTGGCAACACGTGAAGCAGAGCGGAGGACGGAGCAGATAGCAGATGTCGCCACCATTCTCTCATAAATGATTATCCTTCGTCTGGGATGGCCGGAATGCCATGTGTGTGATAGGAATTACAGAGAATCATTTCAGAGGACATCGATCTGATGACAACTGAACCAGCAGTCCGAAGTAGACTCACCCAGCTCCGCTGTGCAGCTGCGCTGAGTGATTGGCACCTGTAATTAGGGACCGAGCCCGAGGGCGAGGTGGCCTCAACTGAGGCCACCTTGCCTGAGGGCAAGGCCTCTATTGTTCTTCGTTCGTTTCTTATTATTATTATCGTCACCACCTGTTTGACGGCAAATTTGACCCCCTAAACATGCATGAAAACTCACCAAATTTGGCAGGCACATGCAGACTGGTGAAAAATTTGATAAAATGGAAAAATTAACCCCATATCTCCATCCGCTCTCTAGCGCCACCTAGAAACGTGAAAAAAGCACACCGTAACTCGCAGGAATGTCGCAGAGAGATCAAACCAACTCTCATGCGTTCGTCTCCTTGAGATCTACAAAAAAGGATCTGATGTTTTTATGCTAAATCCAACAGGAAGTCCGCTATTTCAAGTTATATGTCAAATTTTGATGAAAATCAGCCGAAAATGACTGCTCATTTAAAAATTATCTGCGCCGAGACCGCTTGTCGTGGAGACGTCAGAGTGGTGCCAAATAATAGAAGACAAGCTTCTCTTCCGACGATGTTCAAAACTTTTTCAAAAGTCTCAGGGTGTACTTTGGAAGCATCTGTTGGTTAAATGTGCCATAGAAATAAAGTGGATTGTATTGTATTGAATAGTTTTAGTGGAATCACTTACTTCTCTGCCGGAGTGATGGCTGAGTGGTAGAGCAACCGCCTCACAACCACAAGGTCGTGGGTTCGCGTCCCGGCCGGGTCATACCGAACACCTTGAAAATAGTACATACTGCCTTCTAACCAGTTGCTTGGCATATATAGAATGGGACAGTGTGTCGGACACAGGTCTCACTCCCCCCCCCCCCCCCCCCCCCCACTGCAGCTTTCACCACTCACAGTGGCTGTGTGGTATGGGGGTAAGAAACGGAGATAGGTGAAGCCTCACGCACTTGTGCATAGGGAGACTTCGACTTGCACTTTTTGCAAAAGTGGAGCAGACATGACTACCAAAATAAAAGCCTCACGCCCCTTCAAATTGAAAGTCACATTTTTGCAAAAAATGACATTTTTAACAAAGCAGCTTCGTAATTTTGGGGTAAACAGTGTTAGTGGAAGCATGTACTTCGTTTCTAAAACTATAAGGTCCTTCAAATTCCTTCAAAATAAAAGCCCATTTACAACAAAATGAGATCAAGTCATGAAAATCGATGTTATAGAGGAGCAAGATGGATATACTGGTGTTTGCTAAAGTGGAGCACACATGACTATCAAAATAAAAGCCTCACACCCCTTCAAAATAAAAGTCACATTTTTGCTAAAAATTACATTTTTTTACAAAACAGCTTCATAATTTTGAGTTCAACTGTGTTAGTGGAAGCCTGTACTATGTTTCCAAAATATAAGGTCAAAATTCCTTCAAAATAAAAGCCCATTTACAACATAATGAGGTCAAGTCATGTAAATGGATGTTTGTGAAGGAGCAAGATGGATATATTGGTGTTTGCTAAAGTGGAGCACACATGACTATCAAAACAAAAGCCTCACACCCCTTCAAAATAAAAGTCGCTTTTTTGCAAGAAATGACATTTTTAAAAAAGCAGCTTCCTAATTTCAAGGTAAACAGTGTTAGTGGAAGCATGTACTACGTTTCCAAAATGAAAGCCCAAAATCCCTTCAAAATAAAAGGCCATTTACAACAGGAAATGAGGTCAAGTCATGAAAATGGTTGTTTATGGAGGAGCAAGGTTCCCAGTGACCTGGACTTCTTTCATCAAGGTGCAAGGACGGCCTCAGTGGGGCCACCTTGCCAGAGGGCGAGGTCCCGTCCAATGCCGCTTGTGGCTTTAATTCTTTGTGCTTTCCCAAATGTATCTTTAAGAGTTATGATGCACACAAATAAAAACAGATTTTCCCTTTCCCTACAAAGTCTGTATGTAGCCGCTAAATGCAGGGTGTCTGCATTTTTATTTCATTTGTCTGGCTCCCCAAGCTCTACAAGAGATTATTTATTTCAAAATGCAGTCATATACATTGTTGCTTCACTATGGTTTAGTATTGAGGCCAGGAAATAAAATGTATTTCATCATGTTAATGTAGCAGTGTCCTTCTTTGAAAAAAAGGAGAGGTGTTCATTTGATTGGTCAAATTGCGCTCAGCTGGGTAAAACCCACTTTCTCTCCTCTCTCTTGCGCCACCTGCGCCGGTGGGCGGGATGGAGGCGTGACTGCGCCTGGTTCACGAAATTAGGACAATTTTCTGGACACGCCCCGTTGACTTTATCCGCCGACGGCACACTTTGCGCTCCGCTGACAGCCGACGGATTCGGCGTAGTCTACCAAGTTAGGGCCCATTGTGTTGAGTTTCATTCCTCCATGGTGACTCAGCAGATACCTGAAGAAGAATGCAGCGTTGCTTAGCAAATGGTACAATAATAAATGTTTGATGCTTAAAGACAGGGCATGGCTAATCCCAACCCATAGGTTTTCTTTCTGCAGAAATGATAGAGGCATGATTTACTGTAAATGGTGACTTTACAAGAAGCCTTTGATGAGTTTTAGGCATAAGCATTGCATATTTTGAAATGTGCATAATTTTTCAGTTTTAAGTTACTTTTTTTTCTTCAACTTCTGGCAGTTCATAACTTATCTGTGTATCATTTCAAGCTATTCTTTGGATATGAACTACTTAAATTGTAATAAATAACTGGAAAAATTGGCTTTTACTAAAACTTTTGACCAGTAGTCTGTGTTTATATTTATATATAAGCACACAATGTTTCCAACATTGATTGGAGCGAAAACTCAATAACATCTTTTTGGATGTTTTACATCCTGGACAAGCATATTTTATAGATTTGCCACTTTGACCATTTCTAAGTTTCAGGCTAAAATTTAAATCAATCAATGACTTCACATTTAATCTGTGTAATTTATCTGAACCTTTGTCCAAAGTGAACTGAAGCTGTTTCTCTTGATAGTTTAATTCAATAGAAAATCTATGACACCAACCACATTGTCCTCCTCATGGAAGAAATCACATTTTAAAAGATATCATGAGAGTACTGTTATGGCATTTTTTTGTTGTTTTTTTATTTTTATTTTTTTTATTTTTTTGACATTTATCATGATTTTTCCCCCCTCAACCATCAGCACACCTTATGTTGCACTTGCATTACAGGTGATTTTTAAGTTGTTCAGAGATGCCATGCAGTCAAAAAAGCTGTTAGTTTTGTGCTTTACAAAGGTCATGATTGTACGAAACAAATCAGAATTTTTATATAAACAGATACAAAAGCTTTGTGCATGGGTGACATAAGCAATATTCAAAGTCTATGAAAGCTAAACACACCTATGAAAACAACAAGATTTGGTTACAATCCTAGAAAATCAAACAAACTGAGCCTGAGTTAAGCTCTTCAAACAGACTTCGAATAATCTCATTGTAATGATAAAATGACAGATCACATCAGCACGTCCATGATCTCACCCAGCAAGACTCACAGTGACTTATCTACTCAACAACCTGCATTTAAACACAATTGAGCATATTTGTTGTGAGTTTGAAAGAAAGACACGCTTCTCCTGTCAACCCACTGGTTTGGTTTTCCAGTAAATGAAAGGACACATACCTGTTTGGTCGGTCTGTGAACTCCGAGACTAGTCTTGAGAAGAGACACACCCTCCTCCTTTAGCCTGAAATGTAACCGTAAACAAATATGAACATTTAAAGATTTTATATAAATCTAAAAGTATATAAATAAAGTATGTAAATATACTGTAATTTTATACAGGTTATTTCTGTAGTCTCTCACACACCCGCTCTAGGAGTGACTTCCTCTGTGCAGAAAGGCTCAGAACTTCCTTGGAGCTCAATGTCAGTCTCATCTTTACAAATCTCTTGATTTTTGAATGTGAGATCCAAAGAGTTGATCAAACTTGACTCTAATAATTTCATATATGCATTTCCATGAAGCCTTATTAAAGTAACATATATATACATACAATGCTACTTCAGCTCACCACAATGTTTACCTAAAAAAAAAAAAAAACCGCAATCATCACTGCTTTGGCACTATGGCTTTTACAAGACAACAAAATGAAAGCGCAAAACTTTGGTTGTCTGTTTACATGACAACAGAGCTCGGAGCCACGGAAAGCACTACATTTTGCTAACTTTTCAAAAATGCTCCGACGCCGTCGTCATCTCTGTAGGTACAGAAACTAGAGTGCCGGGAGAAAATGTTTTTTGCTCCATACATAAAGGACACAAAAGCATTATGCATTTTTGTGACGTAAAAAGACAACACCTTGTAGTCTATTTTTGTGCATTATTGTAAAAAAAAAAAACAAATAAAAAAATAAAGCATTTTTCTGAAATACTAGTCAGTGACTAAGTTATATTAAGAAACAACCTGTATTTTAAATGATTTTCGGTATGGTTTTAGCAGCATCGCATGATTACAGCCAAACTGAGAGTCTCAAATAAATTTATTCAGGCACTAGATGTTTAAAAAAAGCTTTTGACACTGCAGAGCACTGTCTCCTGGCTATCTAAGTCTATTCAAACAAGCACTTCAAATTCTTCTTTCTTAAAGGTCACTAAGAATGACCAAAGCAATATAAATTCTAATATTAAATGATAATAAACGAACAATACATATGCTCCTTTTTCTATAGATAATCTGCAACAAAAGAGCAGATTGGGGAGTGCAAAAAAATGACATGAAATTGCAGACTCATTTAGAGGCTGAGTAAAAACTCTCAAGGTATAAGACAGATGGTTTTGATTTATGCGCAACATAACAGAAATGTTCTAAAGCATAAAGAATTACCGATATAAACTAGTCACGTCTGTCTGTGGGCCATTCACTCAGAGCAGATGCACAGCAGAGCTGGGGAGTGTATTTGGGATTGAACCACTGCTGGTTCTGCATGCCACCCATACCAATATCATCCCAAATAATTCCTACTGCAGCCTCCAGGCCACTACACAACCGGCCGTCCAAGACGAAAGAAATAGTTAGGAAAGAATGGTGGTGATATCTTCGGTCCCCATGTGACCTGCTTACACATTCCGCCCTCATGCCTTGTCTTTCACAATAATCGTGCACTTTAACATCTTACTGTTTATTTATTCATTTGACATCTTCTCTAGAAATCTTCACTTAAGCATTTTTAATTGCTGTATACTGTTAGATTTGTTGATTTAAATATGCTGTGACTTGCTGTGGATTCTTGTAACAGAGACCTCAATCACAGTGGGTTTTCTTTTCCTGGTTAAAGGTATAATACACGATTTTGATTTCCGGGTGGATCACCTAAATAATTGGTGGGTCTGTTTGTCAATCATTCTGACGAGCTGCTTTCGTAAGGCGGTTCTAGGTGCTTGCGCCCAATCAGCCTCTCCCTTTTGCGCATGCGCATTCAGAGTGTTTATGTAGCCTGTGAGCTTCTGAGCCAGTACTTAACGATGGCGAGTCTGACATAATGAAACTGTAACTGTTTTGGAAAAAAAGCTTTATTTATGAGCGAGGCGGATCGCAGAAACTGTAAACAGAGCCGTGCACGCCGGAGAAGAGGAGATCACGCTCGTACACTTCCGCGTTTCCTGGGAGAAGCTGGAGAGCCGGGCGGATGGTCTGGCGCATGCGCGTTGTTCAAAAAGTGAGTAACAGACTTGGGGCTTGGTCTTTTCGAGAAAATCGTGTATTAGACCTTTAAGTAAAATGAAAAAAGTATAGCTGTCCAACATCTTTATCCTTTCAGGGGTGGAGAAGGAGAGGGTTGTTCGCGGATCACATGCCGGTCACATGATCTGGTCACATGACCAGACAGCCATTCGCGCTTCGCGCTCGCTCTCCTGAAGTTTGGTCAGCCAGTACAATTAGATTTACAATTAGATGTAAAACATGTAGGGTCACCGCTCCTGAGGACTGGAGTTTGACACGTGATTTAAATGTATACATGGCGACCATCATTTCAGTGAAATGAAATGTATGTAATATTTTACCGGAGGGCTACATTTATGAGCTTATGAACGCCAAGAAACCATATGAACAGCTTAACATGTACTACTGGTAATCGTTTGATATTACAGTCCCAGTTGCTATTACTATTGACGCACACTAGATGGCGGGCAAACAACATTTACAACAAAATACACGCTTTTGCAAATTACAATGTTTGTTAAAGAAAAGAATAATGACTGATAAACTAACAATGTTGATCAGAAATGAACAAATCAGCATAAGCATAATGCAATACAGGTATTATTTTGTGGTTGGGATGAAATACAACAAGTATGATCGAGTTCGCCGCAGCTTCGGTCTTCCTAGGTTTCCACTGATTGAGTAAAAATAAATTAATTGTACTGGCTGACCAAACTTCAGGGGTGGAGAACATTACAATAAAATTATAATGCAGGCGACTGGTTTGATCAGGCAGAGTTCGTGGATCACATGCTGGTCACATGATCTGGTCACATGACCAGACAGCCGCTCGCGCTGCGCGCTCGTGGCTAAGCTACTCGGTTCAAACAGGACGTCAACCATGAAGCTCCAGGTCCATTCTCCACCTCTAACCTGTCAGTCACCATAACCGCACAGTTTGTCCTCCAGTCCCCTGCCTGCTACGTGAGGAGAAGCGGCGCTGGTGGCACGAAAAAAACTGCAAATCGTCGCGGCGCAGCTGGCATCGCTGCACTACGATTCCCAGAATGCCTTGAGACCAGTCACATGACCAGACAGCCGCTAAGCGCTGCGCGCTCGTAGCTAAGCTACTCGGTTCAGACGTCAAACTTGAAGCTCCCAGGTACATTATCCACCATCGTGATTCAAAACAAAAGAAAGACGCTTTTGGCCGAGTTGGTAAGCAGCTTACAGTCAAGTCGGCACCGACCAACTCAGCCACTCGAGAGCCCCCCCCCCGCCCGCGAGGCCGACTTGGCGAGATGCCGACTTGGCTTGATGCCGACTTGGCTTGATGTCGAGTTGACTGTATCCCAGGGCGGTGCCGAGTTGGCCGGGGCCGACTTGGAGTGGTGCCGACCTGACTGTAAACCGCCCAGACTTCCCTGTCCCCAGACACTTCCTCCAGCTCCTCTGGGAGGATCCCAAGGCGTTCCCAGGCCAGCCGAGAGACATAGTCTCTCCAGCATGTCCTTGGTCTTCCCCGGGGTCTGCTCCCAGTGGGACATGCCCGGAACACCTCCCCAGGGAGGCGTCCAGGAGGCATCCTAAACAGATGTCCGAGCCACCTCAGCTGGTTCCTCTCGATGTGGAGGAGTAGCGGTTCTACTCCGAGCTCCTCCCTGGTGACTGAGCTCCTCACCCTATCTCTAAGGGAGCGCCCAGCCACCCTATGGAGGAAGCTCATTTCGGCCGCTTGTATCCGGGATCTTGTCCTTTCGGTCATGACCCAAAGCTCATGACCATAGGTGAGGGTGGGAACGTAGATTGACCGGCAAATCGAGAGCTTCGCCTTTCGGCTCAGCTCCTTCTTCACCACGACGGACCGATACAACGACTGCATCACTGCAGCCGCTGCACCGATCCGCCTGTCAATCTCACGCTCCATCCGTCCCCCACTTGTGAACAAGACCCCAAGATACTTGAACTCCTCCACTTGGGCTAGGGTCTCTCCACCAACCTGGAGGGGGCAAGCCACCTTCCTCCGGTCGAGGACCATGGCCTCGGATTTGGAGGTGCTGATCCTCATCCCTGCCGCTTCACACTCGGCTGCGAACCGCCCCAGTGCATGCTGTAGGTCCGGGTTCGATGAAGCCAACAGGACAACATCATCTGCAAAAAGCAGAGATGAAATCCTGTTGTTCCCGAACCGGACCCCCTCCGGCCCCTGGCTGCACCTAGAAATTCTGTCCATGAAGATTATGAACAGAACCGGTGACAAAGGGCAGCCCTGCCGGAGTCCAACATGCACCGGGAACAGGTCCGACTTACTGCCGGCAATGCGGACCAGACTCCTACTCCGGTCATACAAAGACCGGACGGCCCTTAACAAGGGGCCCCGGACTCCGTATTCCCGGAGCACCCCCCACAAGACACCACAAGGGACATGGTCGAATGCCTTCTCCAAATCCACAAAACACATGTGGACTGGTTGGGCAAACTCCCACGAACCCTCAAGCACCCTATGGAGGGTATACAGCTGGTCCGCTGTTCCACGACCAGGACGAAAACTGCATTGTTCCTCCTGGATCCGAGTTTCGACTATCGGTCGGATCCTCCTCTCCAGTACCCTGGAATAGACTTTCCCGGGGAGGCTGAGGAGTGTAATCCCCCTATAGTTGGAGCACACCCTCTGGTCCCCCTTTTTAAACAGGGGGACCACCACCCCGGTCTGCCAATCCAGAGGCACCGTCCCCGACCGCCACGCGATGTTGCAGAGACATGTCAACCAAGACAGTCCCTGCACATCCAGAGACTTAAGGTACTCAGGCCGAATCTCGTCCACCCCCGGTGCCTTGCCACCGAGGAGCTTGCCAACCACCTCAGTGACTTCAGCTTGGGTGATGGACGAGTCCACCTCTGAGACCTCAGCCTCTGCTTCCTCCACGGAAGACGTGGCGACGGGATTGAGGAGGTCCTCAAAGTATTCCTTCCACCGTCCAACAATATCCCCAGTTGAGGTCAGCAGCTCCCCACCTTCACTGTAAACAGTGTTGGTGGAGACCTGCTTTCCCCTCCTGAGGCGCCGGACAGTTTGCCAGAATTTCTTCGAGGCCGACCGATAGTCCTCTTCCATGGCCTCCCCGAACTCCTCCCAGACCCGAGTTTTTGCCTCCACAACTGCTCGGGCTGCAGTTCGCTTGGCCTGCCGGTAGCCGTCAGCTGCTTCGGGAATCCCATGAGCCAGCAAGGCTCGATAGGACTCCTTCTTCAGCTTGACAGCACCCCTTACTTCCGGTGTCCACCACCGGGTTCGGGGGTTGCCGCCACGACAGGCACCGGAGACCTTACGACCACAGCTCCGAGCAGCTGCTTCGACAATGGAGGTGGAGAACATGGTCCACTCGGACTCAATGTCCCCAGCCTCCCTCGGGACATGAGAGAAGCTCTCCCGGAGGTGGGAGTTGAAAGCCATGCTGACAGAGGGTTCCGCCAGACGTTCCCAGCAGACCCTCACAACACGTTTGGGTTACAAACCCATCATCACTTTTCTCGTTTCAGTGACAACTGAAGGCCTTTCCTTTCCTTTTGATTTGCATCTCCTTCATCTGTAGATCCTGAGTTTGTTTTTCTTAAACCTCACTGCAAACCAAATATTCATCATTTAAATATCTTCAGTTCAGCAATAGGGAGCAATATGCACGACCAGTCCAAAGTTTGAATGTTTTTTTCGTTACGTTCACGTCTATTTACATATATATTTACATCACTGAAGGTGTTAAAACTATGTAAGAGCACATATGAATAAAGAATGTGAGTCTGATGTTGATAACTTAGAAAATGTTCATTTTGAGGGTTAAAGTATTCAGACTATATTCAAACATTTGTGATGGTGTCTGCAATATGTATTTGTCTCCAGGTGTACCGTAATAGATTTGCAAACTTGGAGGAAGCATAAGAGTGCTGCATGTTTCTGGAGACAAACGGCACCATGAAGTTTGGACAAAAAAGGTAATCATACAACTCTTGAAAATTCATATTCTCTCATGAACACAATATGTATTGAGAGGGATTGACATGATGTTTGATTGAATAAATAAAAAACTCGTAGACATTTTTGACAACAAAGAGTCTGGAGACTTTTTCAAGTTTAATTCACCATTTCACATTTTTAGACAAAGTCTAAAATCCATCTATTCCAGAAAGACTTGAGAGACTCAAAGTTCAATGTTTTTTTGTTTTTATTCTGCAAATAGAAGATGAATTCTGGCTGACACCAAGCGACAGAAGCTAAGCATATTTTCACCTTTTAGTAATCCACCGCTCTGTAAAATATCAATTTATTTTCCAAAACAATATGCAAGCCTTCACAGGTCCAAGAATTGTCTCCTCCAGCTTCATGCATAATGGCTATCAGCAGTTTTGTAAAGGCCAGAACAAGATAACCCATGAAGTTATCTCATACTTGTATGAGCCAGACCATCCTCGACCTTTTCATGTGACAGCACTCTTTTCTATTCTATCTTATATTTACATTCTCATTTTCTCATTATTTCTTTGAACATTTTGATAGCATTTTCCTCTATAACTCCAACAAATTATACACAAAAACTGTTAATGATAACCTCAAAACCCTCACTTAATGGTCAAGATAAGCTGCTGAACACACCATATTGTTGATTTACATTTGAATAGAAATGACGATGAAATAGCTGCGAAGTGTCTTTAGAAAACTGGAAAGTTTCGTCTCCGTCTTGCAGACATGCATCAGTTTGCATGAAGATTTCTGTGTGCATTATAAGAACACAGCATTAAAGACCCTGTAGCTTCAAATGGTGACTTCTAATCAGCTCAGCAATATGCATCCTGTGAAAAGAAAAAAAAGATGCTTTAAGTGAAATGTAGAAACAATTTCAATTTGAGAAATTCTACCTTTCTTTTTGACAACTGGCTCCTCGACATGATGAAAGATGACGCCGTGTGTGTCTTGTTGCCAGCTGAGCTTGAAATCAGCCATACTCTGAAGTCTCAAGAGTTTGTCCAACTGTAATAAAAAAAATGAAAGTCTATAAAACATTACCTATGTGATATTCCTCCAAATAAACAATCTATTCCTTAAGAAAACTAGTGAGTTGTTCACCAGCACAGCAGTTCTGCTATAAATCTGTTTTTACGGGAGTATAAAGTGCAGGTTTATTTAACATGATCATTCGTGAATTTACTTGCATGTTCTCCCTGTGTTTGCATGGATTTTCTGGACTCGAGCTTCTTCCCAGAATCCAAAGGTATGCACATTTATAATATTACTCTGAATGGAGTTTAGGTGTGGGTACATAATATTCTCGACAAACTTGTGCTGTGTTTAACCATCTTTTCACTTAAAAGTGTTGACCGTAATCTGACTCTGAATGAATGGTTGACTGTATTCTGTATTCTCTCTTTTTTTCTTCTCTTTTTTTCAAATACAAATTTACACAGTGCCAATTTCTCACCTGCAGTAGGAGTGCATTGCTTACTGTGGTGTTGGTGAGAGTCACGTCTGAGGCCACCTTCATCCTTATGACCATCTTCTTCACTTTTGGGGCTGCAAAGTCACAAAACAAAGAATCGGAAAAAGGCTGAAGCTGAACTCGGACTAAAATGCTTCAGTGAGCATGTCCAGTAGTTAACCCACCTCCCTGACAGATGAACCTGGACTTCTGCTCACAGGGAGACTGAATCCAGCCTCCTTGCTGCTTCGCTGATGCTGAAACACAGTTTCCTGAAGAACTGGAGCCTTTCAGCCAGTACCTAAAGGAGGTTCCTGACCCGTCCGACCACGACCAGCTGTCTTTAAACAGGCCGATCCACACTTTTTTTGGCAGCCAGATGTAGCCCGTCCACGACTTGATTAGCTTGGCAATCTCTGAATTTTCCGCATCGGTTTGTATGGAGGCCAAGTCAGTGTGGCTGCTTCTGCACAGCGCTACACTGTCCGCCCAAGTACCTTTATCCGAGTAATGTATGAACTTTTTAGTGCCATCTTGCAGACCTACAGAGACACACACCAGAATACAAGATGAATAAAAGGCTCAGTTTTAAGAATCTCACTGTCGTTTAGGAGTAATGTCAACCTGTGACACTGTGATTGACAGCTTATGGTTAAAGAAAAGTCTCTATGTCAGCTGAAATTCTCAGTGGTCATCTTAAAAAAGAAATTTACAATCTTGCAGTTTCATCCTAATCCCCAAAGTGATGTTTGGTGATGACTCTTACTCATAACGGTCAGCTGAACAAAAGTGGACATATAGAGTCATTTATTGCACAGCTGTTGTTGCATGATAAATAAGACATAATCATATAAATCTGAGCCACTTTGATTTATTAGGCTTTAAGGGACTGTCTTTTTTTAAATTTAGAAATAAGTAACTCGAAGACAATTCACATTGTGCCAGATTATTAATGGCAATGTGTTTTACAGCATATACATCTTATATATCTTATTTGATTATTCATTAATTCTTTTAGCCAGCTAAGTAGATGGCCTAATCCATCCAAAGCATCCAGTTAAATAAAAAAAGTGGCAGATTATAAACAACACAGATCTTAAAGCTATTATTTACAACTAACAACAACAAAAGACAGCATGTAAAAACTGAGACGAGAATCTTAAAGAGCCGAAGGTTGACTGAAGCACTGCAGTGACTCTCTACCGCCATCTAATAAAACAATGGTGGGATGACTTAAACCTGACTTGCTCCACCTCTACACACTTATTAACTTGATCATATTTCCATAAACAGTCCAGTGTAATCTAGTCCAGCAGCTCTGCCATAAATGTGTTTCGTTACATAAGTGTTGAAGTCCAGCTTTACGTAAGACAGTCGTAAATGCTTCTGAGTTGTTTTCTGGGTTGGTAGTTTGTACAGACGTTGACCTAGATTTACTCACAGTCATAACAGACAAACTCCATTTTGTCTTCACAGTTCAGGTCATTCCAGTTGGTGTTCTGAGACATCTGCGTACACCACTCAGACCCGTGGTCGTTGGGTTCTCCGTGTGCCCACTTGGTGAAAGCCGCCACGCCGCTGCCGTCCGACCACATCCACCGGGTCGCGTCTCCTCGGCGAAGCCCGATCCAGGCGTACGCGGCGTCGAGCGCGTTTTCCAGCCTGCTCTTGTCGTCCATGTTGGCGACGGTGGCCAGGTCGCTGTGCTTCACTCTGCAGAACTGCTGAGCTTCACGCCAGGTCATGGACAGACTGATGAGGTGGTACTGTGGACGGGCTTCAGGGGCAGAACGTTTTATTATTCTTAAAAAGTATATGAGTGAAGCTGGTACATAAAGGAAGAAAGGAATCAAGGAAGATATGTACCCATACATACATAAACATGTTTGATCAAGTACTTACTGGGCGAAGTGTCCATCCTCTGGAGCCACAGGAGAATCCCTACATTTATAACATAATGACTTTTTATGTCTTTTATAAAGACAAAAATCTGAAAAGTGAAGCTTATACATACCAATAAAGGGAAGAGCACTTTGCAACTTCAACATTTACCTCTAAATGAGGAGCACAGAAGAAATGACACTCAGAATCCTTCAGCTGAACCGCTCTGCTCAGGTTTCCAGGCCCACCTCTATCTGAAAGCCGTCAATGAGCCAAGAGCTTTTGTGGAAATATTTTGTCACCCTTTCTTGGTTTTGCATGAAAAGAGAGCGGAAAGAACAGCGGAGAGGCTCAAGAACAACCACATTTGGTTGTCAGTGGTGCACAGGCGTCACATGGTGAAACAAGCTCATTTGGTTTGTGTTCCTGTGGCACATTCATCCACGTTTCCCTCTAAACTGCCCTAAACTCTTCTTGAAACCTGTGATATGACTCTGCACATTTTGTTTATCATTATGTTGTAATTGATCATAAATCCGGAGGTAAACTATGGTTTCAAAGCTCTAGAATAAAGCTGTAAAATGATGGACAATCATTTATGAATCATTCAACAATAAAAGAACTGTGAGAACTGTGAAAGAAAAACAAGTAAATCAGTTTTAACTGATGCTGTTTGAATAAGCAAGAAACAGAGAAAATATATTGCAGATTGATTTATTTGATTTAGTATTTCATGGTTAGACAAAAACGCACAAAACCACACAAAGAAGCATATAAAGTAGATGTCACAGATTTC
The DNA here is from genome assembly GCF_902148845.1 of Salarias fasciatus. Classification (NCBI taxonomy): domain Eukaryota; kingdom Metazoa; phylum Chordata; class Actinopteri; order Blenniiformes; family Blenniidae; genus Salarias; species Salarias fasciatus. The sequence goes on from NC_043747.1 coordinate 11,136,982, forward strand.
CTGATTATACTACCGCTGATGTTACATTCTATCATTTTGATCCAGTTTTACATGAACAGACCAACAACTGCTGATGAAAACTTCCAAATTTGTATAAAATCGAGTGTTGTTCGAGGCCAGGTCAACAGATTTTTTTTGCTATAGTGAAGAGAAAAAAAACAAGGACAAAGTTTAATTATCTCATCACTCATGTCCATGGTACAAGTTTGAGCAAATATTCCAGATGCCAGACATAAAATGGAGATTGTGTGTGTTCAGTGGCATTTGTGAAGATACTTGCTGGGGCAAGGTGTTGTTATCTATATCGGCGGCAGCCAATCAGCTCTCACTTTGGAAATGCCGCTGTAGTGGGGCTTGAGCTCAAAGCCCCACATGTAAAAAATAAAATAATCGCTTGGTCTCAATGAACGCAACGTGCTCGTGCACATGCGTACTTGTGGTTTTCTGTATGCAATACACACTTGATTATGAGATTGGGGCCAGCCTCTGTAGTGCCCCAAAGGTGTGAATCGAGAGAATACAGTCTGAAACGGCAAGACAGAGACCAAAAACCATGAAATAATATCTGGACACACAAGTTACATGCTATTTTGGAGGGAGGGAGCTTAATTCTGGTGACACCAGGTAGGGCTGTGCCCCACCTGCCCCGAATGACCAGTCGCTACTGTGAGTGTTCCATTTTAGGAAGAACTAAATGCTGGATTTTCAGTGCCATATCTCTGTTCGAATTGTGGAGGAGGTTGTTGCCACTGTGGAGGGGGTTGTTGCCATTGTGGAGGGGGTTGTTGCCATTGTGGAGGGGGTTGTTGCCATTGTGGAGGGGGTTGCTGCCACTCTGGAGGGGGTTGTTGCCACTGTGGTGTAGGCTGTTGCTGTTGCATCTCCTGTTCTTCAGAGGACAAACTGAAGATCAGACAACCCAGGACTCCGTTCATGATGACGATGAAGCTCGTGTAATAGAGAACTTCCAGATAGATAGGGGGCTCGACGCCAACTCCAGAGAGTATCAAGCACTCAGTGACAAAACCGGGGAAATAGACGGTCCAAAAAGTGAACAAGGCAACCAACACAATGAGTTTCTTCTTTTTGGCAAAGGAGGGCGATGCGGTCGGTGTCATAGATTTACTCATGATAACCAAAGCCAGACTTATGGCGACGACAGCCACAAGGATGACTGCAACATCTGAGTAGAATACATAAACCGGGCAGATAACAATAATCAACACAAAAACTGATGAGATAATACGGTGGGTGGATCCCTGCAATGGATGGCACAGCTGAAAGATGGCAAACAGGGCGACCACCAGGTGGTAGATGACTCCAAAACCTCTGAAGATGTAAAACACAATGGACGAGACATTACACATGCTCTCATCTTGACAATGTCCAATCAGCGCACTTCCCAAGACGATTGATGTGACGCCAGTTGCTATGTCCAGGATGAGCATGGAGGTGAGAGCGTTGTAGATGTTCTGTGTCCTGAAGAGGCCACAGGGCTGACAAAAGGACTTTGCAAAGTTCTCTTTGAAGTCATGGCGTCCTCTCGGCTGGGAGCAGAAGGCAAAGATCCAAACACCAAAGCCTGCTAGGGGGAAGGCGATGAGAAACCCTCCCATCAGTGTCGGGCTGAACCCGTCATCCGATCTGAACTGGTCTGAGGATCTGAGGAGGTGGTTTCCACTGACGTCCATCATGGTGATCTCTTGTTCAGCTTTATTAACCTGTTAGAGATAAAGAAGAAAATCAGCTTCCGCATCAACATTTTCTCCCAACAGTTACAGTCATGTGTTGAAATGCTGAGAGAAACAGCTTCAGTCCACTTTGAACAAAGGTTCAGATAAATTAGATGGATTAAATGTGAAGTCACTGATTACTTTATGTCTTCAACTTTTAACCTGTAACTTAGAAATGGTCAAAGTGGCAAACCTATAACTACAGAAAATTAGAAATAATGCATATTCCAGGACATACAATGGTCATGCTTGCTCAATGTAAAGTTTAAGACTAAACAAGAAAAATAAACTTCAAGAACTGTGATATGATCTCTGATTAGCCTAGAGTTACAGAATTGACATAAGTTTGGCTCAGCAAAGTAATCAAAGCACATTATAGGTCATTCTTGTAAATTAACAGCTAAGGTAACAGCCTCTTTGCCAGAATAAAAACATTTCCAAAGAGAATAACACTTACTTGCTGTAAACAGTAATGACCGCATGAAGAACGCTCTGAAGCGATGGACTTTGTCTTTTGACAGGATGTTGTAAAAGCTTCTGGGCTTGGCATGTCCTCTGCACAGGCAGCACACAGACCAGGTGATCCCTCCGAGCAAATGATTAACTATATGACCATCTTGAACAGAACCACAAATAAAAATCGCACGGTTCAACAATACATTGGAGAAGGATTTATTTGAATTGGTGTTTCATGGTTAAAAAACAAAACTACACAAAGAAGCATAAACCAGATGTTATTTTTCACAAAGTCTCCATTTAGATTCCAAAATTAAACTGTTCTGTAGTTGTTCTCCACTGTGTAGTGGATTTTTCATGAAGTTGCTGCCCAGGGTTGAGAGCTGACTTTCATCTTCATTGTCAAAGTTTACTTTAATTTTCACATGAATGAGATCAAAATGAGCAAACAGCCACTTAACCCTGCTAATGCTAGTGCTGATGGCACTCTAATGAAAACATCTAAGTACGCTGAAAAAAGAAAAGTAAAATCGATATTTTTCATGACATAATTGCGTCTCCCAGCTTGACTGTAGCGGCACAACAGGGAGGTCAGCCCTTCCCCCTCCCTCTGAGAAGGATTACAGTCAGGTCGGCACCAATCCAGGTTGGTGCAAATGCAAATCTGCGCTCTCGCCGCGGCAAAAAACAAACAACAAGAAAACCTACATCCGAGTGCATCGTCAAAAAACTGTGCAAATCATCACGCCGCAGCCGCATCGTGATTAAAAAAAAAAGAGGCTTTTGGCCGAGTTGGTAAGCAGCTTACAGTCAAGTCGGCACCGACCAACTCGGCCACTTGAGAGCCCCCCCCCGCGAAGCCGACTTGGCTTTGATGCCGACTTGACTGTATCCCGGAGGCAGTGCCGAGTTGGCCAGGGCCGACTTGGATTGGTGCCGACCTGACTGTATCCCCTCTGAGAACACACTCCCAGAGCACACTCCTCACCAGCAGGTAAACAATAGTGATTACATGGCTTCACAGACACTGGCCTGCACTGTGATGTCCTCTGCTCAACTCACGGCCCACCTCCTCATTCACCCTTCCTCCTGGGACCTTCAAAATGGAAGCGAGACTCCGTTCTGCTCCAGAGCTGGCTAGCTAAAATGGCTAACCAAAGGGAGAAGGCCTCAGACTGAGGCCTTAACCAAAGAGAAGAGGCTGGCACCGAGCGCCCAGTCTCGTCACCAAAGACAACCGGAACAGGCAAGAGGCCAACACAGTCTTGACTTTCACAAGCCCTGTTCTTTGAGACTCCAGCAGGATCCACTCCTCCAGCCCACAAAAGGACACGGCACGGCAGAATCGGAGCCAAGGATGTTTTTTTTTTTTTTTTTTTTTTTTTTTTTATGTTATGCTCCAGCTAAAGCAAACGTTAGCAGGGACCTGCTAACTGGGAGCAAAGAAACGGCCACATGCCTAGTGCTGAGTGGCTAGCTGCCCCAAAGCCACTCCTTGAAAAGTGGTAATGATCTGGAGCATTATCACATAACATGTTTTGCTAAGCATAGAACTGTTCAGTTTCATGATGTGTTGATTTAATTGCGATTGTTTTCATGACTGATCAACTGAGGATTAAACAGTCTGTAAGGTACCTAACAGTGACCTGAAGATATGTCCATAGGAAAGAATCTGATGATCAAACGTAGCACTGTAACACACTCCAGGCATTTTTCGTGACATTTCTACAGTATGTGCTGTGGACCAACGTAGAGCTATGACACAATTTGGAGTGAGACTGAGTTTAGCCTCAAAATCTGCCATAGTGCAACAACTGAGGATTAAAATATTCAAGAGAGATAAAAAAAAAAAAGTCGATGAAAACAGACGACATGTCCATTTATTTTATTACAAAAAAAGGGTTTTCTGAATTAACAGTACAACATCATAACTACTCAGAATGAACATTAAAAAAAAAAGTTAACCGAGGACAAGTGCGGAGAGGAAGAGATGGATGGTTGTGTATGTGTGTGTAGTTTAAAAATCCCATTAAAAAAACTGAAATGTGCAGGTCCCTCCCACCCCCAACAACAGTCAAAAGAATAGAAAAAAGTTTCAATTTTTTGACCACAATTTAACAAACAGAAGAAAACAGATTAGGAAGGTGGGTGAGGAGGGTGATCATAAACTTTCTATATAAAACACTTAGTAGGGGAGATGTCAAATCTACAAGGACTACAGCAAAAAGGTCACTGTAATCAGTGCCGTGCCCGTTAACCCTCTGGACCCCGTCAAGGAGTGGTTCAAGTAAATCATTCAACCCTTCTAATGCTGACTGACACTCTGCTGAAATCATCGAAATACACTGACAAAAGACAAGTAAAATCAATACTTTTCATTGTACAAAGACATAATTCAGTACACACATAAATATATTTCCCACAATCTGAGTCCTGCAGATTGAATGTCCTCTTGAGTTGTTGCTGTGGGATTATTACTCTCGCTGATGTTGTACTTCATCATTTTGATCCAGTTTCTCAACAGCTGCAGGATTTTTGTGAGAAACTGCTGATGAATACATCGAAACTTGCATCAAAAAGAGGGACGTTCAAGGCAAGGTCAACAGATTTTGAAGATTGTGAATAGAAAAGGAACAATGAAGGATCAACTTTGATTATCTCATCAATCATCACTGTCTATGGTGCAAATCTGAGCCAATTTTCATTTGAAATTCACAATGTGCGTGTTCCATTTTAGGACGGAAGGTATCCTGGATTTTCAGTGCCATATTGTGGAGGAGGTTGCTGCCATTGTGGAGGAGGTTGCTGCCATTGTGGAGGAGGTTGCTGCCATTGTGGAGGAGGTTGCTGCCATTGTGGTGTAGGTTGTATCGGTTGCACCTCTTGTTCTTCAGAGGACAAACTTAAGATCAGACGACACAGGACTCCGTCCATGATGATGTTGAAGCTTGTGTAATACAGAACTTCCAAATGAAGATATACATAGCCGATCCTTCCAGAGAGTATCAGGCACTCAATGACAAAACTGGGGAAATAGACGGTCCAAAAAGTGAACAAGGCAACCGATGAAATGAGATTCTTCTTTATAGCATTGGAGGGCGACCCGGCCGGTGTTTTAGATTTACTCATAATAATCAAAGCCAGACCTAAAGTGATGACAGCCAGAAGGATGAATGTAACACCTGAGTAGTATACGTAAACTGGGCTGGCTACAGCAACCAACACAAAAACTGCTGAGAAAGCATAACGGTGGCGGGATTCCTGCGATGGATTGCACAGGTGAAAGATGGCATGTAAGGCGACCATCAGGTGGTAGATGACTCCAAAACATCGGGTGAGGAAAAACACAGTGGAGGAGATATTACACATGCTTTCATTTTGACAATAGCCAATCAGAGCACTTCCCAAGACGATTGATGTGATGCCATTTGCAACGTCCATGATGAACATGGCGTTGAGAGCGTTGTAGACGTTCTGGATGCTGCTGAGGTTACGCTGCTGCATAGAAAAAGACCTCCTGAAGTTCTCTTTGTAGTCTTGGCATCCTCTCGACTGGGAGTAGAAGGCATAGATCAAAACACCAAAGCCTGCCAGGGGGAAGGCGATCAGAAACCCTCCCATCAGTGTTGGGCTGAACCCGTCATCCGATCTGAACTGGTCTGAGGATCTGAGGAGGTGGTTTGCACTGACGTCCATCATGGTGATCTCTGATTCAGCTTTATTAACCTGTTGGAGATGAAGAAGAAAATCAACTCTCGTATCGACATTTTCTCCAGTTACAGTCACGTGTTGATCAACCGAAACAGCTTCAGTCCGCTTTGGGAAAAGGTTCAGATAAATTAGATGGATTAAATGTGAAGTCTTTGATTACTTTATGTCTTCAACTTTTAACCTGTAACTCAGAGATGGTCAAAGTGGCAAACCTATAACTAGAAAAAATGTTTTTCTATCACATAAGACATCAAAAATATATGAAATTTAAACACACTTTTGATCAAAATTTTTTTTTAGGTACATATTAGAATAATATATTAGAATTTAAAGGTGCTGTAGGCAGGATTCCGCATCTCCGCCATCTTGCTTAGGGTTACCTAAGCAAGATGGCGATTTGACCCATCTAAGATGGCGATTTGAAACCCAGCACAGCCAATCCTGTCCTGTTTTCTCTGACATCACGCCCTTACGCAAGTTAATCCCCTCCCACAAGAACATGCAACGAACGCCACTCGACCAATCACAGTTAGAGCCTCAGGGGCTCTTCTGATTGGTCAAAGATACCTGGAGCTGTTGAGATTCCTTTTCAGCTCAGAACAGAGACAGATGGAAACGCTGCGCCCACGCTGTTGTGCAATTATGCTACACTCCGAAAGGATTATCAATGGATACTCTAACATTTAATCCAAAGAAAACACAGAAAAATTAGCATTGACTAGCAAAATCCTGCCTACAGCACCTTTAAGTCGTTCAGAAAAATCACAGAATAGCTTGAAATGGTGCAAAGATAAGCTATGAAGTGCCAGAGGTTAAACAAAGAAGGTAATGTTACTCAAAACTGAAGAATAATGTACATTTCAGAACATACAATGGTTATGCCTGTTAAATGTGCTGTATTTAAAGACATAAGACAAACTGAAAGAATATTTCAACAGATTATATGTTGATATGATCGCTGATTTGCTTTATGAATGTACAGTATAATCACGGTAACATAACGTTTACTGAGCAAAACAATCCAAGCACATTTTTGTAAATGAACAGCGCAGCCTCTTTCTCAGAATGAATACATCTCCAAAGAGAAGAACACTTACTTGTTGAGAGTGATGATCGCATGAAGAAAGCTCTTAAATGATGGAGGTGTGGCATTTTCCTGCTTTTATATCCCCACGCAGACATACCAGGTGATCCCACTTAGCAAATGAATAACTAGGTGACCATCCTGTGGCACGTAATAAATCAGAGTTTACAGCAAAGAAATCAATTTCTAGCTTTCAACATAAAGTTGAGTTCAAGTTTCAAAGTAAAGCATGGATTCACAGCATTATAGGACTCAGTGTTTAGCCCAAGGACACATGAGGACGTGGAACCACCAACATTTGGACTGCGAGATGAGCTGGTGATGCTGTTTACATGACAAAGAGCCGCACACGTCTCCTCACAACAAACCTGAATCTTTCATATGAGAAACATATGAAGAAATGATGCTTGAAAAGACATTTACAGACACGTTCCCACCGACAGAAACACTGACTTTTTTTTTATGATGGCGTTGCAGTTTTCCTCTCACATCATTGTTTCGGTAAATTTCTGTGTGTGCTTTGCTTTTTTATTGTGGATGTGAACTCGGTATGCAAGTCTAATTACCATCAAGTATGTCCATGCACACACACTGAGTTACATCAAGTATGCCTCTCATAGTTCTTAAAAAAATCAAGTCTTTTCCATTTATTATTTGCCCATCTAACTTTAAAATTATGTGTATGTCGTAAATTATACCCTACACCTACTCTTTTAGAAAATAAATGTTGGATGTTTTTTGGAAGATTGTCCTTACTTGCCCTAAATACAATTTGTACAGTCAATAAATTAACAATATCTTGAAATTTTAAAAATTTTGAATTTGCAAAAAGTATGTTTGTATGTTCTCTGTAACCGATACCATGTATTATTCTTATTGCTTTCTTCTGTAAAATGACAAGAAGGTGTAATGCTATTTTATAGTTATTTCCCCATACACACGCACAGTAAGTAAAATATGGCAAAACTAATGAACAATAAAGTATACGCAATGAATTTTTATTTAAGTCATGTTTTTGCCTTATTTATTCCTGAAATACTTCGCAAAACATTTCTTTGAACATGACTTATATGTTATTTCCAATTAATTTTATCATCTATTAATACTCCTAAAAACTTTATTTCATTTACTTTTTCAATAATTTTATCATCCAACTTAATTTCAACATCATTTGTTCCCTTGTTTCCAAACACCATTAACTTAGTTTTCCCCAAGTTTTATAACAATTTGTTTCTATCTAACCACAATTTAAGTTTATTCAATTCTGTATTCATTTCCTGCTCTAATGCCTGGAGATCATTCCCAGTACAAAAAATAGTTGTATCATCAGCAAACAAAACTAACTTAAGAACATCTGAAACTTTATATATATCATTTATATAAAGAATAAATAAAATGGGACCCAATACTGCCCCCTGTGGGACACCACAAGAACCATCCAACAGAAAAGAACAGAAATCTCCAAGTTGTACAAATTGTTGACGGTCAGTCAGATAGCTCTTTACCCAGTCCAATACTCTCCCTCAGATCCTATATCTCTCTAACTTATCTATTAAAATTTCATGGTTAATAGTATCTAAAGCCTTCTGGAGGTCAAGGAATATTCCGATTGTATACATTTTTTTCTCTGACGAATTTGCTATTTCCTCAACAGGATCTAAAAGTGCTAATGCAGTTGACCTATTTGACCTGAACCCGTACTGACTTTCACTAAGTATTTTATTTTTTTTTACCAGAAATGTATTCAAATGGGCAACAAAAAGCTTTGGTAATATTTTGGAGAATTGACAAAGTAATGAGACTGGCCTATAATTTGTAAAATAATGTTTGTCCCCAGCTTTATACAGTGGAATTACTTTGGCTACTTTCATTTGATTCGGAAATGTACCCCGTTTGAAAAGATAAGTTACAGATGTAGGTGAGTGGCTGTGAAATACATTCAGTAACATTTTGGACAAGAATCATGTCAATATCATTGCAATCATTTGATGTTTTATTTTTGCATGTAGAAACTACCTGAATTATTTCTTTTTCTTCAACATTGCTCAGGAACATTGAACTTAGATTTCGATCAATACAATTATGACTGCCTGTGTCGCTCCCCACATCTGGAATCTTTTCAGTGAGGCCACTTCCAATATTGACAAAAAACGTATTAAAGCAATGGGCCACATCCATCATATTGTCATTTTCTTTTCCTTCCACAGTGAAATGCTTGGGGTAATGTACCTTTCCTATGGATTTTTGTATTACATTGTTCAGTATTTTCCATAGTTCTCTTATATCATCTTTATTGTTATCCAATAATTTACACAAATAATCTTTCTTTGCGGTTCTGATAATATTTGTTAGTTTGTTTTCATATGTTTTGCATTTATTTTCAGTTTCCTTAGTTCTTGATTTGATTAATTTTTTATATAGCAAATTCTTCTTCTTACAGGCATTCTGCAATCCCTTCGTCATCCAGGGATTACCTTTTTGCTGAAAAATGTTGTTTGTTTTCCTTAAGGGACAACGTTATGATACAACTTTTGAAATATTTTAATAAACGCATCACAGGCATCATGCACATTTCTTTTATTATACACCTCTTCCCAGTTGTGTGTTGTTAAGTCACTTTTGAAAGCATTTATATAAGAGTGTACTGACTAAGAGGTCTATCAATGCTTTCAATCAAGACCTAAGTACTCAGGATTGGAGCTGTGTTTACATTGAACGGAATGTAGACAAAGCTTATGATAACTTTCTGAAAATGTTTATGGCATTATATAATGTGCACTGTCCTATAAAGCAATATAGTGCCAAGAATAACTTTACTAAATGTCCTTGGATGACCAAAGGACTACAAAATGCTTGTAAGAAGAAAAACATTCTTTACAAAAAAATTGTTAAATCAAACTTGAGGGAGGCTGAGACAAAGTACAAATTATATAAGAATAGGTTGACAGATATTATACAAACTGCAAAAAAAATTACACTATAAAAGAATGCTACAAATAACCAAAAACAATACAAAAAAGGTTTGGGAAGTATTAAATAGTATAGCAAAAAATAGATCCAAAAGGATGGCATATCCTAACCATTTCTTGATTAATAACACTGCAGATGACAATATGAACAGGGTGGTGAACGGTATGAATCATTTTTTTGTAAAGGTGGTACATGACCTTGCATCCATAATACCAGACACAGGTTCAAACACTCATAATATTAGCAGAAATCCAGCATCAATTTTCCTTGCACCTGTAGAGGAACAGGAAATTATCAATATGGTTAATAAATTCAGTAACAAGGTTTCTACAGACTGTTTAGACATTAATATGAAATTGGTTAAAAACACTATATGTAGTATTATAAAGCCTATCACATATATCTGTAATTTATCATTTACAACAGGCTCCTTTCCCAATAACATGAAAACTGCAAAAGTTATTCCGTTGTATAAGAATGGTGATAAACACATTTTTACAAACTACAGACCAGTCTCTCTGCTCCCCCAGCTCTCCAAAATACTCGAAAAATTATATGAGAAGAGACTAGAATGTTTTATGGAAAAATGTGAAATATTAAACGAAAGACAGTACGGATTTAGAAGTAAGAGATCCACATCTATGGCAATAATTGATGCCATAGAGGAGACAACAAATGCTTTAGAGAAAAAAAAAAGTGCAGTAGGAGTATTTATAGATTTAAAAAAAGCTTTTGACACTCCTGATCATTCGATACTATTAAAAAAATTAGAACTTTATGGTATTAGGGGAGTGGCTATGGATAGAAAGCTATTTGACAGAGAGAAGACAGTTTGTAAAAATGGGCAAATATGAATCTAATTGTATGAAAATATCATGTGGTGTGCCCCAAGGTTCCATTCTGAGTGCTAAGTTGTTCAATTTTCGATGAGTCTGATCTTTAAAATTGATCTTATTTGCAGATGATACAAACATATTTTGCTCGGATGATAGTTATGCTTCACTTATTAATACTGTTAATAAGGAGCTAAGCAAAATCAAAGCCTGGATGGATAAAAACAAAATATCATTGAATCTAAACAAAACTAAAGCTGTGTTTTGTGGGAATAGCAAAATAAACTCTGAATCAATATTAAATATAGAAGGTGTCAAAATCGAGATTGTGTCTGAACATAAGTTTTTAGGCGTGATGATTGATAACAGGCTCAGTTGGATATAAGTCGCATGTAAGACACATGCAATCCAAAATCTCCAAAAGCATTGCAGTTATAAAAAAAAGTAAAAAAAAAATTCTTGATCATGATGCGCTCAGAATTCTGTACTGTTCACTAATATTACTCTATCCCACTTACTGTATAGAGAGTTGGGGCAATACTTACAAAACTTCACTACATCCCCTAGTTATACTCCAAAAACGAGCAGTACGAGTGATACATTGTGCAGGTTATTACACTATCACACTAATCCTTTATTCCTAAAGTCAAAGCTTTTAAAACTGAATGATCTGATTGACTTCTGTACTGTTCTACTTGTATATAAAGCAAGCACAAATGGACTTTCTCTGAATCTTCAAAAACTCTTTACACAGCGGGAAGGTGGATATATTCTAAGGGGGTCTGAGAACTTTAAGGTCCAACCAGTGAGAACTAAGAGGAAGTGTTTTTGTGTTTCTGTCGGAGGTGTTAAGATCTGGAACCGATTGAGTCTGGAGCTCAAGCAATCTCCCAATATTCAACTGTTCAAAACAAGGTACAAAAAAATGATATTCACTCAGTACACATGTGAGAACGGTATATAACTCAAGTATGTATGACTGTGGACAACTCTTGTTTTATTTTAAGGTTAAGTTAAGTATACAGTGACGTTCAATTTTTTTTTTTTATGGTTTCTTTTTTTGAATTGCCACTGTTTTGGATGACAACTAAGGATCAATACGGCATTATTGTATTAGAATGCACCACATAGGACTGTGTACATGTAGGAAAAGAAAGCAGCTGATTACGGTACACTGGGTGTCTCATGGTGTGAATGCTAAGGTTGGTTCAGGATGGGCAGGAACCGTGGTGTGATTGCAGGTGTAGGACTGATAGAGCTGCAGGGCTGGTGGTATAGCGGCTGTTCGCTGGAAGTGCAGAGGCTGGCACACCTATGTGTTAAAAAAAAAAAAAAAGGCAACAATAAGGAAAAAAGATCTGACAAGTGAAACAAGAGACTATTAACCAGCAGGGGGAGTCATGACACACAAAGTTGTGATGATCCATCTGCAAAGGTTAGATAGGAGCAACTGGTTTCACATGAAATGATCCGTCCAGCAGGGGGAGCCATGGCACAAGCAGTGGTGATGAGCCCATCTACATAGGATGGGATCCAAAAAAGGGAAAAAGAGAAAAATAAATAATATCTGAAAAACGCATGAGGGTGTGGCAGCTTTTGCATGGCCGGTGGGGGTTATTGTGCTGTCTGCTGGGTCGCTCTGTGTTTCACTCACTTGCAGTTGCATGTGACCCTGCGGCATCAGGTATCAGCTGAGGCTGAGCTCTGCCATTCACTGGCAGCCGCTGAAAAACATTGCTATATCAGTAACTCGAAGGCTAACGTACTATATGTGATATTGTTTAAGGTGCTTGATTCAAGGGTGACTGAATATAAATATGTCCACACGTTTACTTGAATCAATAGCAATTGTACATATGTAAATATCAACTTTTTCACTGTTCAAATGTCATAGGAATTGTATTATTAAGGCAGCACTGGAAGCAACAGCACTGAAGCACTTGATGCACTTGGGGTGGGATAAAATAAGTTTTTCTTCTTCCCACTCCTTTTCGAGCGTTATACATCTCATGTCTACTCCTGTGAATTGATTATTGTCAAAAAATATATATCTTGTCACCTTGCAATAGCTCGAATAAATTCATTCATTCATTCATTCATTCATTCATTCATTCATTGACTCCTCTGTTCTTATCCTTATACACTGATTTCTTTGCTCCTGTTGATAAGATGTGCAGCCGTTATCAAATACTGTAAATACTGGTAAATGGTCACTTATATCACATACTAAGAGTCCACTTGTTGAGTCATTAAGAATATCATTGGTCAAAATATTGTCAATTCATGTAGAACTACGAGATGTTATTCAACTGGGTCGAGTAATTTTAGGATACAAATTTAATCTGTATATTGTATCAATAAAATTCTCAATCATCTTGTTTCTATCTGGATTAAGCAGGTCAATGTTGAAGTCTCCCCACACGACTATGGTTTTTGCCAATTTTCCAGCAAACAATTCCAACATTTTCTCACTAAATTGAACCATACAAGAGCCTGACATTCTATAAACACAACTGAAGATTGTTTTTTTTTCTCTCTCTCTCTTTGATTTTCAATTGTTATACACTCAAACAGATTTTCAATTGGCATAGACATGTCCTCCACAACATTAAATTTCAGATTCATGTTGACAAATAATCCAACTCCTCCTCCGGCTGCTCCACCTTTGCTTTTTCGGTCCACATGTAAAAAACATATCCATCCAACTTAAAGTTCATCTCCCTCTGCTCGCAAATCCATGTCTCAGATATTGCGATTATATTGAAATGTTGAGGAAATTGTTGTAAGTAGTTCTTAATATGTTCAAAGTTCCTATAAAGACTTCTACTGTTGACATGAATCACAGAGAATTTGCCATACTTGTTGATTTGGTTGTACATTTCATCTGTATAGTATCCAGTTATTTTCCATGCAAGCAAAGAAATGATTGTCTGGATCAATATTGTATTCCATATCCAGACTTGTATGTTCAGTGTATTTAGATGTTTGTAACTCCATGGTGGTGGAATAGTCATTGTCTCCATGTCTCATATTTTTCTCTGATGTATTGAGTTTTTCCTTGTGCTGTGCATTGAGTATGAGTGTTGCGGCTTACCTCATTGCCCAGTGCTTGCTTTACTCTTACTTGCTCAGCTCATCTAGACGTTTTACCATTAGTACCTTTGCTTCTTCTGGACCTCCATTAAGCTTAACCCTTTAAGCTCGGGGCCATTTTCGCCTAAAAGTTCAACTAAAGGCGTACCCAAAGTAAACTGAATGCTGTTCTTGAACTGTTTGGAGTACATGCATGGTTGGGGTCTCATTTGAAAGCTGACAACCTGTATTTTCACCCAGTGCAGTCAGAATTACTCTAGGTGCTACTGCCACAGATTTATTTATGTTGCAGCACACTGAATTAGGATGAATTTCATTCTCGCCTGAATTTTTTCCCTCTTAAAACACCTGGAAATAAGTGTGGAAGCACTGTGCGAGCTTGAAAACACAATTTTGCTAAAGCCTGGGGTCTTACATAGTTCAGGTCAAAATGTCAGAGCAGTACTACAAGAAATGAGTGTTTCACACATGTATTTGTACTGCTATGCCCCGGCGGGGTCAATTTTGGACATCCTCTGTATACCCCCTGGATGCCCTCTGTACAATGGTATATGTTGGTTTTTGGCCCGTTTTTATATTATTTTCACTCCAAAAACTCATAAAGTACTCAAAAAATCACTTCAGACAGGCTTCAGTGTGGGATAAGGCCCTCAGACTGAGAGGAGCAGGGACAGACAGCAGGTGCATCCCTCAGCAGATGCCTGAGAAGTCACAAAACCCCGCTAGCGGGCCAGCCAGCCATTCAGCAAGCTCATTGGCTACCAGCCCTGTCAGTCAAACGTTTCTACCGACGTGATTGGCTCAGAATACGTTGATTACGAGGGATGACGACCGATGACGTGGGTCCATCAGTCTCGGCAGCGGTTGGCTGGTTAGCCATCGGAGGGAGGGATAAGTCACTTGATTGGTTGAAATATGACGAATAAGCAACGGAAACCGATCAGTCGCCATATTGGATATCCTCAGAGTGAGGGAGAGACGTCTGGATGTTTTTATCTGATAAAAAAATGGATTATTATCGGACGCGCACGCGGAGAGACGCGCCGCGTGCACGCGCGGTGGCGCGTCTAATTCTGGATTATTTGCTTATTTCAAGACATGTTTTGGACAAAAGGCTATACTTTCTAGCTTTGCCTGGATGCATACGCTTGTACTGTGACAGTTTTTGCTGGATTATCTGGATTATGGATCGTCTGTGATCAGTTATGAGCCTCCAAAGGTGAGTTGCGCTGTTTACTTAATTTGCTGTATGTTGGACAAATGTGTTTATATTACCCGCTGTGGTAATCACATCTGAAAGTGGTTTATACCAGCGGATTCATGAGAATATCAGCTTTCTAACGGTACATAGTACGTCTGTGGAATATGCAAAATAATTAATAAATGATCGGGAGAAGTTGACCGGCCTGCTTAAAGGGTTAAAGGGATACTTCAACATTTTGGCAAATTGGCCCATTTAGCTCAATTCCTTAGTCATTTCGAACAGCATACTTACATTTTTTTGTGAGGGCGAGCTGTAGTTTATTCATAGGTGAGTCGGGGAAGGTTTTCGGGACGGACACAATGGAAGTCAATGGTATTTTTGGTTCCCCTCGTCAAACTCATCAAATATACAATCCAACAACCCCAAAACACTTTGGTGGACACGTTATAATCTGCACATTCACTACGCTCATTGATGTAGACATTGGTTCCTTTCAATGTCAAGACCTAACCCTAACCCTAACCCAAACCCTAACCCTGTGCTGTATAGTGGGTTATGAAGCATTATGATCATTTATGAGTGTTTATAACTACTTTATAATATATGTGTTATACCGGGTGCTTCAAGTAAAGTGTTCCTGAATTTTTTTTACAGTTTGGAAGTCAGAACTCTCCTTCTTCCAAGTTATTCATGAGCACATTGAAGATCCTGAAGCCTTTCTTCCGCAATGAAACCAGTGGTTCAGTGAGCTGAAAAGTCACTGTGACATCACAAGTTGGCTCTCTCAGCATGACCCTTGACCCCCCCATCAGCTTCCCAGTTTTACTTCGTGTAATGCTTAGCCCACCTACGGGCTTCGCTGTTGGTACTCTCCCTGGCGCCAGCCAATCACTGAGACAAGTCCGAAACTGAAATCTTTGATTTTTATTCTTGTGGACCATTAATTAAACTTTATGACTGTTTAAGTAGTCATGGACCCCAGGAAGACTAGTTGTCACCCTGGTGGCAACTAATAGGGATCCAATCTCAAATAAAACAAAGTAAAACAAGTCCAAAACCAATGAGCCAATCCTCTGTGCGCGCTCTGTGCACACTGCCACACCCCTCTCCGATGGTACATTACCAGTGCCTGCACAACACACTTCCTTCTTCTTTCTCAGCCCTTGAGACTTTCGAAGCCACTTCTTCACATCAAGATCAGAAGATTCAAGATGGAAAAATCGGCCCGTGACTTGTCGCCATCTGGCGTCAGGCCTCTCACCTTCCGCGGCTGTGGCACAGCGCTCCTGGAGCAAGACCGCCATGAACACTGTTTTACCTGCCTGGGCTGGCAGCATCACCGCCAGCTGGCATACCCTGCCTGCATCGCCTTACCGTGCAAGGAATCCGAGTGGCGAGCAACATTTATGGGCACCGTTTCATCGACTTCCGCCCCGGGCGACGCCGGCGCAGACTGCACCGCCGTTCCCACCTCCTTCACTGACTGGGCTGAGTCGGGTGGGGATCTCCTCAGCTGCCACAGCACTTCAGGCTCAGAGAAATCTGTTCGGCACGATGATTCCTTCTCTACGTACGTTCTCAAAAATCAGCCGCATGGGTGCCCCCCGTGAGCCAGTGGAACACCTCGCGGGGCTCTTCACCTCTGCTGCAGAACGCACCGGCCTGTCACTCCCTCTGCAACCACCTCTGCAGTGTGACTCGCACTCGGGCTAGCAACCCAGCCACGGGCTCGGTCCCAGACTGCAGTGCTGTGTCCCGCCGTGCCGTCGTTCCAGGCCAACTTGCAGCATGACTGGTGTGCTCTGCTCACTGCCAAGGGGGCAGTGAAGGGCTACCGTGAGTACTGCTCCGTGGACAGCTGGTCGCCTGTCTTCAGAGTGCCTACTATAGAGGACTCCGTGAGGCTCTGCCTGCTTCCCACCTCCACTTCATGGCCCAGCAGAAAACCCATGCTGCCGTCTGAAAGAGACAGGTGCATGGCAGGTTTCCTGGACTGGGGTTATACTAATGGCAATCAAGTATTCGCCTTGGCTTACAATGTGACTTTCCTCCTAAGCTCCATCGATAAGCGTCATGAGAGGTCAGACCTATCGCCGGAGGACATCAGGGAGATCCAGAACACGGCCGTGGTCCTGATGCGCATGTGTCGTGCCACTGCAATCAATGGAGGCCGCGTCATGGCCATTGCCTAGCTTGCCATGAGGCACCTGTGGCTTGGCCTCTCCTCACTCACTGAACGGGACCAGAGGGGGATCCTGGGGCTTCCCCTGTCGACTTCCTCCCTCTTCGGTCCAGACATCCAGGTGATCATCGACCGTTTGAAGGAGGTGGCCCAAGGTTCCCAACAGCTTGTCCCCCACCTTCACCCATGCCATGCGCTGCCTCTGCAGCGCCGGCAGCCTGCAGAAGGATGGAGGTCTGCCCCCGGCACACCCTGTCGCCTGACCAGAACCGGTCAGCTGCCCGCCGGTCTTCGTCTTCGAGGGGTTCCGACCACCCAAGACGGCCCAGTGCACCCTGTCCGCTCGTCAGCTTGCTTCCACTGTTGTGAAAAATGTCTCAATTAAAGGCCGTCAGGCCCGTTACATCTCTAAAGAACAACAGTCCTCCTTGTCTCTCCGCAGTTGCACAATCAAAGCATCTCGAGCCCGGCAGAGCTCTCTCTCTCCCTCCCGCCACTATGCTATAAAGCGGAGTGGTGAGGTGAGCAGTGCGCTTGCAGCGGCGCCTGGGCTCGCATGCCCTCTCGCCGCACAGGACGCGCATCAGGGGCGCTGCCAGTGACTCTCTGTCAGCCTATAAGCGCCCCAGACTGCGTCTCCCATCTGCAACTCCCTGCCTAAGCACAGCGGAGCTCCAGAGCGCTGTGATTATGCCGGCCCGCGTGTCCGCCACTGCGCTCTTGGGCCCTGGCATCATTGGTGTGGCTAGCGGCCCCAGATGTCCCGGGATCATGCCGCCTCTGGAGCATACGGCCCAGGTCCTGCACCACACCAAACTCTTGGGGTTCATGGTGAACCGGGACAAGAGCGCGCTCGTCCCAGCTCAGCAGATGGCTTATATGGGTCTGGAGCTTGACGGCCTGACCATGACAGCCCGCCTCTCCAAGGAGAGGTCCAGGTCCACTGGATCAGGACTGTCCTAGGTCTGATGGCTGTGGCCCATCCTGTGGTTCACTTGGGCCTTCTGCACATGTGCAGGCTCCAACAGTGGTTCTGCTGCCTCCGCTTCTTGAGGAAACGGGACGGGCACAAAAAGGTGCGTCAGGATCTCCTCTTCTGGATGGAACCTGCTCTTCTTCTGCAAGGAGTTCCCATGGGCTGCATGTCGCATCACGTCGAGGATGCGTCTCTCGCAGGATGGGGATATACCCTAGGCCACCTCGGGGTGGGTGGTGCCTGGGACTCCACGCCCATTCACATCACTGTGCTGGAAATGACAGTGGTGCAGCTGGTGCTGCTCCACTTCCAGACCAGGCTGCGGGACAGCAATGTGCTCGGGACAACACCACGGTGGTCGCATACCTGAACAGATGGGGGGGCGTGGTCTCCTTCCCCTCATCACAAAGCGGCAGAGATCCTGCTGTGGGCGGACCAGCACCTGTTCTCTCTGAGAGCGCCGCGTGTGCCTGGGGCTCTAAACGTCGGCGCGGACAGAATGTCACGAGGAGGCCCACTCCAGGAGGAGTGGGAACTGTCCCCGTGGGTGGCAGCCCGACTCTGGCGCAGGTTCGGCCACCCGGTGGCAGACCTTTTCGCCAATGCAGAGAACGCGCAGTGCCCACTCTGGCTCTCGCTCAGATCGTCAGACGAACGCCCTCTCGGGGTGGACACCTTCGCGCACAGGGTCTGGCCTCCGGGCCTCCTGTATGCGTTTCCTCCGGCCCACCTTTTGACCCCATTGCTGCGCAGGGTGAGGGTGCAGGGTCTCCACATGATCATGGTAGCCATGGACACCCCGAGCGCCAGGTGGTTTCCGGACCTGGTCCAGTTGGCTGTCGCAGACCTGTGGCCGATCCCCGATGGGTCCCACACTTTACTGCAGGCAGGGGGCGCCCTCCGGTCTCGCCCTGTCCTCTGCAGGAGACTCTTGGCCTGGAAGCTGAAAGGGTCAGACTAGCGGGACTAGATCTTCCCCCAGCTCTGGTTTCCACCATCCAGAGTGCCAGGGCCCCCTCTACGGTCAGAGCTTACAGGTCCCTTTGGCATCTTTTCACGTCATGGTGCTCGGAGCGGGGTTTGGACCCGATCTCCTGTGCCATCGGCGGGGTGCTGGAATTTCTACAGGCTCTGCTGGACAGTGCTGGACATCCACTCTCACGGTGTTTGCATCGGCCATCACGGTGGGCCATCACGGCTTCGGCCGCTTTTCTGCACGCAGTCACCCGCTGGTGAAGTGGTTTCTGCACGGGGCGTGTTGGCTGCGACCGTCCCCAAGGCATGTGGTTTCCCCGTGGGACCTTCACACGGTGTTGGAGGGTCTGAATGGACTCCCCTTTGAGCCTTTGGAGCAGGCGGAGGACCGCTTTCTATCCTTTAAGGCTGCCCTTCTGTTGACAGATCCAGATCAAAGCCACAAAGTAGTTACCACGCGCATGGTGTTCAGTCAGGATGGGGGACTGGTGCATCTTTGGCCTAACCCGGCCTTTCATCCCAAGGTGATCACTTCGGACTTCTGGTTGAGAGTGATCCGGATCAGGAAGCTTGGCTCCCTGCCTGGCTTGTCAGGGGACAACCCTCGGCTATGGTTGCTGTGTCCGGTCAGGGCTCTGCGTTGCTACGTTGAGCGCAGAGCTGGCGTTCGCACTACGGACCAGCTGTTTGTAGGGTTCTTTGGTGGAGCTGTTCTGGACGTACAGCCTGCCTGTTTCTTTTTTCTGCGCCAATCCTGTCAGCAGGCCAGCTGGGAGTACATTCATCCCTACAAACTCCGCCTTGGTGAGTACCAATAGCGAAGCCCGTAGGTGGGTTAAGCATTACATGAAGTAGAATTAGTAGTTACTAAATATAACTCCAGTTCTACGAGTCTATGTGTGCCCACCTACCTGCAGGCCCAGCTGTCTTGCTTCCTTTTCTACAGCTGTTTCAGAAGAAGGAAGTGTGTTGTACAGGCACTGGTAATGTACCCTCGGACAGGGACGTGGCAGTGTGCCAGCGCGCACAGAGGATTGGCATGTCGATTTCGGATTTCTCTCAGTGATTGGCTGGCGCCAGGAAGAGTACCAATAGCAGAGCCTGTAGGTGGGCACGCATACACTCGTAGAGCTGGAGTTACGTTTAGTAACTACTAAAGCACCTTATGGCTGTACACCACATCCCAGAAATTGGATGGATACATGTGAAAAAAGAGGATCAATACTTGTAAAGTACCTCTTCTGAAAAGAGAATAATGATTAACATGAAAGTTATGTTTTTGGCGTCTTGCTTTCAAATAACCCTTGTTTACACAGAAATCTACAATATTTGCAGTAAAGCTTCTCATGAGACAAAACCTGTCTCATACTTTCCACTTGTCAAGAAAAAAAACTGCATATATCAAACTATCCGATTAAATTTTAAACCACACAAAACAACTTTTTTTTTTATTGCAGCTGCCATCTGACCAGAGTGATGAGCGCTTTATTGTGGTTGCAGGGGATTCCATAACGGAAAGGCTCATTCCGTGAGAATGTGATCTTTGTTTTAGAGACTATACAGATATAATAAAGAGCTTGAGAATTAAGGGAGTGGAAAAATATGAAAGAACAAAAGATTCTATGCTGAAAAGTATTGGGTTGTAGGAACCTGAAAACAAGCTGAATCACATGCCAATCATATAAACTTGAATTTTTAATTGAGAGTTTTATGGCGGAAATATGCACGCACATCAGGAATAAATTGTGATTGTTTTTTTTAAACCATCATCATGTGGTTTTTTTATGCCCTGTGCTGAAAGTTACATAAGAAGCAGCTCAGTATTTCAGCTTGAAGATGGTCGAAAAAAAATCTTAATGTGTGACCACATTTTCACAATAAAACACTCAAGACCCAAAACACAGCCAGACTTTTAGTTTTAATAGTATAATAAAACTATGACTGTGTGTGACAAAGTGTGGAAAAGTTCAAGAAGCACCAATGATTTTGAAAACCACCATAAACAATTTTCTGAAGTACAGTACACTTTAATTCAATTCAGCTTTATTTATACAATGCCAACTACAACATAGTGATTTCTAGACACTTTTACAGAGAAAACCCAACAGATCCACATGAGCAAGCATAAGCGACTGTGGAAAGGAGAAACTCCCTTTTTGAAAGAAGAAACCTTTTCAGAACCAGGCTCAGAGGTGGTGGCTTTCTGCTATTTTGGTTGGGGTGAGGGGACAGAAAGAGAAAGAAATAGGACAGAGAGGTATTTCTTGGATCGACATACATTTCATGTATAAACAGAGAGTACATGAGAAACAGTGGTCAATGACTTGCAGTTATGAAACATTCCATGAAAGATACAAGAGAAGTGAAGCAGAAGTGGGAGCCAGTTCCACATGGTCGAAGCCCGGGGTTAAGTAAACCGCTGGCACCCATTCGGTCCAGACTGTCTCATGCAATCAGTGAATCATGTCCAATTAGAAACTGTTTGCACCCATTGAGTCCATGTTGTCTTCTTAGATCAATGGATCAGCCGCGATTGATGTTCTGATTGCGATCCCTCAATCACGGCTCTAGTCCACCAAAGAGACAACCTCTTCTTCCAGGGTTTTTTTTTTTTT
This sequence comes from Salarias fasciatus, assembly GCF_902148845.1. NCBI lineage: Eukaryota > Metazoa > Chordata > Actinopteri > Blenniiformes > Blenniidae > Salarias > Salarias fasciatus. The sequence goes on from NC_043747.1 coordinate 11,158,814, forward strand.
TTGTTCTGACCATTACCGCGGGAAGTACGGGTGCTGGGGGTGCTGCAGCACCTGATCTTTTGTCACACAGTCACGCCACATATTGTATTTCTCACGATGAAAAAAAAATCCCAGTAAACTTGTGTGGTGCGCCATTGGTGCGCCGTTGGTGCGCCGCTGGCACCCCCCCGTTGGATGAGGGCGCCGGTGCCACGCCCCCGCCCCCGTTGGATGAAAGCGCTCGTCTCAGGCGCTGAGCCCTTTTTTCTCTCAGCACCCCCTGTTGAGAATACATTCCCGCGGCTATGGTTCTGACTTTTCAGTCTCCCATAGTGGAGTGGGGTGAACTGTCAATCCCAGAGAGAGACAGAGACAGAGACAGAGACAGAGACAGAGACAGAGACAGAGACAGAGACAGAGACAGAGAGACAAAGAGACATTCCACTTTTTTGTTGAGCACGTTCTCCCCTGTTATTTCGTGGCATTTTAAAGTCTCTATTAAAACACCCTCGATATTTTTTTTTGTGAGGACCAAATTTGAGTGAAAATCTTATTTTGAAAGGAAAATTGCAGCATATCTGTTCGATTTAGCTTAGGGGTGTCAGCGTGTGATCTTTAGGTCTTGATGAGACAAACAAGTGAGTGTTGGTTTGATCTCTGTAGTCTGCAACATTCCTAGTTGCCGTGGCGGCCATTATAGTGTATCTAGTTGGCGCTAGAGAGCACAGTGATGGGGATAGTTTTTCCATTTTAGGAAATTTTTCTAAACATTCAGCCCCGAAATCTGCTGCAGCGCAATGTGATGGAAATTTCTAATGAGTGCATGCTTAAGTGATTTGCAGTGCTTAGTTTTATTTGTAATAGCTAACCATGGCTCTCACACACTCAAATGTGTGAGGAACCGTGAATGCTTTCTCTAGAAAATTTTCCTTTCCCGTTAATCTGAGCTTAGCAGCTCTGGTCACTCGAGGGAGTCTTCCTGGATCCAGCCTATGGCTGAGTGCAGTCAAGGCCTCTGGGAGTGTACGTGGCACAGTTATTAGAAACTTGCACGCCCCTGCTAGAGCAGAACTCACCCTGTTACTCGAGTGACTCTGTGATTTCTCAGCTGTGCAGCTTCATAAATTGAGACCACCAAGAACTCACTGTTTGATGCATTTTTAAAACTAAAATTATCATTGCATGCAACAACTGAGGACTGAAATATTATAGAGGAAAAAAAAACAGTCCACTGAAAACAGACGACAGCTCCTCTCATTTTATTACCAAAACAAGGATGATCAGAATTAACAATAAACATCATAACTACTCAGAATGAACATTTAAAAAAAAAAAGTTAACTGAGGACAAGTGCAAGGAGGAAGAGTAGGATGGTCGTGAATGCATCTTTAGTTTAAAAATCCCAATTAAAAAACAGAAACGTGTATTTGCTCCCAGGTCCCTCCCACTCCCAACAACAATCAAAAGAAAAGAAAAAAAGTTTCCATTTTTTGACCACAATTTTTGGCCACAGTTTAAAAAACAGAAGAAAACAGATGATGAAGGTGGGTGAGGAGGGTGATCATAAATTTTCCATATAAAACAATAGGCAGGGGAGATGTGAAATCTACAAGGACTACAGCAAAAAGGTCACTATAATCGGGGCCAAGCCTGTTAACCCTCTGGACCCCATCAAGGAGTGTGAAGTCCTTCAACCGAGTAAACCGAGTAAATCATTCAACCCTTCTAATGCTGACTGACACTCTGCTGAAAACATCGAAATACTCTGAGAAAAGACAAGTAAAATCAATATTTATCCTCGTACAGAGACATAGTTCACTACACATACAAAAATATATTTCCCACAATCTGAGTCCTGCAGATTGAATGTCCTCTTGAGTTGTTGTTGTGGGATCATTACTCTCGCTGATGTTGCACTTCATCATTTTGATCCAGTTCCTCAACAGCTGCAGGATTTTTGTGAGAAACTGCTGATGAATACATCGAAACTTGCAGAAAAAAGAGGGACGTTCAAAGCAAGGTCAACAGATTTTGAAGATTGTGAATAAAAAAAGAACAATGAGGGATCAACTTTGATTTTCTCGTCAATGTCTTTGGTGCAAATTTCTTTTCATTTGAAATTCGCAATGTGCGTGTTCCATTTTAGGACGGAAGGTATCCTGGATTTTCAGTGCCATATTTATGTTGTGGAGGAGGTTGCTGCCATTGTGGAGGAGGTTGCTGCCATTGTGGAGGAGGTTGCTGCCATTGTGGAGGAGGTTGCTGCCATTGTGGTGTAGGTTGTATCGGTTGCACCTCTTGTTCTTCAGAGGACAAACTTAAGATCAGATGACACAGGACTCCGTCCATGATGATGTTGAAGCTTGTGTAATACAGAACTTCCAAAAAAAGATATGCATAGCCGATCCTTCCATCGAGTATCAAGCACTGAATGACAAAACTGGGGAAATAGACGGTCCAAAAAGTGAACAAGGCAACCGATGAAATGAGATTCTTCTTTATGTCATGGGAGGGGGATGCGGTCGGTGTTTTAGATTTACTCATAATAATCAAAGCCAGACCTAAAGTGATGACAGCCAGAAGGATGAATGCAACACCTGAGTAGTATACGTAAACTGGGCTGGCTACAGCAACCAACACAAAAACTGCTGAGAAAGCATAACGGTGGCGGGATTCCTGCGATGGATTGCACAGGTGAAAGATGGCATGTAAGGCGACCATCAGGTGGTAGATGACTCCAAAACATCGGGTGAGGAAAAACACAGTGGGGGAGATATTACACATGCCATTTTGACAATAGCCAATCAGAGCACCTCCCAAGACGATTGATGTGACGCCATTTGCAACGTCCATGATGAACATGGAGGTGAGAGCACCGTAGACATTGTGGATGCTGCTGAGGTTACGCTGCTGCATAGAAAAAGACCTCCTGATGTTCTCTTTGTAGTCTTGGCGTCCTCTCGACTGGGAGTAGAAGGCATAGATCAAAACACCAAAGCCTGCCAGGGGGAAGGCGATGAGAAACCCTCCCATCAGTGTCGGGCTGAAACTGATTGATCTGAACTGGTCTGAGGATCTGAGGAGGTCGTTTGCACTGACGTCCATCATGGTGATCTCTGATTCAGCTTTACTGACCTGTTGGAGATAAAGAAGAAAATCAAGTCTCGTATCGACATTTTCTCCAGTTACAGTCATGTGTTGATCAACAGAAACAGCTTCAGTCCACTTTGGTAAAAGGTTCAGATCAATCAGATAGATTAAATGTGAAGTCATTGATTACTTGGGCCTTCAACTAGCCTTTACCTTAGAAATGGCCAAAGTGGCAAACCCATAACTAGAAAAAATGTTTTTCTATCACATAAGACATCACAAATATATGAAATATAAACACACGATTGATCAAAAAAAATTTCGTAAAACCCAATTTTTACAGTTATATATGACAATGTTAGTCGTTCAGAAAAATCATAGAATAGCTTGAAATGGTACAAAGATAAGTTATGAAGTGCCAGAGGTTAAACAAAGAAGGTAATGTTACTCAAAACTGAAGAATAATGTACATTTCAGAACATACAATGGTTATGCCTGTTAAATGTGCTGTATTTAAAGGCATAAGACAAACTGAAAGAATCTTTCAACAGATTATATAATGATATGATCGCTGATTTGCTTTATGAATGTACAGTATAATCACGGTAACATAACGTTTACTGAGCAAAACAATCCAAGCACAATTTTGTAAATGACCAGCGCAGCCTCTTTGTCAGAATGAATACATTTCCAAAGAGAAGAACACTTACTTGTTGAGAGTGATGATCACATGAAGAAAGCTCTTAAATGATGGAGGTGTGGCATTTTCCTGCTTTTATATCCCCACACAGACATACCAGGTGATCCCACTGAACAAATGAATAACTAGGTGACCATCCTGTGGTGAGAAACCAATTTCTAGCTTTCAACATGAAGTTGAGTTCAAGTTTCAAAGTAAAACGTCCATTCACGGCAATATATGACTCAGTGTTTAGCCCAAGGACACATGGGGACGTGGAACCGCCAACATTTGGACTGCGAGATGAGCTGCTGATGCTGTTTGCATGACAAAGAGCAGCACACGTCTCCTCACAACAAACATGAATCTTTCATATGAGAAACAAATCAAGAAATGATGCTTGAAAAGACATTTACAGACACGTTCCCACCGACAGAAACACTGATGTGTTTTTAGAAGGTAATGACGGCTGTATGATGGTGTTGCAGTTTTCCTCTTACATTTTTGTTTAAGTACATTTCTCTGTGTGCTTTGCTTTTTTATTGTGTTGTGGGTGTGAACTTGGTAGATACACATCTAATTGCAATCTGATGTGTCCATGAAAAAACACTGAGTTACATCAAATTTGCTTCTTATACTTCTTAAATTAAAGAAACTGTTCTCAAGTAACTCTTCTTTCAAAAGAAATCTACAATATTTGCAGTCAAGCTTCTAATGAAACGAAAGTCTGTCTCGTACTTTCCACTCGTCATGAAAAAAAAACTGCACATATCAAACTATCAGATTAAATATTAAACCAGACAAAACAGCTTTTATTTTCTTTTTTTATTGCAGCTGCCATCTGACCAGAGTGATGAGCGGTTTATTGTGGTTGCAGGGGATTCCATAAAGGAAAGGCTCATTCCGTTAGAATGTGATCTTTGTTTTAGAGACTATACAGATATAATAAAGAGCTTGAGATTAAGTTAGTGGAAAATATGAAAGAACAAAAGACTCGATGCTGAAAAGTATTGGGTTGTAGGAACCTGAAAACAAGTTGAATCACATGCCAATCATATAAACTTGAATTTTTAATTGAGAGTTTTATGATGGAAATATGCACACACATCAGGAATAAACTGTTATTGGTCTATTTAAACCATCATCATGTGGTTTTGTTTTCTGCCCTGTGCTGAAAGTTACATAAAAAGCAGCTTAGTGTTTCAGCTTGAAGATGGTATATAAAAAAAAAAAATCCTAGATTACTCTTAATGTGTGACCACATTTACACAATAAAACACTCAAGACCCAAAACACAGCCAGACTTTTAGTTTTAATAGTATAATAAAACTATGACTGTAGTGTGACAAAATGTGGAAAAGTTCAAGAAGCACGAATAATTTTGAAAACCACCATAAACAATTTTCTGAAGTATAGTACACTTTAATTCAATTCAGCTTTATTTATACAGTGCCAACTACAACATAGTGATTTCTAGTCACTTTTACAGAGAAAACCCTACAGATCCTCATGAGCAGGCATAAGTGACTGTGGAAAGGAGAAACTCCCTTTTTGAAAGAACAAACCTTTTCAGAACCAGGCTCAGAGGTGGTGGCTTTCTGCTATTTTGGTTGGGGTGAGGGGACAGAAAGAGAAAGAAATAGGACAGAGAGGTATTTCTTGGCTCGACATACATTTCATGTATAAACAGAGAGTACATGAGAAACAGTGGTCAATGACTTGGAGTTATGAAACATTCCATGAAAGAAACAAGAGAAGTGAAGCAGAACTGGGAGCCAGTTCCACATGGTAGAAGCCCGGGGTTAAAGGTGCATTAAGGAGTTTTACAACCTTAGAAATACTTATTTTCCACCATAAATATGTTACACATTTTTAATGATGTGTACAATGTGCCCTGACATATTCATTACAAGTACCTCTAACAGCGCTAAATTGTCACTTGAAAGTTGCAGCGCCGGTCCGGCACCACAATTTTTTGGGGGAGAATTTGAAAGGAATGACGTAATGCGCGCTCCGGCTGGATCGGTTTCATTTTGTCCGCCATTACTCCGCCAGATGCTTAGTGAGCAACAACTGAGCAGGAGCTTCCAGAAAGTAAGAAAGTAAGAAAAGACTGCCACAACTCCAGCACAGACTCCACCAGGTAAAAGAAACTTACATTTTACTCGAGAGCTACTAAACGAGCGAAGACGGAGTCCCCCTCTTCCGTGCATGCGAGCCACAGGGACGGGTTTTTCACTAAGCTGCATTACACCCAAGGCCTGCAGGGGGTGCTGTTTCGCATAAAACGTGCAAACTCCTTAAGGCACCTTTAAAGCTCGGGTAGGCGATGTTGTCCAAAAGCACTTTTTGACCCACCTGAAGACGGTAGACGAGCTGACTTTATGATAACACTGGCGATGGATGAAGAAATATAGCCGAAATGAGCGACTTTGCAGAGATTATGTCCAGCGCTAACGCTCCATTGCTGTGGCACCCCCGCTAGTGCGGGTACATCGTTTGGATCTAAATAACTTCTGAAGGACTCCGAGCTGCACGATGTTTGTCTGAGTGAGTATATGAGCATGCACACACCTATAAATAAGGTCCAGGTGTCAAAAAACCAGAGTTGCCCTTTAAGGATTATGAGCTGTTATGCATGTCATTAAAATTCCTCTGATTACCTTGTATTTTTTTTTTTTTTAAATTTTCCCATTTTTTTAAGCCTGCTGAGGGGTGACCTTCCCCTGAAGTCACAGGTCGCTGAGAAACGCCCTGTATAAAGAGTAAAGTGAAACATGAGTGAAAAGTTTTGACACAAAAGAGGGGTACAGCTGTTACATGTGAATAAAAGCACAAGTAATATGCTGTTGTAATATGCTGCCAGGCCGGTTACCTCCGCCAGGAGGTTATGTAATCACGTCAGTTTGTTGGTTGGTTGGTTTCTTAGCAAGATTGCGGAAAAAGTAATGGACAGATTGCAAGTGAAACTTTGTGGAAAGGTGGGTATTGGGCTAACTTAGAATCCACTCAATTTTGGTGATGATCAGGATCATCACTAATTTTTTAAAGGATTCTTTATCACTGACCGATAGGGTGTACCGCCCAGCGGAACTTCAGTTTTGGTTCCTCGTCGGACCTGATTCATGGACGGAACAGTCGCGCAGCACCACGACAAAATCGCCACAAGTTGGCTTCTCTTCAAAACTTGATCAGAGCTTCGTCGGTAAGTGATTTCACCATATGTTGGACTGTTTGTTTCCTTTGTTATGCATCTCTGCATGTCCGTCCTTGTGTTGTTTTTTTATTGCTGAGTTTCGTTAGGGTGACGACTTTCATTTGACCAGTGTAGTACTGTATCTATCCAGCAGTGGGCCTCAGTACTACGTCTTGAATTGATGACAGGCTTTGTTTACATCTGTTTACTGATATTTATATATGGTGTTCTTATTGTTGTTGGTGACTGATTTCACCTGTGGCGGGCTTTGCGCTCTCTGATTGCCAAATTCTAGTTAGTTTATTATATAACATTTTCACAATTGTCTGGTTGATATGCAACACTGTTGTGAAGGAATTATTCATTCACGGCCCCCACGTTTCATTCTTCCATCAATCATATTATCCCAGCGGTGCTTGTTGATGTTAGCGTTACAATCCGTGATACCGCATCATGCTCCGATAATGTTAACTTTACTAGGGTAGCACAAATGGCATGTTTTCGGGTGTCTTATATGCTCAAAGCAGAAAAGCAGGCTACGGTAATATCAGTAAAACGTGTCATGGTCGTGCAGAAATTAAAACAAGTTAATCGATAACGTTAGGATAAGGTGCTTTATTGGTCATTATACAATGAATGTACAATGTACAATGCTCATGTCTCCACGTTACGTTAGAGACATGAGCAGATGCACTTAACTTTACACAACTAGCTGTCACATAACATTGCAGTGACCCTAAAATAGCGTTGTTGTTTTTTTTTTTAACAAAAAATACTCAACATTTGTAGATTTCTTTGGCTGCTGCTCATTTTTTCTTCGCCATTTTGCCGGCATTTCCCAGGGCAATGTGGGAAATTTCACATAGCCCTCGTTTTCTAGTGTGCCCCTGGAAAATCTCAGTTTAAAGGGCGAGATAGCCCTAGCACTTTGCCCTGCCTCTCGGTCTGAAGGGGTATGAAGTAGAATCGGGACACCCCTACCACTTCACATGAACGCGCAAAATGAAGGGCTAGGGCCAAGGGCTCAGGGCTAAGGGGAGAATTGGAATTCACCCATAGAGACAGAAACAGAGACAGAGGCAGAGGCAGAGGCAGAGGCAGAGGCAGAGACAGAGGCAGAGGCAGAGGCAGAGGCAGAGGCAGAGGCAGAGGCAGAGGCAGAGACAGAGACAGAGACAGAGACAGAGGCAGAGAGACACAGACAGAAAGAGAGAGAGGGCTACCTAGCTAGTTAACTAGCTCCCAGCCAACAGCAACAACAAGAAAAATGGTCCAGGAAAGCCTGAACCAGCCCTGACTGTAAACTTTAGTAAAGAGAAGCCTCCCTAACAGAAACTGAGAGCTGGTTCCACATGACAGGAGCCTGATAGCTGAAAGCTCTGCCTTTAAAGTATTATGGGGTTCCACAGGGCTTTATCTTGGGGCCACTGCTCTTTTCACTCTATTTATTGCCACAGGGGGCCAACCTTAGAAGACACGGCACCTCATTTCACAGCCATGCCAATGACAGCCATATTTGTGTCTATGAAGAAAGAAGGCTTCTTGTTAACATGTTGATCACGATGCCTTGATGACATAAAAGCCTGGATGGCCCTGAACTTTTTAAAGTTAAATAATTAAAAGACAGAGGTGACACTGTCTGGGACTCCCAGTGACTCCACCTGCTGACATGGGCCCCTTGGCTTCACATGTGAAGCCGACTGTTTTAAACCCAGGTTTAAAAATGGACAATGATTTTAAACTGGATTCACAGATAGGCTCAGTGGTTAAATAAAGCTTCTTTCACCTGAGAAAGTTTGCTAAAGCGAGGCCTATTTTTGCATGTGAGCACTTTGAGACAGTAATTAGTAGTTACTGGATGTAACTCCAGTTCTACGAGTAAGTGCGTGCCCGCCTACGGGCTTCGCTAGTGGCACACCTCCAATCTCTGTCCAATCCACTGAGACTATACAAAGCTCGACGCACCAATCCCCCGCACGCGATGGCGCAGCGCCACGCCCCACACCGAGGGTACATAACCTCGGATGGCGCTAAGCAAACCCTTCTTCTGACGTAGCAAAAACAAGGGAAGCAGACAGCTGGGCCAGCAGGTAGGCGGGCACGCACTTACTCGTAGAACTGGAGTTACATCCAGTAACTACTAATTCTACTTCGTAAGTGCTTAGCCCGCCTACGGGCTTCGCTAGTGGTACTCACCAAGGCGAAGGCCGTAGGTCGATGAATGTACTCCCAGCTGGCCTGCTGACGGGATTGGTGCATAAGACGGAAGTAAACAAACCGTACGTCCAGAACGGCCGTAGAACTCCCGAAGGACGAGGCGGGCACCTAGCGATGTAGCGCGGCCCACGACGTACAAAGCATCGCCACAGCGACACACACACACGCCGGCCGGGAAACCACAGCGGCAGGCGGTGAAGGGGGGGACCCCTGGCCCGCGTCCCACGCACGGGGAGCGGCAGCGAACCCAAAAACAGCAAGCGGCAGAACTCCTGCCCCTGCAACACCGTAAACAACATCTGCAGACCGCGGCAGAGCCGAGCGGCAGGTGGGGAACCCCTGGTCCGCGAGCCCACCCGGGACGCGGCAGCCAGGCCAGAAGGACCGAAACGGTTAGACGACTGAACTCCTGTTCTCGCCGAAAACCGACATGGCCACAGAGTCAGTGCACATATCCAACAGATACGAACGCACGAAGGTGGACGCAGAGGCCCAGGAGGCAGCCTGGCAGATGTCACTCACCGTGACCCCTCTGCACAGGGCCGCAGAGGCAGCCACACGTCGTGTGGAATGAGCACGAATCACTGCTGGTGGCGAGAGATTCTGTGCCTTGTAGGCAGCTGCAATAGCGCCCCCCACCCAGTGGGCGAGACGCTGAGAGGTCAGCGGGGAACCACGCCCCCGGGCTCCAAACCTCACAAACAGCTGGTCCGTGGTGCGAAAGCCAGCTGTGCGCTGGACGCAGAGCCCTGACCGGGCACAGTGACCGCAGGCGTGGGTCGTCCCCAGACGAACCAGGCATGGAGTCAAACGTCCTGACCCGGATCACTCGCGACCGGAAGTCCGAAGTGATCACCTTGGGATGAAAGGCCGGGTTAGGCCAGAGGTGCACGAGTCCCCCATCCTGGCTGAACACCATGCAGGATGGGTGGACTGACAATGCGCAGAGATCCCCAACTCTCTTGGCGGATGCTAGCGCCAACAAGATGGCGGCCTTAAAGGAGAGAAAGCGGTCCTCCGCCTGCTCCAAAGGCTCGAAAGGAGGTCCCTTAAGGCCCTCCAACACCACATGGAGGTCCCATGGAGAGACCACATGCCTGGGGGGCGGTCGCAACCGACACGCCCCGCGCAGAAACCGCTTCACAAGCGGGTGGCTGCGTGCAGAAAAGCGGCCGAAACCGCCGTGGCCCGCTGTGATGGCCGATGCAAACACCGCCAGGGTGGATGCAGCGCGACCGCTGTCCAGCAGGGCCTGGAGGAACTCCAAAACTCCACCAACGGTGCAGGAGACCGGGTCCAAGCCCCTCTCCGAGCACCATGATGTGAAGAGCTTCCACCGAGACCTGTAGGCCTTGACAGTAGAGGGGGCCCTGGCACTCTGGATGGTGGACACCACCGCTGGGGGGAGGTCTAGTTCCACCAGCCTCACCCGCTCAGCCTCCAAGCCAGGAGCCTCCCGCCCAGGAAGGGGCGGGACCGAAGGGCGCCTCCTGCCTGCTGCAGTGCATCGGGCCCGTCGGGAATCGGCCACGGGTCCCCGACTGCCAACTGAACCAGGTCCGGGAACCACCGCGCACTCGGGGTGTCCGGAGCCACCACGGTCACGTGAAGATTGTGCAACCTCACCCTGCGCAGCAGCGGGGTCAAGAGGTGGACTGGAGGGAACGCGTACAGGATGCCCGACGGCCAGCTCCTGTGTGCGAAGGCATCTACCCCTAGAGGGGGGGCGTCTGACAACCTGAGCGAGAACCAGAGTGGGCACTGTGCGTTCTCTGCACTGGCGAAAAGGTCTGCCACTGGGCATCCGAACCTGCGCCAGAGTCGGGCTGCGACCCACGGGGACAGGCCCCACTCGTCGTGGAGTGGGCCTCCCCGGGACATTCTGTCTGCACCGACGTTGAGGACTCCGGGCACGTGACGCGCCCTGAGAGACGCGAGGTGCCGGTCCGCCCACCGGAGGATCTCCGCCGCTATGCGATGAAGAGGGGGAGACCGGGTCTCCCCCTGCCTGTTCAGGTACGCGACCACCGTAGTGTTGTCCATCCTGATGAGCACATGGCTGTCCTTCAGCCTGGCTTGGAAATGGAGCAGGACCCTCTGCACCGCCGTCATTTCCAGCACATTGATGTGAGTGGGAGTCAAATCCCAAGCACCGCCCACCGCGTGGTGGTCTAGGGTGCCTCCCCATCCCGCGAGAGACGCATCGGTGAACACTTCGACGTGATGCGACACGCAGCCCAGGGGAACTCCTTGCATTAGGAGAGCAGGATCCATCCAATAAAGGAGATCCTGGCGTGCTTGGGGCGGGATCGGGAACCATTTGCATCCGTCCCACTTTCCCACGCAGCGGAGGCGTGCAAACCACCGTTGCAGCCTGCGCATGTGTAGAAGGCCCAGCCGGACCACTGGGTGGGCCGCGGCCATTAAACCCAGGACGGTCCTGATCAAACGAACCCCGACCAGGGGTGTGGTCACTGCAGACCTCAGGGTCGAGAGAAGGGAGGTCCGTCTCTCCTCGGAGAGGCGGGCAGTCATAGAGAGCGAGTCCAGCTCCAACCCCAGATAAGCCATGCTCTGAGCTGGGGTGAGTGCGCTCTTGTGTCGGTTCACCGTGAACCCCAGGAGCTCGATGTGGTGCAGGACCTGGGTCGTGTGCAGCACAGCCTCCTGATGAGAGGACGCCAGTATGAGCCAGTCGTCGATGTAAGTGAGGATCCTCAGACCATGACGACGGAGGGGCTCCAACGCTGCTTCGACACACTTGGTAAAGGTGCGAGGGGCGAGAGAGTAGCCGAAGGGGAGCCGGTTGTATTGAAAATACCTGGTCCCCACGGCAAAGCGGAGGAAGGCTCTGTGCCTTCTGAGAATGGGGATGTGGAAGTAGGCGTCCGTCAGGTCGATCGAAGTCATCCAGTCCCCAGGTCGAATGCTCTCCAGGAGGTGTTTGACCGTCAGCATGCGGAACTTCCTGGTGGCTATGTGAGTGTTGAGGACCCTCAGGTCCAGAATGGGTCTTACACCCCCGCTTTTCTTGGGGACCAAGAAGTAGGGGGAATAAAAACCCGAGTGCGCCTCTGTCGCGGTCAGCTCCGTGACTGCACCCCGGCGGAGGAGTGAGGCTACTTCTGCCTCGAGAGCGGCCGTCCCCGCAGGGCATGCGAGCCGCGTACGAAGGATGCCGTTGAAGAGAGGCGGACGACAGGCGAACTGCAGGGCATAACCGTTTCTCAGCGTCCTGGACAGCCAGGGAGAAAGCGGTCCCAACATAACACGCCACGTGTGAAACCGGAGCGTGAGTGGCTGTACCACGGCCAGCGGGGACGGCCCACCCGTCCTCCCGGCCTCGGGAGACGGGGGGCCCCCGGCGAAAGGGCTGTGGAGCAGGCGTACCCTGAATGAGAGCGGGCGGCCGCCAGGCGGCCGCGGACCGGCGCTTTGCTGGGGACAACCCGAGCAGAGGCAGCGCGATCCCGGAGTTTTCCGGGTCGCTGTCCTCGGTGCTGATGTCGGAGCCTTCCGGATCGCTGGCCGTGATGCTGAAGCCGGACCCGGGACGCTCAATAGCGGGAGCCCGGGACGGCAGAGCTCCGCTGCTCCGAGGCTCCGCTGTGACAACACACGGGGAAGCCGAGGGAGCGCTGCCGGGAGCAACACCAATAAGGCCGGGATCGGGGCGCTTTACGGCGGACACCCGGGCCGGCGTGAGTCCGCCGCTCGGCGGAGAAACTCCGCTGGGAGCGGCATGAGTGGCGCCGGGGCTGGGGCGCTGCACGTCGGCAGCCCGGGGCGTAACGGCACCGCCGCTCTGACGCCTCGTCATGCTAACACGAGCGGAGGTCGGCGGACAGACGCTGCTGAGAGCGCTATGGGTGCGGCCGGGGCCGGGATTATTTTGAAACGCCTTCCGGCGTCTCAAACGCCGAGCGCCGCCAGGCGCTTTTGGACGCCTGGCGCCGCCACGCGCTCCATAACATGCTAATATTCTCCTCCCCTGAAGTTTCACCAGCCAGTAAAAGGTATAGGTCTTCTTTTTAGAGGAACTTTTTTCCATATATGTTTTATTGTCCACATGACGTTTGATATATTAAATGTATTAAAATATATTTTTTCCTTTCTAATCAATTTTTCAAAACTGAAATGTTTAAAAATAAATCTGAGATTCTCTCTTTAGGGTCTATGTTTGTCTGTTACAACATTACATTCTCAGTACAATTCAGTTTTTTCAAATAATATCTGAATGCATGATTAGAAGAAGTATTTGAACATTCGTTTGGTAGTAAGTGTCAGGGATGCTGAACTACTTAAACACAAATCTTCACACTGGTTAATTTATTATGACATCATTTGTTTTATTTTGTTACTGCTTATATTTTTAATAATAAATCACACAACATAAAACAACAGTTTAACTGGTACGAAGGCACAGATAATTATTTCACTTATAAACATGTTATTTCTGGCTGCAGGGACATTTTATCTCAACGATGCAGTCACTGGACACCATGACATCTGGGGAGCCACCAAGCAGGTTGCTGTCAGAGAGGAACACTGCTTTTCCTGGATCGTCACACCAGTGGGCTTCATGTATTCCTCTCAATTCCTAAGTCACAAGCCTGGGGTCAAAAAGATAATTTATTGCACAATGTGTAGGTATTATTACAATCTGTTATTACAAAATAGAAGGAGAGAAGGAAAGAAATATAGGCTCAACTATTCAAGATTTCTTTGTTTACACAAGACTCCTTTGTGGGGGATTTTTTCTATCACAAGGTGGGATTTATTTATTGTATTTATGAGAGTTAAAACATTTTCGGTGAAGGAATTTGATTCTACATACATTTTGAAAATGTGATCTAACTTTTTCAAAGGTAAAAAATTCCCTGTGGGAACATTTACAATCCTTTTGTCCTGTTCTGACTATTCGCAAACTTTAGCTGCTCTGAAAACATGTCAGATAAGTAAGTTTTTGAACATTTTCCACCCTATAACCCTGTAAGTCTCCTCATTAAGCTCACCCCTGATCAAAAGTATTTATTTTTTTGTTTTTAAACATTTCAGTTTTGAAAAATTTATTAGAAAGGAAAAAATATATTTTAATACATTTAATATATCAAACGTCATGTGGACAAGAAAACATATATGGAAAAAAGTTCCTCACTCAGTTTTAAAGCGCCTGGTGGCGCTTTAAAAGCGCCTGGCGGCGCTCGGCGTTTGAGACGCCAGAAGGCGTTTCAAAATAAAAGCGCCTGGCGGCGCTCGGCGTTAAAAGCGCCGTTCTGAACGGCGTTTTGTACCAGGCGATGTATGGCACAAACGGCCACCCATAGGTGAAGAGGCGGTTCCGTGCGCATTCCGCTCACCATCCTCAGCCGCCTTATCGCGGAGCGGGAGGAGGGAGGGAGAAGGGCCCAGCCGGGTTTTGCACTTTTCGATCATGCTAACACGGGGGAGAGGAGGGACTGCTGCTCTTTGGAAGATGTAATGGGCCTGACGGCCTTTATTTGCATGTTTGCTGGCAGGTGCGGGTCGAGCGGACGGGGCGCTCCGTGTCTCGGGAGCGCGGGACCGTCTGGGCTGATCGGCGCCCCGGGAGGATCGGCGGAAAGACGGTCCGGTCTGTCCAGGTGCCGAGGTGCTCCAAGGAGCGGGACGCCGCTGGTCCGCGGAGCGGCGGCGCTGCGGCGGCGGCTCACGGCGGGGCTGGAGGTGCGGGGCGAGCTGCTGCGAGCCTCGTGCTGCTGCCTCCAGGCGCTTGATGATCACCTGTATATCGGGCCCAAAAAGAGAAGAGGTGGACAAGGGGAGTCCCAGGACGCCCCGCTGGTCCCGCTCAGATAAAGAAGACAGACCAAGCCACAGGTGCCTCATGGCGAGCTGTGCGTTGGCCATGACGCGGCCTCCACTGACGGCGATGGCTCTGCACATGCGCATCAGGACTTCGGCCGTATTTTGGACTTCCACGATGTCTTCGGGGGAAAGCTGGGACTTCTCGTGGCAGATCTTGTCCACAGAGCCCAGGAGGAAGGTCATGTTATTGGCTAGGGCGAACGTCAGGTTGCTGCTAGCGTAGCCACGATCCAGGAAGCTCGCCATGCGCCTGTCCCTTTCAGACGGCAGCACGGGCTTTCCGCCGGGCCAGGCGGAGGATCGGGGGAGGAGGCACAGCCGAACGGAGTCCTCAATGGCAGGCACTTCGGAGACCGGCGGCCAGCCCTCCACACAAGAATACTCTCGGTAGCCCTTCACCGTACCCTTGGCGGCAAGTGGCGTACCCCAGTCCCGCTGCACGTGAGCTTGAAACGACGGCACGGCGGGACATAGGACCGCAGTCCGGGACCGAGCCCGTGACTGGGTTGCCAGCCCGAGTGCAAAATCACGCTGCACCGGCTCCGGAGGCTGCGGCGGCAGCGCGAGGCCGGTGCGCTCGGCGGCTGAAGTGAAGAGCCCCGCGAGGTGCTCCACAGGCTCACGGGGGAGACGGGATGCGGTGGAGGCGGAGTCGAACCGAGTCGAACTCCGTGACACAGACACGCTGCTGCTGCTGCTGCTGCTGCTGCTGCTGCTGCTGACGCTGCCGCGGATCTCGGCCCAGTCGTAGGCGGCGGCGGTGGTCTCCTCGGCGTCGTCCTCACCGGCAGGAGCCGGGGAGGTTGTGCCCATGAAGGCTGCTCGCCGCTGGCTCTCTTCGAGCGGCAGCGCGAGGCAGGCCGGGCAGGAGGTCCGCTGGCGGTGATGCTGCCAGCCAAGGCAGAGGAAGCAGAGCTCGTGACAGTCCTGTACGATGAGCGGAATGCCGCAGGAGCGGCAGGAGAACGGCCCGACGCCCGATGGCGACTGGTCCCGGGCCGGCGAATCCATTCAAGTCGAATCTTGATCCGTAGAAGAGGCTTCTAAGTCTCATGGAGATGCTGAGAAAGAAGAAGGGTTTGCTTAGCGCCATCCGAGGTTATGTACCCTCGGTGTGGGGCGTGGCGCTGCGCCATCGCGTGCGGGGGATTGGTGCGTCGAGCTTTGTATAGTCTCAGTGGATTGGACAGAGATTGGAGGTGTGCCACTAGCGAAGCCCGTAGGCGGGCTAAGCACTTACGAAGTAGAACCTGTGCCTTTATTACATCTTGGCTGGATTACTGTAATGCACTTTTTTTGGGAATTAGTTATTCAGTTATTTCGCTCATGTGTCTCAAGTTGATCCAATATGCTGCAGCCAGACTACTAACTGGAGCACGTAAAAGGGAACATGTCACTCCAATCTCCCTTGCAACCCCTAAATTGTGGATTAAGTTGACACAGCGCATCAGACAGGCCTTCAAACTGTCCATTTTGAAAAGAGATCTTAAAAAACGTTTTTATTCTTGGGCTTTTAAATCAGTGTGACACTGTGCTCTTGCTTTTATTTGTTTTATCAATATCTTTTAGTGTTCTTATTGTTGTTCTTTTTTTGTCTAGAGCTTTTATGATTAAATGAACAGCACTTTGTGCCAACAGCAGTTGTTTTAAGAAACAAAGTTGAGTTAAAGTTAGGGTTGGCGATCTTGGACAACTAGCATGTAACATGAATGTAGCATCTCCCTAATGGTGCATTCACACCGGACGCGTCGCGGGCGTCGTCGACGCTTGGGACGCCTCGAAGCTGACGCTTGTGACGCTTCGAGCACGACGCTTGACACCCGGTGGTCACAAAGCCCACAACGCTTGCCACATGTCAATTTATGGCTTATCTTATTTATTGGCGCACGGGAGGCTGATTTTTGTTTCCAGCTATGTCGGATCGCATCAGGAGAGTGGCTCGGCTTAAAGGCCCGTCCATGCTTCAAATGTACGCGTTTCCGTGTCCGCTTTGGAAGGTCCGCGCACCACCGATGCGGACGCGCTTTCTCCCATACTACATTTTGAGCTCAGCTGTGCGCATCCCATCCAGGCACGGTGATCCACGCAGCCTCGAGAAGCTTTTCCGGCACTACAGACTGTTTATCTGCTCCTTGATTACGTATTATTTAGAGAAAATTAAGCACATACATTGTCATTACATTATCATTAAGTATTAAAGTTTATTTAGCCTTTTTTTTCCTGTTTCTGAATCGCGGGGGCGGCGCCGGAGCGATTAGAGACTTTCACTTCTGTCTGCGGACCTTCTCCTCCCTCCAGACAGTCTGCTCTCTTTCCACGAGTTTTTCACTGTTTCCGTGTCTTTAAGTGGAGCCATCAGGTTGGAGCTCCGTCTACTTTATTTGTTAAATAAAGCTAGACCGCGTCGTCATCGGAAAAGTCGCTATTGGTTGGTCTGCTCCTCTCTGCTCTGCAGCAGGGAGCGTTGACCGCTTGTGAGTGCTTTGGGACGGGGGAGGGGCTCACAGCAGCACCCGCAGCTCATTGACGTCTCTGATTGGTTGACGCTCAGCGGCAGCGCGTCGAAAGTTCAGTTTTCCCAACTCTCAAAAAGCGACGCTCACGATGCTCCTGACACCGGGGACGCTCAAAACGCTCGAAACGCTTGAAACGCTTGAAAAGTCGACTCTCCTGACGGTCCCGACGCGCTACCCCGCCGCCTGCCGCTCCACGACGCTCGTCCACCATAGACTTTGCATAGAAAAGCGCCGCTCACGACGCCCGCGACGCGTCCGGTGTGAACGAGCCATTAGGCTCCGCCTAGCTCTGCCCAGCTCCCACCCCATTGGAGGAGCTCCCATTGGGAGCTCGGACGCACCCACCAAGTCTGGGTGTGTGTGAGAGTGGGCATGCACAGATGCATTCAAGTGCATCCTGGAAAGCAGGCTCAGAAACAGCCTGTTCTGAGGAGGGCTCCTCAGAGCGACTCTTTACACCGCTGGAACTCCGAAAGAAGGATGAATTTGGGGCAAACAAACTTGAATACTGTTTTTGGCCTTCAGAGACCTATATGATGTGACTGAAAAATAGAATCATATGTCCCCTTTAATGACAGCTGCTGTCAGCTCAAGGACTGCACGACATGCCCATATGCAGTCAGTTGTGGACTTCCTGTTGGATTTAGGTCAGGGGTGTCAATGGGTGAGTTTTAGATCTCGATGAGACGAACGCGTGAGCAATTTGTTTGATCTCTCTACGACATTCCTACGGGCTGTAGCAACCTTTTTTTTTTTTTTTTTTTACAAAATGTGACTTTTATTTTGAAGGGCTGATCTGCACCATGTGACTTTTGACCAGAGTTGGGGTCCGTTACTCAAAAAGTAAAGAGTTACCCGTTACTAGTTACTTTTGAAAAAAGTAGTGCCTTACACTACTTGATTACTCCATGGAAATAGTAACGAAGTTACACTACTCATTACTGCATAGTGCTCCACGGAGCTGTGCTCCCTTATATCCTTCCGCGGAGCGCTGCGCACGCGCAGATCTGTGTGTATCAAAACGTTATTTTTTAATGGATTGAAAAGAAAACACGTCTTTTAAAATGTTTTATACCCATTCGGATTTACTTCACATACTAATACGCCATCCCCTGGACCACTGGAAGGAGTATTTTGTCCATTTGCGTAGTCCGGCTCTGATTGACTTCCAGCTAAGCTTCGAGCTAAGCTACTACGATGTTAACAGCTGGGAACCAGAGACACAGGTATTTATGAGCTTGTCTAACTTTGTCAATGATAGGGAAAGGGCGAGGGTCCCTAATCTTCGGAGTGTTCCTTTAAAAGGGGCATTTACAGTAGGAGGGAGTGCAGTGTTGTAAGTGGGGCACAAATTTATATAAGTCAACCAATTTTACTTTGACGGTTCCATCAGCCCTGACCCGGAAGAGATAGCCAGTAGCTGCTCGTATGGCCACCGTTCCATCTACTGGTGGTAATAAAAAAAAACTCCTCTTAAATAATAATATTTTGGTTGCTCTATTTGCAGTCATTGTAAAAGTAACGATTGTAGAGTTTCATTTGTAACGCTAGTTTAACTACCAATCTAGAAGGAGTAGTGCCGTTACACTACTCGTTCCCATCAAAAGTAATTTAACTACTTGTAACGCTCGTTACATACCCAACTCTGCTTTTGACTAAGTTCAAAATAACGTCTGTAGAGAAACTTCTCCTCTATCAGGCCGCATTACTCTGACATCTCTATGACAAACGGTCTTGGCTGGTATAATTTTTAAATGAGGAGTGATTTTTTACTTTGATAGGGAAACAGCGGCCTTCCTGTTGGATTTAGGTTATTGTTGTCAATGAGAGATTTTTAGATCTTGATGAGACGAACTCGTGAGCAGTTTGTTTTATCTCTCTACGACATTCCTACGGGCCTTAGCGACAAATTTTCACAAAATGTGACTTTTTTTTTTGAAGGGCAGATAAAATCCACACCGTGTGACTTTTGAAAAAGTTGTGCACATTGCTTGTAGAGAAACTTCTTCTCTATCAGGCCGCGCTACTCTGACGTCTCTACAACAAATGGTCTTGGAGGGTATAATGTTTTCATGACAAGTGTTTTTTGCTTTGAAAGGGAAATAGCGAACTTCCTGTTGGATTTAGGTAATGCATGTCAATGGATGATTTTTAGATCTTGATGAGACAAACATATGAGCAATTAGTTTGATCTGTCTATGACATTCCTATGGGCCGTAGCAACCATTTTTGCAAAAATTTGACTGTTATTTTGAAAGGGAAATAGACTTCCTGTTGGATTTAAGTTATTGGTGTCAAATGGTGATTTTTAGCTCTCCGTGAGACGAACGCGGAGCATTGGTTTGATCTCTCTATGACATTCCTGTGGGCCATAGCAATCATTTAAATATTTGAGTGATTTTTTTTTTTAAGGGAAATGACGGATTTCCTGTTGGATTTAAGTCATGGGTGTCAGTTGATAAATATTTGATCTCAACGACACGAACGTGTCAATGTCGATTTGATTTCTCTATGACATTCATGCAGACCATGACACAGTTGTGGTTAGGAGTGATTTTCAGCCAAAATTTTACTTTGATAGGAAATGCCGGATTTTCTGTTGGATTTAGGTTAGGGGTGTCAGCCCGTGATTTTTAGATCTCGATGAGACGAAAGCATCAGCGCAGATCTGGTCTCTCTACGACATTCCTGCGGGCCGCAGTAGAGTTTTTACTGTTTCTAGGTGGCGCTAGAGAGCAGATCGGGTTAATTTTTCCATTTTATAAAATTTTTCGCCAGTCTGCATCTGCCTGCCAAATTTGGTGAGTTTTCGTGTATGTTTAGGGGGTCAAAATTGCATTTAAAGACGCCAGGAGTATAATAAGAAGAAACAGACAAAAAACAATAGAGGCCTTGCTCTCAGGCAAGGTGGCCTCAGTTGAGGCCACCGAGCCCTTGGGCTCGGTCCCTAAGAAAAAGAGAAAAATGCTCAATGATCAATTTGTTTTGGCCAAAGGTTTGAAAAAAACCATGGAATCTGATAGGAAAATTGGTTATCCTTTAGTCTCTGTGGTTTTCAAAGCAGTCAGACCTTAATTTTAGACAGTAGAGCCCTCAGTTTTTGAAAAACAAAAGATTTTGTCTCAAAGGAGAGCAGAGTACACACCTTTTCTCTAT
Organism: Salarias fasciatus; assembly: GCF_902148845.1. Classification (NCBI taxonomy): domain Eukaryota; kingdom Metazoa; phylum Chordata; class Actinopteri; order Blenniiformes; family Blenniidae; genus Salarias; species Salarias fasciatus. The sequence continues at coordinate 11,179,494 of NC_043747.1, forward strand.
TCTGGCTAAACAAGTGAGTGTTGGTTTGATCTCCGTAGTCTGCGACATTCCTAGTTGCCGTGGGGGCCATTATAGTGTATCGAGTTGGCGCTAGAGAACACAGTGATGTTAATAGTTTTTCCATTTCAGGAAATTTTTCAAAAGATCCATCCATCTATCCATCCGTTTTCTACCGTTTATATGGGGCCGGGTCGCGCGGGCAGCAGTCTCAGCAGGGATGCCCAGACTTCCCTGTCCCCAGACACTTCCTCCAGCTCTTCTGGGAGGATCACAAGACATTCCCAGGCCAGCTGCGAAACATAGTCTCTCCAGCGTGTCCTGGGTCATCCCCGGGGTCTCCTCCCGGTAGGACATGCCCGGAACACCTCCCTAGGGAGGCGTCCAGGAGGCATCCTAAACAGATGCCCGAGCCACCTCAGCTGGTTCCACTTGATGTGCAGGAGTAGCGGCTCTACTCCGAGCTCCTCCCTGGTGAATGAGCTCCTCAACCTATCTCTAAGGGAGCGCCCAGCTTCCTACGAAGGACACTCATTTCATTTTCATTTTGTCCTCTTGTCCTTTGGTCATGACCCACTTCATCCGAAAGGGTCATGACCGCCTGCACCGATCCGCCTGTCAATCTCACACTCCATCTTTCCCCCACTTGTGAACAAGACCCCAAGATACTAAACTCCTCCACTTGGGCCAGGGTCTCTCCACTGACCTGGAGAGGGCAAGCCACCTTCTTCCGGTCGAGGACGATGGACTTGGATTTGGAGGTGCTGATCCTCATCCCTGTCACTTCACACTCAGCTGTGAACCGCCCCAGTGCATGCTGTAGGTCTGGGTTCGATGAAGCCAACAGGACAATATCATCTGCAAAAAGCAGAGATGAAATCCTGTGGTTCCCGAACCGGACCCCCTCCGGCCCCTGGCTGCACCTAGAAATTCTGTCCATAAAGATAATGAACAGAACGGGTGACAAAGGGCAGCCCTGCTGGAGTCCAACATGCACCAGGAACAGGTCCGACTTACTGCCGGCAATGCGGACCAGACTCCTACTCCGGTCATACAGAGACCGGACGGCCCTTAACAAGGGGCCCTGGACTCCGTATTCACGGAGCACCCCCCACAAGACACCACAAGGGACACGGTCGAATGCCTTCTCCAAGTCCACAAAACACATGTGGACTGGTTGGGCAAACTCCCACGAGCCCTCGAGCACCCTATGGAGGGTATAGAGCTGGTCCAGTGTTCCACGACCAGGACGAAAGCCGCATTGTTCCTCCTGGATCTGAGGTTCGACTATCGGTCGGATCCTCCTCTCCAGTACCCTGGAATAGACTTCCCCAGGGAGGCTGAGGAGTGTGATCCCCCTATAGTTGGAGCACACCCTCCGGTCCCCCTTTTTAAACAGGAGGACCACCACCCTGGTCTGCCAATCCAGAGGCACTGTCCCCTAACGCCATGTGATGTTGCAGAGACGTGTCAACCAAGACAATCCCTGCACATCTAGAGTCTTAAGGTACTCAGGGCGAATCTCGTCCACCCCCGGTGCCTTGCCACCGAGGAGCTTGCCGACCACCTCGGTGACTTCAGCTTGGGTGATGGACAAGTACACCTCTGGGACCTCAGCCTCTGCTTCCTCTACGGAGACATGGCGATGTAATTGAGGAGGTCCTCGAAGTATTCCTTCCACCGTCCAACAATATCCCCAGTTGAAGTGAGCAGCTCCCCACCTCCACTGTAAACAGTGTTGGCGGAGACCTGCTTTCCCCTCCTGAGGTGCCGGACGGTTTGCCAGAATTTCTTCGAGGCTGACCAATGGTCCTCCTCCATGGCCTCCCCGAACTTCTCCCAGACCCGAGTTTTTGCCTCCACAAACACTCAAGCTGCAGTTCGCTTGGCCTGCCGGTACCTGTCAGCTGCTTCGGGAGTCCCACGAGCCAACAAGGCTCGGTAGGACTCCTTCTTCAGCTTGATGGCAGCACTAAGTCCGGTGTCCACCACCGGGTTCGGGGGTTTCCGCCACGACAGGCACCATAGACCTTATGACCACAGTTCCGGGCAGCTGCTTCGACAATGGAGGTGGAGAACATGGTCCACTCAGACTCAATGTCCCCAGCCTCCCTCGGGACATGAAAGAAGCTCTCCCGGAGGTGGGAGTTGAAAACCATGCTGACAGAGGGTTCCACCAGACGTTCTCAGCAGACCCTCACAACGCATTTGGGTCTGCCAAGTCTGTCCGGTTTCCTCCTCCACCAGCGAATCCAACTCACCACCAGGTGGTGATCGGTCGACAGCTCTGCTCCTCTCTTCACCCAAGTGTTTAAAACACGTAGCTGGAGATCAGATGACACAACAACAAAGTCGATCATCGACCGCCGACCAAGGGTGTCCTGGTGCCAAGTGTACTTATGGACACCCATGTGCTCGAACATGGTGTTTGTTATGGACAAACTGTGACTAGCACAGAAGTCCAATAACAAAACACCACTCGGGTTCAAATCAGGGAGGCCGTGCGATCCAATCACCCCCTTCCAGGTCTGACTGCCGCTGCCCATGTGACCGTTGAAGTTCCCCAGTAGAACAATAGAGTCCCCAGTCAGAGCACTATCCAGCACCCCTCCCAGGGACTCCAAGAATGCCGGGTACTCTGCACTGCTGGTCAGCCCGTAAGCCGAAACAATAGTGAGGTACCTATCCCCGACCCTCTCGTTCACTGGGGTGAACTCCAACACATGGCGGCTGAGCTGTGGGGCTATAAGCAAACCCACACCAGCCCGCCGCCTCTCACCGTGGGCAACTCCAGAGAAGTGGAGAGTCCAGCCCTTCTCAAGAGGCTGGGTTCCAGAGACCAGGCTATGTGTGGAGGTGAGCCCGACTATATCTAGCCGGTATCTCACAATCTTGCTCACAAGCTTGGGCTCCTTCCCCGCCAATGAGGGGACATTCCATGTCTCGAGGGCTCGTCTCTGTGTCCGGGGATCAGGTCGTCGGGCACCCTGCTGTTGGCTGCCACCCAATCCAGATTGCACCCGGTGCCTACGGTTCCCTTGGTGGGTGGTAAGCCCACCGGAGGTCAGGCCCATGTCGCCCCTTCACGCTGAGCCCGGCCGGGCCCCATGGGCAACGGCCCAGCCACCAGGTGCTCGCTTACGAGCCCAAACCCCAGGCCTGGCTCCAGGGTGGGGCCCCAGCTGCGCCATACTGGAAGACGTAACTACCTTTGTTCTTTTTGTATGCATAGGGGCTATTGAACTGCTCTCAGTCTGGCCCATCACCCAGGACCTGTTTACCATGGGAGACCCTACTAGGGGGCATAAACCCCCGCCCCCGGCAACATAGCTCATGGGATCATGCGGGGTCTCAAACTCCCCCACCACGTTAAGGTGGCAGTTCTAGAGGGAGAGGTGGCAGTTGAAAAGATTCAGCCCCAAAATCTGCTGTAGTGCAATGTGATGGAAATTTCTCATGAGTGCATGATTAAGTGATTTGTAGTGCTTAGGTTTATGTGTTATAGGTAACCATAGGTCTCACACGCTCAGATGTGTGCAGAAAAACAGAATTTATTTTATTTGGCCCAAAACACCTGAGAGAAAAATTATCTAATCAAATATTGTCCCTAGATGGTGTTGCGTTAACTCCCTGGAACCCTGTGAGGAACCTGGGAGTGATCTTTGACCAAGACTTATCTTTTAACTCCCACATTAAACAGGTCTGCAGGACCTCCTTCTTCCACCTGCGTAATGTTTCTAAAATCAGGAACATGCTGACTCAAAGCGATGCTGAGAAATGAATCCATGCATTTTCTACCTCCAGAGCAGACTACTGTAATTCCTTGTTATCAGGGGGCCCCAATAACTGCCTAAAAAGTTTCCAACTCGTTCAAAATGCTGCAGCAAGAGTTCTCACAAGAACCAGTAGGAGAGATCATATCACCCCAATATTAGCTTCCCTTCACTGGCTTCCCGTTAAATCTAGAAATGAATTCAAAATCCTCCTCTTAACCTATAAAGCCCTGAACAACCAGGCCCCATCATATCCTAAACAGCTATTAGTCCTATACTGTTCCAGGAGAACACTTCGTTCTCAGAGGGCTGGTCTGCTGGAGGTTCCTAGGTTCTCTAAAAGTAGAACAGGAGGTAGAGCCTTTAGCTATCAGGCTCCTGTTATGTGGAACCAGCTCCCAGTGTCTGTAAGGGAGGCTGACACAGTCTCGGTTTTTAAGATGAGGCTTAAGACCTTTCTATTCAGTAAAGCTTACAGTTAGGGGTTGCGCCTGCTCTCTCTCTCTCTCTCTCTCTCTCTCTCTCTCTCTCTCTCTCTCTCTCTCTCTCTCTCTCTCTCTCTCTTCTCTCTCTCTCTCTCTCTCTCTATCTCTCTCTCTCTCTCTCTCTCTCTCTCTCTCTCTCTCTCTCTCTCTCTCTCTCAACTATTGTGTAACTGTTCTGTAAGGTGATGTTGGGAAAATGAGTTGTGGATTTATTGTATAAATCTGTGAACCTGTGTCCACTTCACTGGAAATAAAATTATCTCTCCCCCTCTCTCTCTCTTTCCACTGTGGGAGACCAAAAAATCAAAACACCAAAACCCTGGACGAAAAGGCTGTCTCTTAGGTGGACTAGAGCCGTGCTTGAGGGATCGCAGACAGTACATCAATCGCGGCTGATCCACTGAGACAGCCTGGAATCAATGGGTGTAATTGTGATTGGGCTTCAATCAAAACAGCTGCTCCACTGATTAATCGAGGTAACCCGGACCCAGTGGGTGTAAGCGTTTACTTAACCCGGGGCTCCTATCACGTGGAATCGGCTCCCAATTCTGCTCCTTCTCTCCTTTCAATGTAGTTTCATTGTATTGCTATATGTCATTGATGATTGTTCCTCTTGTAGCCTATGTGCCCTGTGTTTATATATGAATTGTATGTAGATACAAGAAACTGTCTGTTCTATCTCCTTCTCTTTCTGTCCCCTCACCCCAACCGGAATAGCAGAAAGCCGCCACCTCTGAGCCTGGTTCTGCAAAGGTTTCTTCCTGTTAAAAGGGAGTTTTTCCTTTCCACAGTCGCTTATGCTTGCTCATGTGGATTTGTTGGGTTTTCTCTGTAAAAGTGTCTAGAAATGACCATGTTGTAATTGGCACTTCATAAATAAAGCTGAATTGAATTGAACCGCGAATGCTTTGTCTGGAAATTTTCTTTTCCTGATAATCTGAGCTTAGCAGCTGTGGTCACTCGAGGGAGTCTTCCTGGATCCAGCCTGTGGCTGAGTGCAGTCAAGGCCTCTGGGAGTGTACGTGGCAGACAGTTATTAGAAACTTGCACACCCCTGCTAGGGCAGAACTCACCGTGTTACTCGAGTGACTGTGTGATTTCTCAGCTGTGCAGCTTCATAAATTGAGATCACCAAGAGCTCACTGTTTAATGCCCTTTTAAAATTAAAATTGCCATCTGATGCAACAACTGAGGACTGAAATATTAGAAAGGGAAAAAAACAGCCAATGAAAACAGACTGCAGCTCCATTTATTTTACTACGAAAACAAGGATTTTCAGAATTAACAATAAAACTCAGAATGAACATTTAAAAAAAAAGTTAACTGAGGACAAGTGCCAGGAGGAAGAGGAGGATGGTTGTGTATGTGTGTGTAGTTTAAAAATCCTGTTAAAAAAAAAACAGAAATGTGCATTTGCTCCCAAGTCCCTCCCACTCCCAACAACAATCGAAAGAAAAGAAAAAAAGTTTCCATTTTTTTTACCACAATTTAACAAATAGAAGAAAACAGATGAGGAAGGTGGGTGAGGAGAGTGATCATAAACTTTTCAGTTTAAAACACTTGGCAGTTGAGATGTCACATCTACAAGACACTGTAATCATTGCCATGCCCGTTAACTCTCTGGACCCCATCAAGGAGTGGCTCAATTAAATCGAGATGAACAATCAGACATTTAACCCTTCTAATGTTGACTGACACTCTGCTGAAAACATCGAAATACACTGAGAAAAAAACAAGTAAAATCAACATTTTTCATCATACAGAGACATCATTCAGTACACACATAAATACATTTCCCACAATCTGAGTCCTGCAGATTGAATGTCCTCTTGAGTTGTTGTTGTGGGATAATTACTCTCGCTGATGTTGTACTTCATCATTTTGATTCAGTTTCTCAACAGCTCCAGGATTTTCGTGTGGAACTTAATAAATACATCAAAAGTTGCAGAAAAAAAGAGGGACGTTCAAGGCAAGGTCAACAGATTTTGAAGATTGCAAATAGAAAAAGAACAATGAAGGATCAACTTTGATTATTTCATCATTCATCAATGTCTTTAGTGCAATTCTGAACCAATTTTCATTTCAAAATTGGCAATGTTGATGTTCCATTTTAGGACAGACGAAATCCTGGATTTTCAGTGCCAAATTTATGTTGTGGAGGAGGTTGTTGCCATTGTGGAGAAGGTCGTTGCCTTTGTGGAGGAAGTTGTTCCCATTCTGGAGAAGGTCGTTGCCTTTGTGGAGGAGGTTGCTCCCATTCTGGAGAAGGTCGTTGCCTTTGTGGAGGAGGTTGTTCCCATTCTGGAGAAGGTCGTTGCCTTTGTGGAGGAGGTTGTTCCCATTCTGGGGAAGGTCGTTGCCTTTGTGGAGGAGGTTGTTCAAATTGTGGAGGAGGCTGTTCAAATTGTGGAGGAGGTTGTTCCCAATGTGGAGAAGGTCGTTGCCTTTGTGGAGGAGGTTGTTCCCATTCTGGAGAAGGTCGTTGCCTTTGTGGAGGAGGTTGCTCCCATTCAGGAGAAGGTCGTTGCCTTTGTGGAGAAGGTTGCTCCCATTCTGGAGAAGGTCGTTGCCTTTGTGGAGGAGGTTGCTCCCATTCTGGAGAAGGTCGTTGCCTTTGTGGAGGAGGTTGCTCCCATTCTGGAGAAGGTCGTTGCCTTTGTGGAGAAGGTTGCTCCCATTCTGGAGAAGGTCGTTGCCTTTGAGGAGGAGGTTGTTCCCATTGTGAAGAAGGTCGTTGCCTTTGCAGAGGAGGTTGTTCCCATTGTGAAGTAGGTTGTTGCCTTTGAAGAGGAGGTTGTTCCCATTGTGGAGAAGGTCGTTGCCTTTGTGGAGGAGGTTGCTCCCATTCTGGAGAAGGTTGTTGCTTTTGTGGAGGAGGTTGCTCCCATTCTGGAGAAGGTCGTTGCCATTGCGGAGGAGGTTGTTCCCATTCTGGAGAAGGTCGTTGCCTTTGTGGAGGAGGTTGCTCCCATTCTGGAGAAGGTCGTTGGTTTTGTGGAGGAGGTTGTTCCCATTGTGGAGAAGGTCGTTGCTTTTGTGGAGGAGGTTGTTCAAATTGTGGAGAAGGTCGTTGCTTTTGTGGATTAGGTTGTTCCCATTGTGGAGGAGGTTGATCCCATTGTGAAGAAGATTGTTGCCATTGTGGTCGAGGTAGTTCCCACTGTGATGTAGGTTGTTGGTGTTGTGGAGAAGGTCGTGGTATTTGTGATAGAGGCTGTTCCCACTGTGATGGTTGTTGTTGCTGTTGTGGAGAAGGTCGTGGCAATTCTGGTGGAGGTTGTTGCTGTTGGACCTCTTGTTCCTCTTTTTCTTCAGAGGACAAACTGAAGATCAGACAACACAGGATCCCATCCATGATGATGTTGAAACTCGTGTAATAGAGAACTTGCAGATAAGTAAATAGGTTGGAGACAATTTTAGTGAGTGCCAAACAATGAATGACAAAAAAGGGAAAACAGACAGTCCAAAAAGTGAACAAGGCAACCGACACAATGAGATTCTTCTTTATGACAAAGGAGGGGGATGTGGCCGGTGTTTTAGATTTAGCCACGATAACCAAAACTAGACCTATGGCGACAACAGCCACAAGGATGACTGCAGCATCTCGGTAGTATACATGAACCAGGGAGATAACAGCAATCAAAACAACAACTGCTGTGAAAACATAATGGTGGCGGGATCTCTGCGATGGATGACACAGGTGAAAGATGGAAACCAGAGCGACCGTCAGGTGGTAGATGACTCCTAAACCACGGGTGATTTCAAACATACTGGAAAAGACATTACACATGCCTACTGTTGGACAATAATCAGCAATTAGCACACTTCCCACGGCGATTGATGCGGTGCCATATGCAACGTCCATGATGAACATGGAGGTGAGAGCACTGTAGACGTTCTGGATGCTGCTGAGGTTACGCTGCTTCATAGAAAAAGACTTCCTGAAGTTCTCTTTGTAGTCATGGCGTCCTCTCAACTGGAAGCAGAAGCTTAAGATCAAAATGACAAAGCCTGCCAGGGTGAAGGCGATCAGAGCCCCTCCTATCACTGTTAGGTTGTTAGTGATTGATCTGAAATGGTCTGAGGATCTGAGGAGGTCGTTTGCACTGACGTCCATCATGGTGATCTCTGATTCAGCTTTATTGACCTGTAAGAGATAAAGATCAACTCTGAAAGCTCTCGTATTGACATTTGACATTTTCTCTAGTTACAGTCACGTGTTGATCAAGAGAAACATCTTCGGTCCGCTTTGGTAAAAGGTTCAGATAAATTAGATGGATGAAATGTGAAGCCATTGATCACTTTGTGTCTTCAACTGGCCTTTAACTTAGAAATGGTCAAAGTGGCAAACCTATAACTTCAGAAAATGCTTGTCCAGGATATAAAACATCAAAAATATCTGAAATATAAACACACTATTGATCAAAACATTTTAGTAAAGCCCAGTTTTTCCAGTTATATATTACAATTTAAGTAGTTCAAAAAAAAAAAAAATCACAGAATAGCTTAAAATGGTACAACGATAAGTTAAGAACTACCAGAGGGTAGCTCAGTAGCTCAGATGATAGAGCGGGTCGTCTTATAACCGGAAGGTTGGCGGTTTGATCCCCGCACCTGCAGGCGTAAAACTGTCGTTGTGTCCTTGGGCAAGACACTTCACCCACCTTGCCTCGTATGGAAGTTGTGAGAGTGAATGGTTGGTGGTGGTCGGAGGGGCCGATGGCGCAAACTGGCAGCCTCGCTTCCGTGAGTCTACCCCAGGGTAGCTGTGGCTACAATAGTAGCTTACCACCACCCAGTATGGTGTGAATGAATAATGCAATTCAATGCAATAATGCAACTAGGCGTATAAAACCAATGCATTATTATTATTGTTAGATTAAAAAAGAATATAATGTTACTCGTGACTCAAGAATAATGTACATTTCAGAATGTAAAGCCTATTAAATGTGCTGTATTAAAAGACATAAGACAAACTGAAAGAATCTTTCTATAGATTGGGTTGACATGATCACTGATTTGCTTCATGAATATATAATTAACATGGCATTAATTTTACTGAGCAAAACAATCAAAGCACATTTTTGTAAATGAACAGCTCAGGAACCAGCGTCTTTGTCAGAATGAATACATTTCCAAAGAGAAGAACACTTACTTGTTGAGAGTGATGATCGCATGAAGAAAGCTCATTAATGATGGAGGGTGTGGCGTTCTCATTCTTTTATATCACCACACAGACATACCAGGTGATCCCACTAAGTAAATTAATAACTAGTTGACTATTCTGTGGCACGTAATAAATAAGGGTTTATAGCAAAGAAACAAACCAAGCTTTTACATCACACCTAATTGCCATCAGGTGTGTCCATGCACAAACACTGAGTTACATCAAATTTGCTTCTCATAGTTCTTAAATTAAATTAAAGAAACTGCTCACAAGTAACTCTTCCTTTCACAGAAATCTACAATATTTGCAGTAAAGCTGTCTCGTACTTCCCACATCATGAAAAATAAACTGCACATATCAAACTATCTGATTAAATATTAAACCAGTCAAAAGAACTTTTCTTTCTTTTAATTGCAGCTGCTATCTGGCCAGAGTGATAAGCAGTTTATTGTGGTTGTAAGTGATTCCCGAAAGGAAGGACTCATTCCGTTACAATGTGATCTTTGTTTTAGAGACTATACAGATAAAATAAAGAACCTGAGAATTAAGCGAGTGGAAAACAAAACAACAAAAGATTCAATGCTGAAAATTATTGGGTTGTAGGAGCCTGGAAACAAGCTGGATCACATGAAAATCACATAATCTTAAATTTTTAATTGAGAGTTTTATGATGGCAATATGCACACACATCAGGAATAAACTGTGATTGGTTTATTTAAACCAACGTCATGAGGTTTTGTTTTATGTCCTGATATTTATTTTATGCACTAATATATTTGAAGACCGCCGTCAATAATTTTCTGAAGTACAGTACACTTTAAAGTTTTTATGGAGGGCCACAGGGTTCAATCGTAAGGCCTCTGCTCTTTTCACTCTATTTATTGCCACGGAGGTCCATCCTTAGAAGGCACGGCACCTCATTTGACTGCAATGCCGACGACAGCATCTATGAAGAAAGAAGCCTTCTTGTTAACACGTTTATCACGATGCCTTTCGGACATAAAAACCTGGATGGCCCTGAACTTTTTTAAAGTTAAATGTTTCAAAGACAGAGGTGAGCGTGTTTGGTCACAGTGACTCCATCTGCTGACGTGGGCCCCTTGGCTACATGTGAAGCCAACTGTTTTAAAACTCAGTTTTAAAATGGGCAGTGATTTTAAACTGGATTCACTAGGCTCAGTGGTTAAGTAAAGCTTCTTCCACCTTAGAAAGTTGGCTAAAGTTAAGCCTGTTCTTGCATGTGAGCACTTTGAGGCTGTAATCTGTGCCTTTATTACATCTCGGCTGGATTATTGTAATGCGCTTTATCTGGGAAGTAGGTATTCATAGTTCACGTGTCTCAAGTTGGTCCAACATGCTGCAGCCCCGACTACTAACATAAAAGGGAACACATCACTCCAATCTCCCTTGCAGCCGCATTATGTAGTAATGTAATAAATTTTCATATCATTATGTAATAACGCCACATTTTGTAATAACTTTCCGCATCTTGTAATAAAATTCTTGACGCAATATGTCATAAATTTTGCTGTGTTTGTAATAAGTTGTTACATATTGCACCGGTTACCACAAAATGCAGGTGTTAAAAATGTTTTGGAAGAAAATGTAATAATTTGGTGCATTATGTAAGAAACCAAAAAATTGATGTTTTCATTTGAAAAAAAAAAACATGATAACGTCAGAACAACATTGATTTTAAGCATTCTAGCATGACTCATAACTAAGAATTATTTTTACAAGCTAGTAAGATGTTTCATTAGTCAACACTTATTTAAATATAAGTGTCCATTCTAATCAAAGAGAATGTGATTGAAAGTTCAGAGACAAAAACTGCATTGAATGCAAGTTACAGACAGAAACATTATCATACACAATGCGACAAACTTTATTACATATTGCGTTCAAGAATTTTATTACGAAATGCGGCAAGTTATTACGCGGCGTCATTGCGTAATGCAACGCTACAGCCCCTAAGTTGTGGAATATGTTGTCACTGCACATCAGACAGGCCCCCATACTGTCCATTTTAAAAAGAGATCTTAAAAACAATTTTATTCTTGGGCGTTTGAATCAGCCTGACAATCTTCTCCTGCTTTTATTGTTTTATCAAGGTCTTTTATAACCAGCTAGTTGAGGATAAAGGAAAATGGCAGTAAGATAAAAATCCACAGATGTCATGTGGAAAGTAAAGTTATTTATTAACCAAAAGTAAGATCACACAGGAATAAAAAGAGACTCTGAACTGGAGCTGTCATACCACAAACACAAAGCCAAAAGGTAACTAAAAATAAAGGAAACACAACAAAAGATTCCTGAAACCAAAACACAGAACTGAGAGCCACAAACAGAAACGAGTGCCTCCCTAGCCAACAACAGCAACAACTGACAACTAACTCCAGGAGGCACGTGAACATGGTTGGTTACAGCCAGCTGCCGGTCAGCGTCCTGTCAGCTGCTTTTAACTCTTCAGGTGCGTTGCAGGATTGGCTGACGAGCTGCTCTCTTGTCATTCTCCCCAGACGCAGGCAGTGAAGTGATGATTGGTTCCTGCAGCAGCAAACCTGGGAAACCACACACTCAGACTCAGGCTGTGTTCGAAACCGCATACTTACCTACTACTCATACTAACTTACTGAGTATGCAGTGCGTTTACACTGGCAGTATGCGACTTGTGAGTATGCGAGAAGTTCCCGGATGCATACTGCATTCGCCAGAAATGTTGAGTATACATCGTGGGTTTTCTACTCATACTGAAATTACCCAAGATGCAACGCGATGCTGTGCCTGGCGGGGCCCGGAGATTCCGCCGTCCCCCCCTCCTCCTCTACGGCCTGGTGGCCGGCGGGTGTGGTGGGGAGGGCGGCTCGGGTGGGGGTTGGGGGGGGGGGGGGGGGGGGGGGGGGGGGGGGGGTGGGGGGGGGGGGGGGGGGCCTGAAAAGTCGCGCTCGAGCGGGCCGCTGGGGGTGGGCACCTGCTCAGGGTGTATAGTAATGCTGTAGTGTAAAGCTTGCTCGGATGGACTGTACACAGAAATTGCGTGTTGAATTAACTCTGAAGGGTTGTGGCCAATAACCTTGTAGCTCAATGAAGTGTTAAAATATTATGTATTCGAATTCACTGTAGTGTTAAACGAACTGGTGAAGAGAGGATGGTGATAGAACTCCACCCTTGAAAACAACATGGCCGGTTTTGTGATTTTAACCACAAAAGGGATATAGATCCATCTTAACCTTCAGAGTTAATTTAACACTGGAAATTTTAGTATGCAGTATGGACAGTATGGGTATGGAAGCATGTAGTAGGCAGTATGCGGTTTCGAACACAGCCTCAGACACAGACACACTGTGCCTGCAACCGATGAAATGAGATTCTTGTTTATGGCAAAGGAGGGTGATGCGGTCGGTGTTTTAGAAGAAGAAGATGTTTGCAGTTCAGAGATCTTCTTCTTTGGAGCAGGTGGCAAACAAAAACTTAGGTGCACAACTCCACCTACTCTGTCTCTTGGAGAATGTACTTCAGTTTACATCCTGATCACCGTATTCGCTTCAGAGATCTGTAAAACCCAGAGTTGCCAGGTGTACGATAATTATCGTATTTGTACGATAATTTTGCCCTCTGTGCGATGTACGATCAGTAATCCCAAAAAAGGCCAAATATGGGCTCTATGCACAACTCAACCACTTCCTGAACTTCAGGAGCCTCCTTGTTTCCTGTCTTTCATGATAGGACAAGCTGATTAATGCAGGTGCGTCTGAGGTAAGTTGTTACAGAGGTCAGACACACCTGCGTTAATCAGCTCGTCCTATCATGAAAGACAGGAAACAAGGAGGCTCCTGAAGTTCAGGAAGTGGTGAAGTTGTGCATAGAGTCCATTGGTTGAAATCAGCCTGTCGCACCTGTCTGTCGGATTTTTTTGTGAACCCTGAAGGCATCTCTGTCCATGTGACAACTTTCAAGCCAATCGTGATTTTCTAAATGTGAGCTTACCTCAGAACAACAGTAATGATTGGCTGAATAGTCCGCCGCGCCCGCCCCATGAGTGAGGAAAGCAAAAAAAAAAAAAAAACCAGAAGAAGTAAACGGAGCTGGTGGGCAGACAGCTGAAAAGAGCAGCTTCTCTGGCTCTGCAGCAGTCTTCATCGGGCTCAAACAAGTTTGTTTATGAACATCATCGAATGATGTTTATACTTGTTTGCATTTGATAGCCTCCTGTACGTCCAGTTGCCTTGTTCTATGTGTTTTTTTTTTTCTGCACCAAAATTACTAGATCGCTTAACAGAGTGATTTGGTCCCAAGCAGTGCTTTGTACGGTTTGAAAATAGAGTAAAGGGACATTATGTGAAAATCAGTTTATTTTGCTTGCCAAAAACAGATTCATGCCTCTGGTATTGTATAAAGAGGGATATTTTGCCCCAAAATGATTTAATATCACACAGCAGAGTCGGATTTACAACATTTGAACACAACCAGTACTTTATACCACTTGAAAAATGAGTAAAGACATTACAATGTCAAAATCAGCTTATTTTGCTTGACAAAAACTGATTCCGCCTACCGGAAATCACTTTCTGGCACAAATCAAGTTTTGGCATGACACAGGCACTTTTACGTTTGCATAAGTGCAGTGTTTGTTTATTTTATGAACTGTTTTCATTGTGAGGACAGAGACAATGTTGTTTCACTGAAAATAAAACTTCAATACGTGAAGCCAGATATTTATTTCCTTGTCAGTTATCATGAAAACTATTTACCTTTAAACCTGGTGCTATGTCTATATCCTGACATTAGGTGGCCTCCAGGCCTCATGATTTGGCTCATTAGATCCCACCCGTTATTGTTTATGGGCGACACATTTGCCTAACGCAACTGTGGGGCTGCTGATGAATTCATTGAGACGTTCTTTGATCCATTCCGTATTGACGCAAAGCCCTGAGTGCCTGTTAGACGCTTTTCAACACTAGAGTGACTATAGTACATAAATAGACTTTTTAAGTTTGATTATGACAGGTGTATGATAATTTTCCTCAAAATACGATAATTTTATGTCTCTGGTACGATAATACTACATTTCCCACTTGGCAACACTGGTAAAACCGCAACAGCATGTATTTTGCAACACCGGGCTGTCTTGGAGGAGTGGCGTGAGTGGACCATGAGGAAATATTGGTCAAACTAATGAGTTTTTGGATGATTAAAGCCATTTTGGGAGCCGGCGCCACGCATGCCCCATTGGTTAATGGTACTCCGAAGCACTATTTGGATCAGAAAATCCTTCTGGGTGAGTATATTGTTCTACTTTGTTCTATAAACAACGTGAAAACTGTTGAAACCGAACTCATCCTTTAACTTAGAAATGGTGAAAGTGGCAAACCGATACCTAGAAAAATGTTTTTCTAACACATAAAACATCAAAAATAGATTTAATATAAACACACTATTGATCAAAACATTTTTAGTAAACCCAGTTTTTCCAGGAATATATTACAATTTAAGTAGTTCAAAACATCACAGAATAGCTTGAAATGGTACAAAGATAAGTTATGAAGTGCCAGAGGTTAAAAAAATAAGATAATGTCACTCAAAACTGAAGAATAATGTACATTTCAGAACATACAATGGTTATGCCTGTTAAATGTGCTGTATTTAAAGACATAAGACAAACTGAAAGAATCTTTCAACAGATTATATGTTGATATGATCGCTGATTTGCTTTATGAATGTACAGTATAATTACAGTAACATAACGTTTACTGAGCAAAACAACCAAAGCACATTTTTGTAAATGACCAGCGCAGCCTCTTTGTCAGAATGAATACATCTCCAAAGAGAAGAACACTTACTTGTTGAGAGTGATGATTGCATGAAGAAACCTCTTAAATGATGGAGGGTTTGGCATTTTCCTGCTTTTATGTCCCCACACAGACATACCAGGTGATCCCACTGAGCAAATGAATAACTAGGTGACCATCCTGTGGCACGAAATAAATCAGAGTTTATAGCAAAGAAACCAATTTCTAGCTTTCAACATAAAGTTCAGTTCAAGATTCAAAGTAAAGCGTCCATTCACGGCAACATATGACTCAGTGTTTAGCCCAAGGACACATGGGGACGTGGAACCGCCAACATTTGACTGTTTGGACTGTGAGATGAGCTGCTGATGCTGTTTACATGACAAAGAGCGGCACACGCCTCTTCACAATAAACCTGAATCTTTCATATGAGAAACATATCACGAAATGATGCTTGTGACTGACAGAAACGCTGACGTGTTTTTAAAAGGTAATGACGGCTGTACGAGGGGGTACCCAAAAATTCCCGGAATTTGATTGTAACTTTTTATTTCTGACATTTCAAAATAAAACACCGCCGTCGCCTTCAAAATAATCTCCATCCGCATTAATGCAGCGCTGCAGCTGTGTCTTCCACTTCGCGAATGCGTCGTCAGACCCGCGCGTAATTGTGCCATTTTTTGCCGGCTGCGATTTTTCTGTCACCTCCTCCACTTCTGCAAACCGCTGTCCCTGCAGCTACTTCTTCAACTTGGGGAACAAGAAAAAGTCACTGGAGGCTAAATCTGGCGAATTAGGCAGATGGGAGGAGATTCATCTCATTCTTCGCCAGAAACTGCGTGACGCGCAGCGCCGTGTCCGCTGGCGCTCTGTGGTGGTGGATCAACCGGGCTCCACTCCGCCACTACGCGGGCCGCTTCCTCCTCACATCCTCACGGAGCCGTCTGAGGACTTCCATGTAGTAGTCCTGATTTACAGTCTGACCTGGAGGGACAGACTCGCTGTGGACGATACCCTGGACAGCGGAAAAGCAGCTCAGCAGTGTTTTCACGGCTGAGCGCACCTGACGCGCGGACATCTGGCCCTTTTTAAACCACCCGAACCACTCATGGACCTGATTCTTCCCCAGAGCATCATCCTTGTAGGCTTGCTGCAACAAGGTGAGTGTTTCTGCTGCTGTTTTTTCCCAGCAAAAAGCAGAATTTAATGTTTACGCGCTGCTCTGGCTTCTCAGTCAATGTCGCCATTTTGGAAAAAAATCGCAGACCTCCTCTGCACTCTATTGCTATAAATAGCTCTTATGAGGCTTACCTGCAGCACATCTGACGGCCAGAAGTCGGAACTCATTATTATTATTGTTTTCTGACCAAATTCCGGGAATTTTTGGGTACCCCCTCGTATGATGGTGTTGCAGTTTTCCTCTTACATCTTTGTTTAAATACATTTGTCTGTGTGCTTTGCTTTTTTTATTGTGGGTGTGAACTTGGTAGATACACATCTAATTGCAATCAGGTGTGTCCATGAAAAAACAGAGTTACATCAAATTTGCTTCTTATACTTCTTAAATCAAAGAAACTGTTCTCAAGTAACTCTTCTTTCAAAATAAATCTACAATATTTGCATTCAAGCTTCTAATGAGACGAATTCTGTCTCGTACTTTCCACTCGTCAAAAAAAAAAAAAAACTGCACACATCAAACAATCCGTTAAATATTAAACCAGACAAAACTGCTTTTTTTTTTCTTCCTCTTTTTTTATTGCAGCTGCCATCTGATCAGAGTGATGAGCAGTGTTGGGAATAACGGCGTTAGAATAAACGGCGTTAGTAACGGCGTTATTTTTTTCAGTAACGAATAATCTAATTAGTTACTTTTCCCATCGTTTGCAACGCCGTTACCGTTACTAAGAATATGAAGTGGCGCGTTACTACTGACTGAATGAAGCGCGAGTGTCCGCTGCTGCCGCACACATCAGCTGCAGGAGAGGGCAGGGAGGACGGGGGAGAGGGGAATGGAGGGGGGGGGGGGGGGGGGGGGGGGAGATGAAGACACGATGATGATTGGTTGGTGGGCGGGCATGCCCTGCCCACGTGTCTCACTCGCTGCACGCGCTGACCGGTAAACACAACAAGACAGAGACAATGGCGTGGAGCTCGAGCCCAGGACATAGAAAGGTAGCGTTCTGAAACTGGAAGCGTCACTGGAAGACTTTATCCACGTCTGCCACATGCTAGCATGACACTTGTTGCTGCTGCTGCTAACCCGACCCCGAGTCCAAACGCAGCAGGAGGGAGAGGGGCCGCTCTGTTAAAACAAGCAACCAGCAGGCGACCAGAGCCGAGCTGAACACTGACTGCAGGTCCAGGGCCGGCTCTAGGCATAGGCGAACTAGACGGCCGCCTAGGGCGCCACGTCCCGAGGGGGGCGCCGCGGTCGTACAAGGGGCGCCACGACGCTCTGTGTTCCGTGTGCCCCTCTGTGCAGCGGTCCGACGCACTGCGCTCCTAGTCCTCGGCCCTGGCCGACACTGATCGGTATTGTTCGGCATCGCTCCTCAGCGCCCCCCCCCCCCCCCCCCCCCCCCCCCCCCCCCCCCCTCCTCAACAAATGTCGGGACCGCTCGAAAAACACGCTCCCAAGGGGCGCTCGTGTCGGGCTCGCCTAGGGCGCCTCTGAAGCCCGGGCCGGCCCTGTGCAGGTCCACAGGAACACAGTAGACCTAATGTACAGTTACAGAGATTTGCAATACTTAATGGCCAGAAGTTTACATTTGTGTTTTCTTAACAGGCTGCAATTTAGTTCAAATAAATACTAAATGTTCTAAAATACTGTATAAAGACTTTTTATTCTTCAATCACTTGATATAAACATCTTTGATGTTATAGATGTTATAGAATGTGGTAATGTGTAGAACATGAAAAATAACGTCAGTTACTTTGCTGAGTAACTAATTACTTTTTCAGTGAGGTAACTGAGTTACTAACTCAATTACTTTTTGGGAGAAGTAATTTGTAATTCTAACTAATTACTTTTTTAAAGTAACTTGCCCAACACTGGTGATGAGCGGTTTATTGTGGTTGCAGGGGATTCCATACAGGAAAGGCTCATTCCGTTAGAATTTGATCTTTGTTTTAGAGACTATACAGATATAATAAAGAACTTGAGAATTAAGTGAGTGGAAAACAATGAAAGAACAAAAGATTCGATGCTGAAAAGTATTGCGTTGTAGGAACCTGAAAACAAGCTGAATCACATGCCAATCATATAAACTTGAGTTTTTATTTGAGAGTTTTATGGCGGAAACATGCACACACATCAGGAACAAACTGATTGGTTTATTTGAACCAACGTCATGTGGTTTTGTTTTATGCCCTGTGCTGAAACTTACATAAGAAGCAGCTCAGTGTTTCAGCTTGAAGATGGTATAAAACAAATCCTAGATTATTGTGAATGTGTGACCACATTTTCACAATAAAACACTCAAGACCCAAAACACAGCCAGACTTTTAGTTTTAATAGTTTCATAAAACTATGACTGTCGTGTGACAAAATGTGGAAACGTTCAAGAAGCACCAGTAATTACCTCCACCAGGAGGTTATGGAATCACGTCCGTTTGTTGGTTGGTTTGTTGGTTTGTTAGCAAGATCACGAAAAAAGTAATGGAGGGATTGCAATGAAACTTTGTGGAAAGGTGGGTCTTGGGCTAACTTAGAATCCATTAAATTTTGGTGATGATCCAGATCACTGTCTGGATGTAGGAATTTTTTAAAGGATTCTTTATCATTGACAGATAGGGAGTCTTTCACATAGTTGGGCAGGCCTGCTGACAGGAGGGGACAAACGCCTGGTTCACACAGGACGCGCCGTGCGTGGAGACGGAAGCGCCGAGCACAGACTTTCAGATCGGCGCCCCTCTTAACCTATCTGACGGCTCATACAGGAGGCGCGGGACAGTGCCGCGCGTGTAGCAGCTCGCGACGTGGACCGCCGCCGCTCTGCTCCTCTCTATTTTCTCCACGAGCCGCGCGCACCGTGGATTGCCAGTTGTAAAGCTGGACACAGCAAATCGCACCAGACAGGAAGTCGGGAACGGAAAATACGAGACAATCCGGTCAATTTTCACATTAAAATGACGTAAAATAACAAAAATTATGTTGCTTTTCGGTTTTCTTTTTCAGATACACACACACACACACACAGGGAGAGAGAGCGACAGGGCGACAGACAGAGGCACCGCACGCCGCAGCGTTCCGCTCCGATCACACCCCCGATCACAATGTTATTTTATTATATATGATGTTCTTATTGTTGTTGGTGACTGAGTTGAGCTGTGGCGGAGGTCTGCGCTCTCTGAGTGCCAATTTCTAGTTTTAAAAACCACTGTAAACAATTTTCTGATGTAATAATAATAATGCATTGGTTTTATATAGTGTTTTTCTGGACACTCAAAGACACTTTACATTGCATTATTCATTCACACCATACTGGGTGGTGGTAAGCTACTACTGTAGCCACAGCTGCCCTGGGGCAGACTGACGGAAGCGAGGCTGCCAATCTGCGCCATCGGCCCCTCCGACCACCACCAACCATTCACTCTCACAACTCTCTCATACTTAGGCAAGGTGGGTGAAGTGTCTTGCCCAAGGACACCCCAACAGTTCTACGCCTGCGGGAGCGGGGATCAAATCGCCAACCTTCTGGTTATAAGACGACCTGCTCTACCAACTTTGATACTGTCGCCCCAGTACACTTTAATTCAATTCAGCTTTATTTATACAGTGCCAACTACAACATGATGATTTCTAGTCACTTTTACAGCGAAGACCAAACAGATCCACATGAGCAAGCATAAGTGACTGTGGAAAGGAGAAACTCCCTTTTTGAAGGAAGAAACCTTTGCAGAACCAGGCTCAGAGGTGGTGGCTTTCTGCTAATTTGGTTGGGGTGACGGGACAGAAAGAGAAAGAAATAGGACAGAAAGGTATTTCTTGGATCGACATACATTTCGTGTACCATATTTTCTGCACTATAAGGCTCACTGGATTAATAGGCGTACAGTCAATGAATGGCTTTTATTTAAAAAAATTCATATATGGGGCGCATCACATTTTAAGGCACATAAAATGTATAGAATAGTATGAGCGAGATACATATTGGCGATCTAGGTGGTTACATTCTCGGTTGAAATGTGTGAGTAAAGCGACGTATCTAAGCCAGTTTGACTGAGGATTGCTCCTCTTCACGGATGTGCAGCTCAGAGCGGCCACGACTGGTCAACTCGCTTGGTCACTGGGGTTCAGCCAGCTACGATCTGCTGAGTGAAGTCCCCCACCGACAGCTCAGCCGCAGCCGGCCAGCTGCTGCCGGCATCCCGGCGGCTGGATGCCGGGCGGGGGTGGCTGCTCCCGGCGTTCCGGTGGGTGGGCTGCCGGGCGGGGGCGGCCGCTCTTGGCGTGGCAGCGGCTGGACGCCGGGCGGGGGTCGCTGCTCTCAGCGTGGCAGCGTGCAGGCTGCCAGGCGGGGCCTCGCCCAGCAGGTCCAGGCACTCCCCACGTCGGTCGACTGTGCAGCCGCGCCGAGAGACTGGAGGACAGTTGTGTGATTGTGGTGACTGACAGGTTGGAGGTGGAGAATGTGCCTGAAGCTTCATGTTTTTCGTTCTGTTTGTACTGGCTAGCCTAGCAGCTTAGCATGCAGGGGTTGTTTGCTCATGTGATCAGACTGATTACCGTAATTCCCGCAAAAAAGGCACATTGGATTATACGGCGCTCTGTTGGTTTTCAGAAAATTACAGGCTTTTACGTGCGCCTTATAGTGCAGAAAATACGGTCTAAACAGAGCATACATGAGAAACAGTGGTCAGTGACTTGAAGTTATGAAACATTACATGAAAGAAACAAGACAAGTGAAGCAGAACTGGGAGCCGGTTCCACATGGTAGAAGTCCGGGGTAAAGTAAAGTTAAGGGGCGGTGGGGGTGCACGACACACAAATTCAGATAGGCTTCTCTGAGGTTGATGAACATGTTTTATTATGCTTCAATGATGCGAACCTAACTTCTTTAACAAAATAAAATGAAATGTAAAAACTTGTGACAAAATAATAGCTCTCTTAGACTCTTTACAAATAATAAATAATGTTCCAAATATGAACTCTTCTGTTAGAAAATCCAGCTTCAACAATATATTTCTTGTTGACTGTAATAAGATAGAAGAATATAAGAGTCTCACCAAAATACTAACTTAACAAACAAAAAAGATATATACTTTTAATCTTTGTTTTATTCATCTTTCTATTTTTCATCTCAGTATGTTGGAAATTTTTTTTGCAGTTCATCTGAGAAGGTGCTCTTAAGCTGAGGCATTTTCCGTACTCCGCTGTCGAATTTAGCAGAGAAGGAATTCATCAGTTCTTCATAAATAGTGTTGTAAACAGTCGGAATGCATTGATCTCATACCTTGCATTAACGGGGTTAATGAATAGAATTTAGATTGTTCTCTGATCCCACTCTATAGCGATAGGAGGCGGTAATGCGCCTGTTGAAATGGTGCCATCCGCCATTAAACAACACAGAAGAAGAAGAAGAAGAAGCGCTCCGCTGTCTAAACAGCACCGTCTTGCATCTTCTCTCCTCCGTCTGTGTGTGAGCGTGGCGCATAACGGCTCACAAGGCCGCCTCTCGGTAATCACGTCGCGCAACAAAGTATCACAGTATTGTGTGCAATGCGCTGGTCAATTTACATTCACGTGCTATGAGAAACAGTGAACCCCGGACATTTCCTTGAATTTAAAAAACCCGCCCAGACGCCCCGGACAGGACGTAAAAGAGGACTTATCCGGGTAAAAGAGGACGTATGGTCACCCTTAGGCAAAAGGCTCAAAAAACGCTCCGTTTTGCCTTCACTCTCTTTGCGGCATTTCTGCTCCTCTGAGCTGCACTTTCCTCTTTCAAAAAGTGAATTAGGTTGTTGCTCTTCTTCCTCTTCTTAGGGGAAGGGGTTGGAGGGGCTCGGCTCGGGGTCTCAATCATTCTGGGCTCAACCATTTCCTGAAAGAAAGGAAAAAGGAACAAATGAGAGGGATATATAGGCCATAACTAGGTGATAAGGCCACAAAAATAAAACTGTAGCTTCACCAATCACATCATTCCACATAAACATAGCATTTTACCGTTTAATTTTTGTACTTCTTTTCAGTAGCCTTACCAAAAGAATTGGAACAGGATCCTCATCAGCCACAAAGGATGAAACCAGCAGAGGAGGATCAATCGAAGGCCTGGCACCCAGCACCTCCTGCATGTCTTCAAAAAACTGCCAGGTGGCAGCCGTTGTCTCCCCACTATCAGTTCCTGATCCAGTTTTTGGAGTTTTTAGGTCCTGCAACAAACACATATAAAACCTCACATTGCAAATCATTATATTATGTTTTCAGGACCATTTTATAGTAGACTTAAGTGGACTTAAGGATTATGAGCTGTTATGCATCTCATTAAAATTCCTCTGATTACCTTGCTTTTTTTTTTTTTTAATTTTCCCATTTTTTTTAAGCCTGCTGAGGGGTGACCTTCCCCTGAAGTCACAGGTCGCTGAGAAACGCCCTGTATAAAAAGTAAAGTGAAATCTGAGTAAAAAGTTATGACACAAAAGAGGGGTACAGCTGTTACATGTGAATAAAAGCACAAGTAATATGCTGTGTAATATGCTGCCAGGCTGGTTATTGTATTATATAACGCTCTTCAAGCAGCTCTATCAGGGAGCGGAAAGCTGTGTACGAGTGAATGGTCGAGACTCTGAGTGGTTCCCCATTAACAGCAGGGTAAGGCAGGGCTGTGTGGCCGCTCCTGAACTTTTTAACTGTGTCATAGACCATCTGATGTCACGAGTCTGTGAGCGTATCCTGGGGTGTCACTTGGTAACTTCACCCTCAAGGACCTTGAATACACCGATGATACCACCCTGTTCAGTGAGACTGCCGATCAGCTCTAGGAAGCTCTCAGTGTGTTCGATGAGGAGTCCAAACAGCTAGGCCAAAAGATAAACTGGTCTAAGACCGAGCTCATGCATGTAGGAGATGGACCTGACCCACCACCCTTTCTTTTTGAAGGTACACCTGTCTACTTTGTCCGTACATTTAAATATCCGGGCTCAACAGTTTCCAACACCGGTGATCTCAAAACAGAGACTGACCGATGCAGCGCCCTTGCAGCCTCCGTCATGCAGTCCTTATGGAGACCTTTGTGGCGACAGCAGCAGATATCCAGAGCAACAAAGCACAGGGTTTATAACGCTTCAGTGATTTCTGTACTGCTGTATGGCTCTGAAACCTGGCCGCTGAACGACACTCTGTTGGCCAGGCTCGATGGTTTTGACAGCAAGGCCCTGAGGAGGATAGAAGGTATCACCTGGAGCCAGCATGTCACAAATCAAACTGTTAGAGACTTAACGCAACAACCCCCAGTATCACGCCTTGCAGCAATGCGCAGAGTGCACTGGTTAGGCGATATCATGCGACTGTCCTCAGAACATCCAACAAGCAACATCCTGGCCTTTAATCCTCAACAAGCCGGCTGGAGACGGCCCAGAGGTGCTCCCCGCACCCACTGGCTGGATGTAATTGCCCAGGATCTAAAGGCCTGTAATGTGACCCTGGCACAAGCACAACATCTCGCCCATGACAGATCCAAATGAAGAGACCTGGCTGCCTTGGTTGGCTCTACACACCCTGAAGTGCAAGAGGACTGAAGAAGAAAAGAATATGCTGCCAGACTGGTTATTTTATTATATAACATTTTCACAATTGTCTGGTTGATATGCAACACTGTTGTGAAGGAATGATTTGTTCACAACCCACACGTTTCATTCTTCATTAATCGTATTACCCCAGCGGTGCTCGTTGATGTTAACGTTACAGTCCGTGATACCGCATAATGCTCCGGTAATGTTAACTTTACGAGGGGAGCACAAATGTCATATTTTCGGGTGTCTTATACTCTCAAAGCAGAAAAGCAGGCTACTGTAATATCAATAAAACGTGTCATGGTCGTGCAGAAATTAAAACAAGTTAATCGTTAACGTTAGGATAAGGTGCTTTATTGGTCATTTTACAATGAATGTACAATGAAATACGTTACGTTAGAGACATGAGCAGATGCACTTAACGTTACACAACTAGCTGTCACATAATACTGCAGCAGCCTTAAAGGGACTTAAGGCAACTTTTCCAAATTTACCTCAGTGCTGCCGCGATAGGCGCTGCGGGTAACTGCAGCCACCAGCCAAGGCGGCACGGGAGCGCGCACAAACATTTTACAGAATGTCCGGCTTCACAGCGCTGTACCAGGGATGCTCCTGCCGTTTACTACGCCGCGGATTACTGCAGGACCACAGCGCATATTATGTGATTTTTGTAAGCATCCATTTTCACTCCCAAATGCAGCTGAAGTTCCCTCCATGAATCAAACGCATATCCAGTATTTATTCGGGTGCCTGCCCGGCTTCGGCCATTTTTTTATTTTTTTTTTTTGACTCACGAGATAACACTGATAATAGGGCTGCGTTAAACGATTACTTTTGTAATCGATTAATCTAGGAAATAGTTCTTCGATGCATTGATTAATCTAACGATTCATTTTTAAATCCGTCGCGGAGCTCCTCTCCGCCTCCGTGTTTATGCGGCGGGTCCCTGCGCGCTCCACGGCCGGCACGGAGCGCGTCTCCGCCCGGGAGCGGAGATCCGGAGCTCTCCCGTCAGCCTCCGTGGGGCAGCTCCACTCGGCTCGTGGAAGCCGCGGCCTGCTTCACACGCCTCCGTGGAACAAGCCGCGGCGCGGCAGCTCCGGATCTCCGCTCCCGGGCGGAGACGCGCTCTGTGCCGGCCGCGGAGCGCGTGGGTACCCGCCGCATAACCACGGAGGCGCGTGAAGCAGGCCGCGGCTGCTGGAGCTTTCCCGTCGCCGCCGTGAAGCAGCTCCGAGCCGTTTACACAATCGGCCCCAACTCAGCAGGGAGCGCTGCTGAGACTGGCCACCTGTGAGTGCTTTGGGACGGGGGAGGGGCTCACGCAGCACCCGCTGCTTGCTGAGAACAGCGGAGACGTCCTGTCACGTCTCCAGAGCACCAGAAAAAGCCGCTAAATTTGTCGCTAGTTACTTTTGACAAAAAAAAGTCGCCAAGAGGCTTTGAAAAGTCACCAGATTTAGCGAGAAAGTCACCAAGTTGGCAACACTGCCCGCCCCTGATCCCAGCAGTGTTTGAGTCCGTGTCCACGGCGGCCATGTTCTTCCTGTTCGGCAACATGCATACAGCGTCAGTTTACGTCACATCCCCACGATTGCGCGGGAAATTCAGACCCCGAACAGCAACAAATTATTTGGCACACAGCCTGTATAAGGCAACAGACAGATACGTGGATTGGCCTGTTATTTTAGGTTTTTAATGCTTCACGACCCATTAGCATTGAATAAAGTGGAAATGCATGTGTAGTTTTTCACAAATCTTGCCTTAAGTCCCTTTAAAATAGCGTTGTTGTTGTTTTTTATTAACAAAAAATACTGACATTTGTAGATTTCTTTGGCTGCCGCTGATGTTTTCTTTGCCATTTTGCTGGCATTTCCCAGGGCAATTTGGGAAATTTCACATAGCCCTCGTTTTCTAGTGTGCCCCTGGAAAATCTCAGTTTAAAGGGCAAGATAGCCCTAGCACTTCGCCCTCCCTCTCGGTCTGAAGGGGTATGAAGTAGAATCGGGACACCTCTACCACTTCACATGAACGCGCAAAACGAAGGGTCAGGGCCAAGGGCGAGGGCTAAGGGGAGAATTGGAATTCACCCACAGAGACAGAGACAGAGACAGAGAGACAAAGACAGAAAGAGAGAGAGGGCTCACGAGCTAATTAACTAGCTCCTGGCCAACAGCAACAACAAGAAAAATGGCCCAGAAAGACTGAACCAGCCCTTACTGTAAAATTTAGTAAAGAGAAGCCTCCCTAACAGAAACTGGGAGCTGGTTCCACATGACATGACAGGAGCCTGATAGCTGAAAGCTCTGCCTTTAAAGTATTATGAGGTTCCACAGGGCTCTATCTTGGGGCCACTGCTCTTTTCACTCTATTTATTGCCACGGGGGGCCAACCTTAGAAGACACGGCACCTCATTTCACAGCCATGCCGATGACAGCCAGATCTATGTCTATGAAGAAAGAAGCCTTCTTGTTAACATGTTGATCATGATGCCTTGAGGACATAAAAGCCTGGATGGCCCTGAACTTTTTAAAGTTGAATAATTAAAAGACAGAGGTGACACCGTCTGGGACTCCCAGTGACTCCACCTGCTGACGTGGGCCGCTTGGCTTCACATGTGAAGCCGACTGTTTTAAACCCAGGTTTAAAAATGGACAGTGATTTAAAACTGGATTCACAGATAGGCTCAGTGGGTAAATAAAACTTCTTTCACCTCAGAAAGTTGGCTAAAGTGAGGCTTTTTTTGCATGTGAGCACTTTGAGACAGTAATCTGTGTCTTTATTACATCTTGGCTGGATTACTGTAATGCACTTTTTTTGGGGAATTAGTTATTCATAGCTCAGGTGTCTCAATTTGGTCCAATATGCTGCAGCCAGACTATTAACTGGAGCACGTAAAAGGGAACACGTCACTCCAATCTCCCTTGCAACCCCTTAATTGTGGATTCAGTTTCCACAGTGCAGACGGACAGACAGGCCTCCACACTGTCCATTTTGAAAAGAGATCTCAAAAACATTTTTGTTCTTGGGCTTTTAAATCAGTGTGACACTGTGCTCTTGCTTTTATTTGTTTTATCGACATCTTTTAGTGTTTTTCTTGTTGTTTTTTTGTCTTGAGCTTTTATGACTAAATGAACAGCACTTTGTGCCACCAGCAGTTGTAAGTTTGTTTATGGACTGTTAAACCTGAGGCTAAAAACCGCCTCTCGAGGACCCTCCCAGCCGCCTTCTGTCTACGCAGTGCCCCAGTGTACCACAGAGCAGATTTCGTGAAAGTCACGGTCCGAGTCTTCAGTGGGGCATGGGTGTCAAGGATTAGCTGTTGTCCAGTGTTGTAGTGGTCCACAAGGGTGTCTGGGGAGGAGTGGTGGACAGTCTGGGTGAGGTTATGGAAGTCACGGGTCAGATGGTCTTGGTTGATGTCTTTTATTTTGCGGAAATGGATTTGTCGTTTGTCCTTATGACTTGATGCTTGCAGGGGGAGGTCGAGTGAGATGGCATTGTGGTCCGAGACGCTGAGGTCATAAACATGGAGGTTTTTTTATAGGGGTGTTTGTAATGACGAGGTCCAGGGTGTGTCCTTTGGCGTGGGTTGGAACATGTATATGCTGGGTGAGGTTAAGTGAGTCGATGAGTTGGGTGAGTTCCATAGAGTACTGACTCTTGGGGACCTCAATTTGAATATTGAAGTCCCCAAGAATCATGACATTGGAGGATTTTGCATTTTGCACAAACAGACAGAAGGAGATCAGTTATTTCTGTGATGAAATTTGAATGTGGTTTGGGTGGCCGATAAATGAGGAGAACAGTCAGTGGAGATGGATTTGAACAGGTAAAAGACAAACATTCAAATGACGACAGAGTGGGAAGTGAGAGTGGCGTCATATGTAAGTCAGTCTGGTAAATAATCGCTAAGCCTCCACCCCGCCCGGTCCCACGTGCCCTGTCTAGGTAGGAATACCCAGGGGGGCATGCTTCATTTAATATGAGGTATTCACCAGTTTTCTCCCACGTCTCAGTGAGGCACATGAGTCCAATGTTCTTAATCTGAGCTTAGCAGCTGTGGTCACTCGAGGGAGTCTTCCTGGATCCAGCCTATGGCTGAGTGCAGTCAAGGCCTCTGGGAGTGAACGTGGCAGACAGTTATTAGAAACTTGCATGCCCCTGCTAGAGCAGAACTCACCCTGTTACTCGAGTGACTGTGTGATTTCTCAGCCGCACAGCTTCATAAATTGAGAACACCAAGAGCTCACCGTTTGATGCCCTTTCAAAATTAGAATTGCCATCTCATGCAACAACTGAGGACTGAAATATTAGAAAGGGAAAAAAACAGCCAATGAAAACAGACTGCAGCTCCATTTATTTTACTACGAAAACAAGGATTTTCAGAATTAACAATAAAACTCAGAATGAACATTTAGAAAAAAGTTAACTGAGGACAAGTGCCAGGAGGAAGAGGAGGATGGTTGTGTATGTGTGTGTAGTTTAAAAATCCCATCAAAAAAAGCAGAAATGTGCATTTGCTCCCTTGTCCCTTCCACTCCCAACAACAATCGATAGAAAAGAAAAAAAGTTTCCATTTTTTGACCACAATTTAACAAACAGAAGAAAACAGATGAGGAAGGTGGGTGAGGAGAGTGATCATAAACTTTTCAGTTTAAAACACTTGGCAGATGTCACATCGACAAGGACACTATAATCAGTGCCTTGCCCGTTAACCCTCTGGACCCCATCAAGGAGTGGCTCAATTAAATCGAGATGCATAATCAGACATTTAACCCTTCTAATGCTGACTGACACTCTGCTGAAAACATCGAAATACACTGAGAAAAAACAAGTAAAATCAACATTTTTCATCATACAGAGACATCATTCAGTACACACATGAATACAATTCCCACAATCTGAGTCCTGCAGATTGAATGTCCTCTTGAGTTGTTGTTGTGGGATTATTACTCTCGCTGATGTTGTACTTCATCATTTTGGTTCAGTTTCTCAACAGCTGCAGGATTGTGAGAAACTGTTGATGAATCATCAAAAGTTGCAGAAAAAAAGAGGGACGTTCAAGGCAAGGTCAACAGATTTTGAAGATTGCAAATAGAAAAAGAACAATGGAGGATCAGCTTTGATTATTTCATCATTCATCAATGTCTTTGGTGCAAATCTGAGACTATTTTCATTTCAAAATTGGCAATGTGCGTGTTCCATTTTAGGACAGACGAAATCCTGGATTTTCAGTGCCATATTTATGTTGTGGAGGAGGTTGTTGCCATTGTTGAGGAGGTTGTTCCCATTGTGGAGGAGGTTGTTCCCATTGTGGAGGAGGTCGTTGCCTTTGTGGAGGAGGTTGTTCCCATTCTGGAGGAGGTCGTTGCCTTTGTGGAGGAGGTTGCTCCCATTCTGGAGAAGGTCGTTGTCTTTGTGGAGGAGGTTGCTCCCATTCTGGAGAAGGTCGTTGTCTTTGTGGAGGAGGTTGCTCCCATTCTGGAGAAGGTCGTTGCCTTTGTGGAGGAGGTTGTTCCCATTGTGAAGAAGGTCGTTGCCTTTGTGGAGGAGGTTGTTCCCATTCTGGAGAAGGTCGTTGCCATTGTGGAGGAGGTTGTTCCCATTCTGGAGAAGGTCGTTGCCTTTGTGGAGGAGGTTGCTCCCATTCTGGAGAAGGTCGTTGCCTTTGTGGAGGAGGTTGTTCCCATTGTGGAGAAGGTCGTTGCCTTTGTGGAGGAGGTTGTTCCCATTCTGGAGAAGGTCGTTGCCTTTGTGGAGGAGGTTGTTCCCATTCTGGAGAAGGTCGTTGCCTTTGTGGAGGAGGTTGTTCCCATTCTGGAGAAGGTCGTTGCCTTTGTGGAGGAGGTTGTTCCCATTGTGGAGAAGGTTGTTCCCATTGTGAAGAAGGTCGTTGCCTTTGTCGAGGAGGTTGTTCCCATTGTGAAGAAGGTCGTTGCCGTTGTCGAGGAGGTTGTTCCCATTGTGGAGGAGGTTGTTCCCATTGTGGAGGAGGTTGTTCCCATTGTGGAGGAGGTTGTTGCTTTTGTGGAGGAGGTTCCTCCCATTGTGGTCGAGGCAGTTGCCACTGTGGTGTAGGTTGTTGCTGTTGTGGAGAAGGTCGTGGCAGTTGTTGTAGAGGTAGTTCCCACTGTGATGGAGGTTGTTGCTGTTGTGGAGAAGGTTGTGGCAATTCTGGTAGAGGTTGTTGCTGTTGCATCTCTTGTTCCTCTTTTTCTTCAGAGGACAAACTGAAGATCAGACAACACAGGATCCCATCCATGATGATGTTGAAACTCGTGTAACAGAGAACTTGCAGATAAATCAATAGGGTGGAGACAGTTTTAGTGAGTGCCAAACAATTAATGACAAAGGTGGGAAAACAGACAGTCCAAAAAGTGAACAAGGCAACCGACACAATGAGATTCTTCTTTTTGGCAAAGGAGGGGGATGCAGCCGGTGTCATAGATTTACCCATGATAACCAAAGCTAGACCTATGGCGACAACAGCCTCAAGGATTTTGGCAACATCGTCTCTGTATTTATAAAGCAGGCTGATAACAACAATCAACACGAAAACTGCTGTGAAAACATAACGGTGGCGGGATCCCTGTGATGGATGACACAGGTGAAAGATGGAAACCAGCGCGACCATCAGGTGGTAGATGACTCCTAAACCACGGGTGACGATAAACACATAGAGCGAGATAATAAACACGTTTCCATTTTGATAATGTCCAATCAGAGCACTTCCCAAGGCGATTGATGAGGCGCCATATGCAACGTCCATGATGATCATGGAGGTGAGAGCACTGTAGACATTCTGGATGCTGCTGAGGTTACTCTGCTGCATAGAAAAAGACTTCCTGAAGTTCTCTTTGTAGTCATGGCGTCCTCTCGACCAGAAGCAGAAGGCAAAGATCAAAATGACAAAGCCTGCCAGGGGGATGGCGATCAGAAACCCTCCCATCAGTTTCAGGCTGAACCCGTCACCCGATCCGAACTGGTCTGATGATCTGAGGAGGTGGTCACCACTGACGTCCATCATGGTGATCTCTGATTCAGCTTTATTGACCTGTTAGAGATAAAGAAGAAAATCAACTCTTGTTTCAACATTTTATCGCGTGTTGAACTATCCAGAGAAACAGCTTCAGTCCACTTTGGTAAAAGGTTCAGATAAATTACATGGATTAAATGTGAAGTCATTGATCACTTTGTGTCTTCAACTGGCCTTTAACTTAGAAATGGTCAAAGTGGCAAATCTATAACTTAAGAAAATGTTTGTCCAGGATGTAAAACATCAAAAATATCTAAAATATAAACACACTATTGATCACAACATTTTAGTAAAGCCCATCTTTTTCCAGTTATACATATTACAATTTAAGTAGTTAAAAAAAATCACAGAATAGCTTAAAATGGTACAAAGATAAGTCAAGAACTGCCAGAGATTAAAAAAGAATATAATGTTACTCATGACTCAAGAATAATGTACATTTCAGAATGTAAAGCCTACTAAATGTGCTGTATTAAAAGACATAAGACAAACTGAAAGAATCTTTGTACAGGTTGGGTTGACATGATCACTAATTTGCTTTGTGAATATATAATTAACATAGCGTTAATTTTACTGAGCAAAACAATCAAAGCACATTTTTGTAAATGAAAAGCTCAGGAACCAGCGTCTTTGTCAGAATGAATACATTTCCAAAGAGAAGAACACTTACTTGAAGAGAGTGATGATTGCATGAACGCTCTTAAAGGATGGAGGGTTTGGCATTTTCATTCTTTTATATCCCCACACAGACATACCAGGTGATCCCACTGAGTAAATGAATGACTAGGGGACCATCCTGTGGCACGTAATAAGTAAGAGTTTATAGCAAAGAAACAAACCAATTTCAAGCTTTCTCATCACATCTAATTGCCATCAGGTGTGGCCATGCACAAACACTGAGTTATATGAAATGTGCTTCTCATAGTTCTTAAATTAAAGAAACTGCTCCCAAGTAACTCTTCCTTTCACAGAAATCTACAATATTTGCAGTAAAGCTTCTAATGAGACGAAGTCTATGTCGTACTTTCCACTTGTCATGAAAAATAAACTGCACATATCAAACTATCCGATTAAATATTTAACCAGACAAAAGAGCTTTTCTTTTTTTTTTAATTGCAGCTGCCATGTGACCAGAGTGATGAGCGGTTTATTGTGGTTGTAGGGGATTCCATAAAGGAAAGGCTCATTCCGTTAGAATGTGATCTTTGTTTTAGAGACTATACAGATAAAATAAAGAACCTGAGAATTAAGTGAGTGGAAAACAATGAAAGAACAAAAGATTCGATTCTGAAAATTATTGGGTTGTAGAAGGCTGAAAACAAGCTGGATCACATGAAAATCACATCATCTTAAATTTTTAATTGAGAGTTTTTTGATGGAAATATGCACACACATCAGGAATAAACTGTGATTGGTTTATTTAAACCATCGTCATGAGGTTTTGTTTTATGTCCTGTGCTGAAAGTTACATAAGAAGCAGCTCAGTGTTTCAGCATGAGGTTGGTAAAAAAAAAAAAAAAATCCACATTGTTCTTAATGTGTGACCACATTTTCACAATAAAACACTCATAACGACACAAAACAGACTTTCACTTTAGTTTTAATAGTTTAATGAAACTATGGCTGTAGTGTGACACAATGTGAAAAAGTTCAAGAAGCACTAAACATTTTGAAAACCACCGTAAATAATTTTCTGAAGTACAATAGACTTTAAAGGAATGCTCTGAAGATTTCGGACCCACGCCCTTTCCCTATCATTGACAAAGTTAGACAAGCTCATAAATACCATATTTTGTGTCTGTGCGTCCAGGGGCTGGTTCCCAGCTTTTAGCATCATAGTTAGCTTAGCTCAATTGCTGGAAGTCAATTGGAATCAGAGCCGGACTGACAAAAGTGGACAAAATACTCCTTACAGTGGTCCAGGGAACGACGTATTAGCACATGAAGTAAATCTGAATGGTTATAAAACTTTTTAAAAGACGTGTTTTCTTTTCAATCCGTTAAAATAACGTTTTAATACACACAGATCTGCACAAGTATAGTGCTCTGCGGAAGGATATACCGGCACACAGCGGCCTAAGTCTATGGCTTCTACTGCTATGCTCTGGTATATCCTTCCGTGGAGCGCTGCACATGCGCAGGTCTGTGTGTATCAAAACGTTATTTTCACAGATTGAAAAGAAAACACGTCTTCGAAAATGTTTTATAACAACAGAAATAGCAATTGAGCTAAGGTAACTACGATGCTAACAGCTGGGAACCAGCCACTGGATGCAGAGACACAAAAAAGGTATTTATGAGCTTGTCTAACTTTGTCAATGATCAGGAAACGGTGTGTGTCCAAAATCTTCAGAGTATTCCTTTAAAGTTTTTATGGAGATCCACAGGGCTCAATCGTAAGGACTCTGCTCTTTTCAGTCTATTTATTTCCACGGAGGTCCATCCTTAAAGCTAGGGTTGGCGATTTGAATGAGATACATTTTTTTAAATACTGGTTAAAATGATCTTTATGACCCGATGGGAAGCAATTCATAGCGTGTGTTGAAAGTAGTTTGGAAAATATCCACTACCTACAGCAGGAGTAAAACGGGCCAAACAGCAACCAATAGTCTTGAGGGGACACCTTTTTTTAAACCAATCAAGTCCCTTCGCCGTTCAACCTGCCCCCTGCGCGTACATGTATGCGTGCACTGACCCTGGTTCAGTGCGCGCGGAGAAGGACGGAGCGTCGTTGCAGAACGGCGGAGAAGAATGTTTGGGGGTTCACTCACCGTTCAGTGTGCCATACCCTGGCGTTGTGCAAATAAAGAAAAACGAAGAAACGAAGCGCTGAGGACAGGTTACGCCAGGAACGCACTGGACGCGGAAGTGCTGCGCGCACCGCACGCGCCGCAAACGTCTCCGCGTCTCAGCTCCCAACCGGAGCTCCTCCAATGGGGTGGGAGCTGGGCGGAGCTAGCTAGGCGGAGCCTTGGGGAGATGCTAGATGCTAATGCTAGTTTTGCAAGATCGCCAACCCTAGCTTTAAAAGGCACGGCACCTCATTTCACTCCTATGCTGACGACAGCATCTATAAAGAAAGAAGCCTTCTTGTTAACACGTTTATCACGATTTCTTTAGGACAAAAACCTGGATGGCCCTGAACTTTTTTAAAGTTGAATGATTAAAAAATATAGGAGAGTGTGTTTGGTCACAGTGACTCCACCTACTGACTTGGCTCCACATGTGAAGCCAACTGTTTTAAACCTCAGTTTTAAAATGGGCAGTGAATTTAAACTGGATTCACTAGGCTCAGTGGTTAAGTAAAGCTTCTTCCACCTTAGAAAGTTGGCTAAAGTGAAGCCTATTCTTGCATGTGAGCACTTTGAGGCAGTAATCTGTGCCTTTATTACATCTCGGCTGGATTATTGTAATGCACTTTATCTGGGAAGTAGCTATTCATAGTTCACGTGTCTCAAGTTGGTCCAACATGCTGCAGCCCCGACTACTAACATAAAAGGGAACACATCACTCCAATCTCCCTTGCAGCCACATTATGTAATAATGTAATAAATTTTCACATCATTATGTAATAACACCACATTTTGTAATAACTTTCCGCATCTTGTAATAAAATTCTTGACGCAGAAAGGAAAATGGCGGTAACATAAAAAGTCACAGATGGTATGTGGAAAGTAAAGTTATTTATTGACCAAACGTAAGAACAAACGGGAACAAAAAGAGACTTTAAACTACAGTTGTTACACCACAAACACAAGGGCAAAAGGTAACTGAAAATAAAGGAAGTACAAAACAAAACACAGTACTGAGAGCTACAAACAGAAATGAGTGCCTCACGAGCCAGCAACAACTAACTCCAGAGGGGTATTGCACAAAAGTAGGATAAATACATTCAAGATAAATGAAAATGCACATCTTGAGTAAGCCTAGTCGGTGTTTTCTCGGATTAATCGGTTGCACGTTTGCCGAGCCAGGATGAAAAGACGCGGCTTACTCAAGCCAGGTGTGGAGCATCAGGATAAGTGCGCATTCACGGCGTTCTTCAGAAGACCACGAAATCGATCACATATTGAAAATGGAACAAGGACGTGCATCTTACTTCACGCGGGATGAGCAGCAGTGTGCGAACTATACCACGGCTTATATGGGAGGACTTTGCACAAAACACATCCATTATTACAAGCTTGTACGTCTGCTTTAAAGGAATACTCCGAAGATTTTTGACCCACGCCCTATCCCTATCATTGACAAAGTTAGACAAGCTCATAAATACCTTTTTTTTGTGTATCTGCGTCCAGTGGCTGTTTCCCAGCTGTTAGCATAGTTGTTAGTTTAGCTCAATTGCTGTAAGTCAATAGGGAACAGAGCCGGACTGACGAAAGTGGACAAAATACTCCTTACAGTGGTCCAGGGGATGGTGTATTAGCACGTGAAGTAAATCCGAACGGTTATAAAACATTTTAAAAGATGTGTCATCTTCTCAATCCATTAAAATAACGTTTTGATACACACAGATCTGCACAAGCATAGTGTGCCGCGGAAGGATATACCGGGACACAGTGGCTGAGTCTATGGCTTCTACTGCTGTACTCCGGTATATCCTTCCGTGCAGCCATGGCCGCGGGAAGTAGGGGTGCGGAGGGTGCTGCAGCACTCACTCGCGAATGTAGCAAAAACTTCCATAATTGAAAACTACATCACTTACTTTTATTTTATAAATAATAATTAATATAGCTGTTTCCAAGGAAGCCTAAATTCAGTCACGCCGCATGGTGCCTCATACTTACCTTTATTAAGCCAGATTGTGTGTTGAAGGAAAATGTACTTTATTTTGCGTGTTTTCAGCATCTGAAAAATGCCCAGCTGGCCGAAACGTTGCACCGAAAAAACACGAGATTTAAGTTTCACTTTCATTTTCTTTATATTTGCGCTTGTTATTTCAGTTTGTGCCTTATACCAGCCTTTTCCTCGTGATTTTTCTGATAATTCGGCCGAGTTCAATATGGCAAATAATGAGGAATGGACCGTGTTTCACCGCTAAAAGCGCGTGTGTGTTTTTTGTGTGTGTGACTCTCGGGGCGCAGGGCAGGTTCGGCTTGTTCACGCCCCCCACAGCGTTTATTCAGCCAGGCTGGGCCAGGCAGACATCCACACTAAAATATATCAAAGTGAATTTTGCATGTGTAGACCCAGCTCCCTTGCCTCGTAAACCAGCCCCACCCACTCCTCATCCGCGTTTCGATTTCGGAGTTGAGCTCAGTCTGGGTAGGAGCCCATAGAAGGGGATTTCACTCGGTTGTGAACGGCTGAGCCAATCAGCCTTGCCACTTTTTGTTTTCAATTTTTTTTTGGTGAATTCCGGTGGCTAAACCAGAAGTGACACCATCACTGTGCGTAGCGGAGATTACAGAGTTTAACCATCGTCTGAAAGCTGCAATAAGTAAAGTTATAGCCCAAATACCAAGTATTACAACAATCAAGCAAGA
Source organism: Salarias fasciatus (assembly GCF_902148845.1). Classification (NCBI taxonomy): domain Eukaryota; kingdom Metazoa; phylum Chordata; class Actinopteri; order Blenniiformes; family Blenniidae; genus Salarias; species Salarias fasciatus. The sequence goes on from NC_043747.1 coordinate 11,215,963, forward strand.
GCAAGAGTCTGCGCCTGGTGAGTTTCTTACTGAAAAAGACCTTTTCGAGTGTCTTTGCGTGTAGGGAAGCTGGAGATAATGAGCTAATGCTAACCCTTAGAGAAGCGAAGGCATTTTGATGATGTGTTGGTTTTGGAGCGCTGTTTGGCTGAAGTGCGCTGTCAGTCAAAGGAGTAACCAACACCCCCTACCAGAGGTTTCTATGGGCTCTTATCCTGACTAAGCCCAAGTCCAAATCCAATGTGGATGAGGAGTGGGCGGGTCTGGTTCACGAGGCTACCAGCTCCCAGACCCAACTTTGAAATGCATAGATTAACAGCGACATTTTTTTTCTCGCGCAAAAACACTCTCACGATAACGCAGCACGTTATCGCCCAGCTATAATTTTAATATATAGTTGCTCGTCAGCAACACGGTCAGCACAAGAGCATCTCATACTGTTAGGCCTGGTACCTGTGTGTGTGTGTGTGTGTGTGTGTGTGTGTGTGTGTGTGTGTGTGTGTGTGTGTGTGTGTGTTCTTGTATTTCTATCCTTGTCGGGGCCAAATGTCCCCACAAGGATAGCAAAACGTGGAACGACGTGCCTTGTGGGGACCTTTTTCCGGTCCTAAGTAGGAGAAACAGTGTTTTCTTGACCATGTTGTTGTTACTGAAAAAAGTAAAAGTGCAAAAACATTTCTTTAGGGTTAGGCTTTGTTGTGGTGTGGGTTAGGGTTAGGGTAAGGGTCAGGGTTAGGGGCTAGACATGAATGGGAGTCAATGGACGGTCCCCACAAGGATAGAAATACAAGACTGTGTGTGTGTGTGTGTGTGTGTGTGTGTGTGTGTGTGTGTGTGTGTGTGTGTGTGTGCGCCCCCCCCCCCCCTTTTTTTTCTCAGCACCCCCTCGGCTATGCGTGGAGCACTGCGCATCACACAGTTTCGGACGTTTTTCTGCACGCAGTCACCCGCTGGTGAAGCGGTTTCTGCGCGGGGTGTGTCGGCGGCAACTGCCCTGTTGGAGGGTCTGAAGGGACCCCCCTTCGAGCCTTTGGAGCAGGCAGAGGACCGCTTTCTCTCCTTTAAGGCTGCCCTTCTTTTGGCGCTGGCATCCACCAAGAGAGTTGGGGATCTCTGCGCTCTGTCGGTCATCCCTCCTGCATGGTGTTCAGTCAGGATGGGGGACTGGTGCATCTTTGGCCTAACCCGGCCTTTCATCCCGAGGTGATCACTTCGGACTTCCAGTTGAGAGTGATCCGGATCAGGATGCTTGGCTCCCTGCCGGGCTCGTCAGGGGACGACCCTCGGCTGCGGTTGCTGTGTCCAGTCAGGGCTATGTGTTGCTGCGTTGAGCACACAGCTGGCATTCGCACTCCGGACCAGCTGTTTGTGCGGTTCGGGACCAGGGGGCGTGGAGCCCCGCTGTCTTCCCAGCGTCTTGTCCACTGGGTCAGGGGCACTATTGCAGCTGCCTATGAGGCGCTAAATGGCCTGCCGCCGGTGGTGATTCGCGCTCATTTCACGCAGAGCATGGCTGCTTCTGCGGCCCTGTGCAGAGGTGTCACGGTGGGTGACATCTGCCAGGCTGCTTCCTGGGCTTCCGCGTCCACCTTTGTGAGTTCATATCTGATGGATATGTGCACAGACACTGTGGCCATGACAGTTCTCAGCGTGAACATGAGTTCTGTCGCTTAACCGAGTTGGCTCTCGTCCGGTCCGGCTTCTGCTTCCCGTGTGGGGTCGTGGACCAGGGTTTCTTCCGCCTGCTGTTATGACCATATCTCGGCCGGCGTGTGTCTTTCGCTGTTGCGATGCTTGTGCACGTTGCGGGCGGCACCTTGATGCAAGGCTGTCTGCCGCTGTGTTTGGAGGCTTTGGTGCGGCTGTTCTGGATTTACAGCCTGCCTGCTTCTTTTTCTGCGCCAATCCTGTCAGCACACCAGCTGGGAGTACATTCATCCCTACAACCTCCGCCTTGGTGAGTACCAATAGTGAAGCCCGTAGGTAGGCTAAGCACTCACGAAATAGAAATAGTAGTTACTAAACGTAACTCCAGTTCTATGAGTGAGTGCGCGCCCACCTACCTGCAGGCCCAGCTGTCTTGCTTCCTCTTCTACGGCTGTTTCAGAAGAAGGAAGTGTGTTGTGCAGGCGCTGGTAATGTACCCTCGGAGAGGGGCGTGTCAGTGTGCCAGCACGCACAGAGGATTGGCGCGTTGGTTTTGGACTTGTCTCAGTGATTGGTTGGCGCCAGGGAGAGTACCAATTGTCTTTACAATAATTGTGAACCTTTTATTGTAGGACTTGTATTAATAAAGGAAGGATCCTGAAATGTCTGTGTTGAAAGTCATTTTGGTCTTCATATAATCTGTGCAACAAAATAATACTAAAGTCAACCAGCAAATGCAATGACTACAGTTGTAAGATTTGGCTGCAGGATGATTAAATGATGTAATATCTGTAAAAATCAAGGAAATGCTATAAACCACGCCCATTTCTCACATTGTTGACAGAAGTTTAATCTTATCCTGGGTAGTTAGCCTGCTGTGGAGCAGCTAGCTGCAGAGAATAAGGGTGCTTTCACACCTACAGCATCTGGTCCGCTTGAAGCGGACTAGCGTCCCCAACTCCGGCAGGTTCGGTTCGTACGCGCTGGTGTGAAAGCGGACCAGTTAGCTTTGGTCCGGGACAAAGAACCGCACCGAGACCTCCTCGAGGAGGTGGTCTCGGTGCGGTCTCGGCGCGGTCCGCTGCTGGTGTGAAAGTTTACCAGCCTCGGTCTTGTCCGCTCTGTTGTGGAGAAGGCTTTTTGGTCGGCAGAGGCTTCCGTAGCAAGCCGCGCAGCACATCACGTCACACATGCTGGCCAATCAGGGTTCACTTCCGCCACCCAAAACACATTATTATGTGAACAGCGCCACCAAGGGGCAGGAGGGTCATAGTGGATAGTTCATCTGCAAAAACAAGTGGTGTGAATGCGAACCGAACCAGCTGACAGCTGCAACATTTATGAATAATTTATGTACGAACCGAACCACTCTAGCGGACTAGTAGGTGTGAAAGCACCCTAAATCACCATGGTGACTTGTCCAGGATAAACTTGGCCAGCTTTAGTGCAACCGAATTGAGGCTATCTTCATCCATGATAACCACAGTTTGCCGGCTTAATCCCTTATCCTGGTTTTGTGCAATACCCCCCAGGGAGGCACATGAACATGGTTGGTTACAGCCAGCTGCCGGTCAGTGTCCTGCCAGCCGCTTTTAACTCTTCAGGTGAGTTGCAGGATTGGCTGACGAGCTGCTCTCTTGTCATTCTCCAAAGTTGCAGGCAATGAAGCGATGATTGGTTCCTGCAGCAGCAAACCTGGGAAACCACACACACATACCCCTTTCCCACCACAGCCAGCGAGTCGACCCGTGTTTTAATTGCCTAATAATCACCTTTTGATTCCTTTCACACTGCCTGCAGACCCGGGTCTAACCTCCTGCTGGCGAGCCGACTCACTGCGTTTTCCCGCGCCAATAGTGTCCAGCGTTGATGACATCAGCGCGACGGAGCACAGCGAAAGTAAACAAAAGACTACAGCTCAGTCCCCGTTGCCTGCAGACGAATGTCCTCTTCCCCATGGATCCATAGGAGCTCTCTGGTCTCGCCAGTCTTATCTTGCCAATACTGGGTCTTCTTGATGAAGGATATCTCACGCTGTGTCCAGAAACAAAAACTAGCGCGCTAACGTAGCCACGCTACGTCGACGTCATCACGTAAATTACCGCGTCGACTCGTGTCTGCCTTTCACACTCCCTTTCGCCCCTCCCACTAAAAGCTGATTGTAGCCGACCCGCTAAAAACCCGCATCGATTGCAGGATTGAAAGACCCAGGTCGAAATGCCGATTAAACCCCTTTCACAATGTCACGAAGAGCCAATTATTAGCGGGTTTAAACGGGTTTTTTGGCCAGTGTGAAAGGGACACAGACACAGACACAGACACACACTCACACTTGGGGGGTGGAAATGCATGAGGATATGGCGACGGCACTAACGTCTTTTACGGTTTTTGTTGTTGTTGTTTTTTTGTCTTGAGCTTTTATGACTATATGAATAGCACTTTGTGCCAACATCAGTTGTTTTAAAAAACAAATTAAAGCCAGCATTAATGATTAAACAAAATCAAACAAATGTTACTGCTGCAAGCAGGCTTGGTCAGGACATCCTCGTACTTTTCTAACTAAAATTACCCGTGACACATTCAAAAGCTTTGAAATGTCTTTTTTTGCAAAGAACTGACTGGTCAAAGTTTGACGGACAGCTGCTCTCAGTCATCGACTAGAGGCTGCGAACTACTGGGGGGGGGGGGGGGGGGGGGGGGGGGGGGGGTCTCAGCCCCCCTTAATGAGACATGAGCCCCCCTGAAAACATGATTTGTGAAATTTTGGGGGGGGGGGCCTAAATATTGTTAAAATGCTGTTTTCCCTGTGTATTTCCATTATTTTGTTATTATTATTTTTGTGTTATCATAATCATGGATCATATACAGAATTAGGCCATTTTTAATGGATGATTTGCACATTACTATTTCACTTTAAAGGTGCTGTAGGCAGGATTCCCCATCTCCGCCATCTTGCTTAGGGTTACCTAAGCAAGATGGCGATTTGACCCATCTAAGATGTCCATTTGAAACCCAGCACAGCCAATCCTGTCCTGTTTTCTCTGACATCACGCCCTTATCCAAGTTAAGCCCCTCCCACAAGAACGTGCGATGAACGCCCCTCGACCAATCACGGTTAGAGCCTCATTGGCTCTTCTGATTGGTCAAAGATACCTGGAGCTTTCGAGATTCCTTTTCAGCTCATAACAGAGACAGATGGAAACGCTGCGCCCTAGTGGTAGTGCAATTATGCTACACTCCTAAAGGATTATCAATGGATACTCTAACATTTAATCCAAAGAAAACACAGAAAAATTAGCATTGACTAGCAAAATCCTGCCTGCAGCACCTTTAATAAAGATGCCGGCCTGCATGCAGTACTTGTCCTCACCATTGAAGAGTGGGTTCGCTATGCCTCAAACGTCACTTTAAGTTAGACATCAGAAACGGAAACAGACCGCGTGGACCATTTGCTGCTAAACTTCAGTGCTTAACGGTTGAATGACTTGCATTAAAAAAAAAAATGGCCAAGAGAAAACAAGGAACATGCTTGCAAATTTCGGTTTGCATATGCAGATGAAGTTAGTCTTAAAGGTGAAAGAGATAAATTCAAAAATCAGCATAACCATTGATGAGAGCACAGTGCACCGATGCTCATACCTCATTTTATATGTCCGATGTGATGTTAGTGGCAAGGGAGACGTGGACAATGTATTTTTAGACATTACAGGACACAAGGCACAGATGCAGAATCTATTTACAATGGTTTGAAACAGAGTTTGCGCCAAGCAGGATTAGATGATGAGTCTTCGGGGAGCAACCTCATCAGCATCGCCACAGACAGTGCTGCAGTTCTCACTGGCAAAACCACTGGAGTGATTGTGAAGCTTAAAGGTGGATTAAGAAGTTTTACAACCTTAAAACTACTTATTTTCCACCATAAATATGTTACACATTTTTAATGATGTGTACAATGTGCCCTGACATATTCATTACAAGTACCTCTAACAGCGCTAAATTGTCACTTGAAAGTCACAGTGCTGGTCCGGCACCAGAGTTTTTTTGGGGAGAATTTGAAAGGAATGACGTAATGCGCGCTCCGGCTGGTTAGGTTTCATTTTGTGTGCCATTACTCCGCCAGATGCTTAGTGAGCAACAACTGAGCAGGAGCTTCCAGAAAGTAAGAAAAGACTGGCTTCTAGCACTGCCACAACTCCAACACAGACTCCACCAGGTAAAAGAAACTTAAATCTTACTTGTGGTGCATTCACACCGGACGCGTCGCGGGCATTGTCGACGCTTGGGACGCCTCGAAGCTGACGCTTGTGACGCTTCAAACACGACGCTTGACACCGGGTGGTCACAAAGCTCGCGACGCTCTTGATGCACGTCAGTTAATTGGCGCGCTGGAGGCTGATTTCTGTTTCCAGCTATGGCGGATCGCATCAGGAGAGCGGCTTGGCTTTATTTGTTAAATAAAGCTAGACCGCGTCGTCGTCGGAAAAGTCGCTATTGGCTGCTCTGCTCCTCTCTGCTCTGACTGCAGCGGGGAGCGCTGCTGAGACTGACCGCTTGTGAGCGCTTTGGGACGGGGGAGGGGCTCACGCAGCACCCGCTGCTCATTGACGACAGCAACGAGACGTCCTGTCACGTCTCCAGAGCACCAGAGAAGGTTGCTAGATTTGTCGCTAGTTGCTTTTGACAAAAAAACGTCGCCAAGAGGCTTTGGAAAGTCGCCAGATTTAGCGAGAAAGTCGTCAAGTTAGCAACACTGGCTGGCCCGCATCGGTGCTCGGATCACTCGTGGTGACGTAGCACCGGAGGGATCGTCTCTGATTGGTTGACGCTCAGCGGCAGCGCGTCGAAAGTTCAGTTTTCCCAACTCTCAAAAAGCGACGCTCACGACGCTCTTGACGCCGGAGACGAGCGTCGTGGGTGTCGACGCTCGAAATGCTGGAAAAGCGACGCTCATGACGCTCCTGATGCGCCGCCCCTCCGCCCGCCGCTCCACGACGCTCGTCCACCATAGACTTTGCAAAGAAAAGCGCCGCTCACGACGCTTGCGACGCGTCCGGTGTGAACGCACCATTACTTGAGCGCTTCTAAACGAGTGAAGACGGAGTTCCCCTCTTCCGTGCACGCGAGCCACAGGGACGAGTTTTTCACTAAGCTGCATTACGCCCAAGGCCTGCAGGGGGCACTGTTTCGCATAAAACGTGCAAACTCCTTAAGGCACCTTTAAATATAACTTTCCAAACATTCACTCCATACACTGCGTGGCCCATCACCTCGAATTGCCCGTCCATGAATCTCTCAAAGAGGTCGCTGGATGTAACCATTTCGAGTTTTTCATCTCCAAGCTGTATGCTCTGTATCACCAGTCCACAAAAAACGAACGATTGCTCCAGGAAACGGCTGCAGATCTCAACATGCAAATTTTGAGAATTGGGCAGATTTTCACCATCAGGTGGGTGGCAAGTAGTTTTAATACTGTAAAAGCAGTCTGGAATAACTACCCTGCATTAGCGTGCCACCTTAACACAGCAAGCGAGGATACAGCTCGCAATGACACCAAGAGGAAGAAATTCTTAGGGCTGCACAAACTCCGGGTTTTTAATGGATCTGGCTTGCATGAAAGACATCCTCCGTGAGCTGCAGAGCCTCTCATTGAAACTTCAGCGGAGAGACATGTCACAAAAAACTCTGCGAGTCTGCTCAAGAACCAGTGGATGAGTTCCGCGACTGGAAGTTTCAAAATAAAGCACCAGGTAAAACATTGGAAAAGCTTATTGGGTGGCCTTCAGATTGGAACCAGATGGTCAATGCTCTCAGCTGAATGATGTCATCAGTCTATTTCCATATATGGTCATAAAGAGTCACATGACCCCAGAGTGTGACTCAGCGATAAAAAAAAAAAAAAAAAAGTTTTATTCTTGGGAGAAAACTGCTCAATGACCAATTTATTTTGGTCGAAGGTTGGAAAAAATGATAAAAATGATGAAATCTGATAGGAGAATTGGTTATCTTTTAGTCTATGTGGTTTTCAAAGCAGTCAAACTTTTCTTTTAGACCGTAGAGCCCTCAGTTTGTGAAAAACGCAAGATTCTCTCTCAGAGGACAGCAGAGTTCACACCTTTTCTCTGTTGCAAAAAAGAATATCTATCATTAACCCCCCCCCCCCCCACCCCCCCCCCCCCCCCCCCCCCCCCCCCCACCCCATGTTAAATCAACTTGTTTGGAAGGATTTGTGACTCTTCAGATGTGCTCGGTTTGTTGATAAGAGTCATATGCTTGAAAATGGCAATGTTTTTTTCCCATTATCGCAGATGAGGCCAGGAGCAAGGCAGGATCTCATACCCGAACTTTGATGGCTCATAAAATCCACATCGTATGACTTATTAAAACGTTTTTCCACTTTTTTTCGTTGAGCAGGTTCTCCTGCTATTTATTAGTGTTTCAAAGTCTATTATATAAAACCTTTTTAACTTTTTGTGAGGACCAAATTTGAATGAAAATTTTGTTTTGAAAGGAAAATTGCAGAGATCCTGTTGGATTTAGCTCAGGGGTGTCAGCGTGTGGTCTTTAGGTCTTGATGAGATGAACAAGTGAGTGTTGGCTTGATCTCTCTTGTGGACACTCCTATGGGCTGTGGCAGCCATTAAAGTGTATCTTGGTGACACGAGAGAGCACATTTTGGCATAGTTTTTATGTTTTTTTAATCTATTTTATCAAGTTTTTCAAAAGATTCAGCCCCAAAATCTGCTGTAGTGCAACAACTGAGGACTGAAATATTAAAGAGGGAAAAATAAAAACAGCCCACTGAAAACAGACTACAGCTCCTTTTAATTTTATTACAAAAACAAGGATTTTTCAGAATTAACAGTACAACATCATGACTACTCAGAATGAACATTAAAAAAAAACAGAGGACAAGTGCGAGGAGGAAGAGGAGGATGGTTGTGTATGTGTGTGTATGCATAAGTTTACAAATCCCATTTCAAAAAAAAAAAAAATAATAATGATCAGGAAAAAAATGTGCATCTATCCCCAGGTCCCTCCCACCCCACCAACAATCCAAAACAAAAGTTTTCTTGTTTTTTTTTTTTTAACCACAATTTAACAAACACAGAAGAAAGACGAGGAAGGAGGTGATCATAAAGGTTCTATATAAAACACTTGGCAGGGGAGATGTCAAGTCTTGTCTTTATTATCCGTCAGTTAAGAAATTTGATGTTTGTTTTTTTTTTCCAACAGAAAAGAAACCGGCTGCAATAAAAACCCATTTGCACAAACACACACACACACACACACACTCTCACTCAGGACCCTGATAGATGGATGAATGGATGGATGAAATGAGATCCCCCCAAAAAAAAAAAAAACAAGAGGGAGGGGCGAGAATGAAGCTGATAAACTGTGAGGAAGGACGTCCTGCTGGTTCCTGACATCGATGAGCAAAAAAAAAAAGGTTTCCTACCACTACATACACATCTTGTGTTTGTGTGTGTGTGTGTGTGTGAGATTTGAGCATCAAATAAGTCAGTTGGCTGAAGGGGGAACAGAGGATGGTGGGGGTGGGAAGGGGGGTCAAGGGTCAACTAGGTTTGGCAGTATGAGTGGGTTGAAGGGTTGGGGAGGAGGTGGGGGAGGGGCTTAGGATCGCCGCTTCTTCTTCTTGGGGGGCGGGGCCGGCGGCCGGATCTTCCTCTTCTTGTTGGAGGTGTCCTCGTCCTCGTAGTGGCTCTCTCTGTCCGCTAGGGGGCAGCAGAGCAGAGCGGTTACTGACAGCAGACGTTAAACTGCTTCACTTCAATCTCTCCTCAAATGTAGAACGTCGACAGATTGAACACACTGGCTACACACTTCACCGCACGCTATCCGGTCGCTGTCTTTTAGCTAGGCAAGAATATGTAATCAGCAGGCGCAAACCTTTCCTGGCCTCCTCCTCCAGCTCGTCCCAGTCTTTGCCGCTCTCCTCCTCACTGCCCAGCGACGCGCTGTAATCTGCAGAAAAGGAAGTTTCAGCACAGGCAGGTATTTCTTCGAGTCACAGCAGTTTTTATCCCAGATCCGGGTGGACGTCCTACCAGAGTCTTCGGTTTCTGAGCTGTAATCTTCGTCGCTGTCCTCCTCTTCCTCCTCCTCCTCATCTGCCGACGGGTTGAACGTCTCGTCCTCCATCTCAGACTCCGAATCTTCCTCTGCCCCGCTTCCCTTTAGCACAGGTGAGACACGCAGACATTTAGAAGAACAGATGAGGAAACAACAACAAACGAAAGTTCTAAATAAAGGACGAGAATCTCTGAGCCCACCTCACTCTCAGGGTCCAGGAACGACCAGCCGCCCTGCTCGAAGAAGCCCTCTGGGTCGTCTACGATGGTTTTCATGATCTTGGTCCAGTTCAGAGACTGGACTCCCTCTGTGTACTTGATGTCGCACGAGCTGAGGAGCAAGCACAAACATTTTCACCTGGAAACAAAAACAAGGACTTTGTAAAAGAGCAGCGGAGCCCGTCTGTCCTCCGTCCGCCGGGGCCTTACTTCAGCCACTCCTTGATGGGGTCCAGGGAGTTGACGGGCACGGCGTTGATCATGGTGACCTTTTTGCTGTAGTCCTTGTAGACGATGACGACGTCGAAGTTCTTCAGGTGGAACTGCACGCGCTCGAAGTGGACCAGCTCCACCTCGTCCAGGGTCACCACGAACGGTGGCTGCAGGGAAAGACCGGCAAGTTTTTTTTATTTTCCAAACAAAGAAGCGATTTCCTTTCTGATCTGGAGGAAAACGACTCAGGTGCTCACTCACCCACTCAGTGACGTTGACCAGTGAGCTGGACGTGGGCTGTAGTAAGCAAGTACTCCTGTAGGGGGCGCCCTGGAACCTGAATCGACAGACAAACCCGTTAGGTCTTATCTTGCGGGGCCCAGAGCGCGGCCGGCCCGCCGTACTGACCCCAGGTCTCTGAAGGGAACCTCGAACTCCAGCTCCTCCCGGGTGAGCGCCTCCACCTTGTCGGTGAAGTTCTTGAAGGCGGACTTGAGCTTGTGCCTCATCTCGCGCTCCATCTGCTCGGCGTACAGGTCGTCGCGGTCGTGCATGTGCTGGTGCTTGCCCAGGTCTGTGGTGATCTCCCCGACCTCCGTGTAGAACTGGACGTCGGTGTGGCGCCTTTTACCGAACATGATGGCGTTCTGGAGGAAGAATCGAACTCTGAAGGCGCCGGTTCGAAAAAATTAGGACAGCCGTCGTCGTGGTCGGTCATACCTTGAGGTGGAAGTGAAGCACGATGATCATTTCGCCGTCGCACGGCTGGAAGATGGCGTGTTTGATGTTGTTATAAAGGATGTCCACTTTATCGCCGCGGACCGATGTGAACCGGAAACCTGAGCGGAGAGTGAAAACACACACAGTCAGCGGGGTTCTGAGCCTCACCGCCGCCCCGACGGCGGCGGCGCCCCGCCTCCTTACCGTTGGTGTGTGCCTCCAGCGAGCCCTGCATCCTCTTCTGGGCGATGTTGGGCCGGATGTAGAGGTCCTTGAGCTTGGGGTTGCTGCGGTTGAGGTTGATGACCAGCGAGTCCTGCTTCACGATGCCCTCCTTCTCCTTCTCCTCCGCCTCCCGCGTCTTGTAGCGCTTCTGCACCTCCTTGATGATGCGGAAGGCGTTCTGCAGGTTGGTGGAGGGCACCGACGTGTCGCCGGGGGCTTTCAGGTTGGACGCCCTGTACGTACTGAAGGAGGAAAAACAAACAAATCAGACCTTGATTCTTTACATACGATATATTGCAGTGAAAAAAAAAAAGGGGCTCACATTTCTTTGACAAACGTGGCGTCGGGGTTGGGGAAGATGTTGCCCTCCTGGCGTCCCAGAGAGCTGCCGGGGACGTAGAAGTTGATCCTCAGGTAGGTGTAGTCTCCTTCTACAGACATGCTGATGTTCTGCAGCAGCAAGGAAAACAGATTAAAGTCTGACAGAAGCGACCGCAGTCGCACAAGTTGCGGAAAAATACGCCGACTCCTCATCTACTACCTTGATGGTGGCGATGTGGAAGGGCGTGGCGATGCCGAAGACGGGCATGACGACCGTCTCGTACTTCTTGTCGATGAAGATCTTCATCTCCCTGATGTCCTTTTCTCGGGGCATCTGAGACACGTTCTTATAGGACACGTTAGATTTTCTGGCCCTGGGAGGATAAAAAAAAAAAAACTCAGTTAAATATTAGAAATTCAATTAACTCTCCGAGTTTTTCTCACCTAATTAACTCTTCAGGCAGTACTTAAGAAACGCAGGTAAAATTTAATCTCTCAGTCCCAGAAACAACCTTCAGGCCTTGAAACTGAACAGTTTCTGCTGATTGATTCATTCTTGCTTCCACTGCTTCTCCAGTGATTAATCAGCAGACTGGATGCTCAACCACTCCTGCTGTTTAAGTCCTATATCGCCCTCTGCTGGACGCCGAGGGCTCCACAGGGGCCAACAGATCCTCTCCGACCGGCCTGCTCCACTCACTTCTGGATCTGCTGCTCTCCCTTCTGCTCCGTCAGCCTCCGCTTGGCCTCCTCGTTCAGGTGGTTGGCCAGCTCCTTCTGGTGAGCCCGCCGCTTCTCCTCCGCCGTCATCTCGTTCTACGGGGCGCGGCGAGAAACACAGCTGAGTGACCACGCTGAGACGGAGGCTATCGTCCACAAAAGTTTTTTTAAAAACAGGATGAAAACCACAACAACCATGCAGAAAACAGACGTGTTGCAGCGTTAGATGGTTGAAAAGAAAGAAAAACCACAAAATCATAAAAAAAAAATCAAGAATGACAACTCTTGCTCATGTTTTTTTTTTCTTGCTTTTTTTTAATTCCAGTTCAGCCGATGAGATTTGAGAAAAATAAAACAATGAATACTTACCTTCCCAAGTAGCTTTTAGAGTACAGAAACATTCACACTCTTAGTTATGGACACTCGGTCACGGAGGCACAGCAGAAAACACTGATCGCCGCTCGCTCCTATTCAAACGCTCGCTACTCACTCGGGTTCTGTCGGCCAGCAGGGCGGCGCTGCGAGCTCCTTTTCCCAGCAGCTCCTCGGCGTCGTCGCCGTCCTCCTCCTCGTCATCCTCGTCATCGTTCTGACACCGGAGAGACGTCAGTGGATCAATGTTTTTAATTCAGAAAACTGCTCAAATGTTGTTAGTTGTTGGAAATAGTTTGATTAGAGGGGAAAAAAATTCTTCCACTTAATTGTTTCCGTTCCGGAACCGTGTGATTGTTTATAAAAGGCATGAGGCGACACGTACCTTCAGGAAGATTCCCACGTTTTTAATCTTTTTCTTGACTGGTGTGAGGATTGTGGCAGCTTCCTCCTGTTAAAAAAAAAAAAAGCACAATTAAATCCTCAGCAGGAGAATCTGCAACATTTTGTGAGTTTCTGCAGAAAACAAGAAAACTAAGAACAAGCAACATTTCAGCACTAGACAGAACAATTTGAATTTATTGGAAACATCTCCAGCATATAGATTTTTGTGCATAAAGACCACAAGGCAACTAGGTTTAGAATTTTACACCCGAGTTCACTTCATAGTCTTTCACTTCGTTGGAAAGCTCACAATAATTACAATAAAATACCTGTTGTTTTAAACTGTAGTACTAAGAAGCGTCCAGTAGGAGGAGACAAAGGACACAGAGCGCCTTGTGCAGAATCGGCACACATGAGGCTCAAAAGCAGTTGGGTAAGACGAGCCTGAACTATTTCACTGATTCAATCAATTTTGATTGGATTTGAAGGAATATCAAGATAGCAAGCAATTTTTGTTACAGTTGCTGAATTTTTTTTTTTTTTTAAGTAAACAACAGGTCTGAGACGCTGTTGGTGAAACAGTTTTGCAGCAAGTTTTTTACGTGAAGGCTGTGATCAACCGATGAGTTCCACAAGAAAACATGCATAATAAGTATTGACACTACAGTTTACAGACAAATATTACTAATTTACCAACAAGTGAGTGTGTATAAAAGCAGCGGCATCGTTAGATGTGTGTAGAGCGGCTCACCTCGTTGATCTGCACCGAGTCGCCGATGAACAGGGCGTACTTCTTCTGCTCCTCTTTCTTTCCTTCTTTATTCACCAGATCGGCGAAACCCAAACTGATGCTCAGCACCATGCCTGCCAAACACAAACCAGCTTCACTCATTCGCGAGGCGAGGATCCACACACCACAAATCAACTGCTTCATCCGCCTTACACACCAGGAGGGAAGTGTGACGTGTGAAACTGACCTTTTTTCAGTTTGTACTGGTTTTTAGCATTTAGGACCAAAGAGCCTTCTCTGAACTCGATCCCCATCGCAAAGCTGCGAAAGAAAGCAGTGTTGAGTCAAATCTGTGTCCAACTTACAAAACATCTTAAGTAATAAAAACAGCATTAAAGAATAACAGAAACACAAGCAGCAGTGAAAGTTTGCATGCTCTCCCTGTGTGTGTGCTTCAGACTTCCTCCAAAAACAAGCACATGAGGTTCTTTGGTGAGCTTAACTTGCTTGTGTGTTTGTCCCTGTGACGGACCGGTGATCTGTCCATGGTGCTGACGCCAAACCCTCCAGATTACAGCTAAACGTTTTAGTAAAAATCACATTTACCCAAGATTTTTGGTGAGCTTTGTTACGAGATCGGGCTTCTCTTTCTTCACGTATTCCAGAACCGCGTTGTAGGCGTCACAGATTTTCACACCTGTGAAGGAAAAGGAAGTATTTCACTTAGAGCAGTCACATGTACTTTCTATTTAAATTGAAATGTCCCCATGATCAATTCAACAACAACCCCTCCCGTCCCTCCGGCTCTCCGACTCACCGTGTTTCAGCTCCTTCAGCAGCTCCTCCTCCACCTGCAGCAGGAAGTTGTAGTTGTCCTGCATCTCCTGGGGCGGGTCCACCATGAGCGTGCGCACCAGGTTGGAGCAGTACGACTTGTAGCGGATCCCCATGGCGCACGTGATGGCGCCGAAGTGCATGTGGTTCTTGTCGCTGGACGGGCTTGAAAACACAATTTTGCAAAAGCCTGGGGTCTTACATAGTTCAGGTCAAAATGTCAGAGCAGTTGTACAAGAAATGAGTGTTTCACACATGTATTTGTACTGCTATGCCCTGGCGGGGTCAATTTTGGACATCCTCTGTATACCCCCTGGATGCCCTCTGTACAATGGTATATGTTGGTTTTTGGCCCGTTTTTACATTATTTTCACTCCAAAAACTCATAAAGTACTCAAAAAATCACTTCAGATAGGCTTCAGTGTGGGATAAGGCCCTCAGATTGAGAGGAGCAGGGACAGACAGCAGGTGCATCCGTCAGCAGATATCTGAGAAGTCACAAAACCCCACTCGCGGGCCAGCCAGCCATTCAGCAAGCTCATTGGCTACCAGCCCTGTCAGTCAAACGTTTCTACCGACGTGATTGGCTCAGAATACGTTGATTACGAGTGATGACGACCGATGACGTGGGTCCATCATTTTCGGCAGCGGTTGGCTGGTTAGCCATCGGAGGGCGGGATGAGTCACTTGATTGGTTGAAATATG
Source organism: Salarias fasciatus (assembly GCF_902148845.1). NCBI lineage: Eukaryota > Metazoa > Chordata > Actinopteri > Blenniiformes > Blenniidae > Salarias > Salarias fasciatus. The sequence continues at coordinate 11,231,143 of NC_043747.1, forward strand.
ACGAATAAGCAACGGAAACCGATCAGTCGCCATATTGGATATCCTCAGCACGAGGGAGAGACGTCTGGATGTTTTTATCTGATAAAAAAATGGATTATTATCGGACGCGCACGCGGAGAGACGCGCCGCGTGCACGCGCGGTGGCGCGTCTAATTCTGGATTATTTGCTTATTTCAAGACATGTTTGGACAAAAGGCTATACTTTCTAGCTTTGCCTGGATGCATACGCTTGTACTGTGGCAGTTTTTGCTGGATTATCTGGATTATGGATCGTCTGTGATCAGTTATGAGCCTCCAAAGGTGAGTTGCGCTGTTTACTTAATTTGCTGTATGTTGGACAAATGTGTTTATATTACCCGCTGTGGTAATCACATCTGAAAGTGGTTTATACCAGCGGATTCATGAGAATATCAGCTTTCTAACGGTACATAGTACGTCTGTGGAATATGCTAAATAATTAATAAATCATCGGGAGAAGTTGACCGGCCCGCCGGCGGGCCGGTCTGAGCTTAAAGGGTTAAAGGAGAGATCTGCTCGCTTTCAGAACCCGAACACCAAACGGCTGCTGTCGGCTTTTTGTCTCATGCTATAAACGCCAATTTGAGCAGCACTGATGCCTCGAGAAACGCTCCTTCTCTTCGTCATGGAGGGAAACTCCAAAATGTGTGTGTGCAAGTCACAACAGACTTTAAAATCATTCAAATTAAAACTTTTAAAACACTTTTTACTCCATTTCACACTGTGTGCAGCTCCAGTGAAAGTCACAGTCAATCTAAACATTTCCCTGATTAAGATCTCTGAATATTCAGTCAAGGGGGCGGGGCTTGAAGACCATCTCAAAATCAAAACAATCGGGATGAAAACAAAGTAAGATTCTTTGGAATTCGAAGTTTTAAGATGAAATCTGGAACAAACTCCAAGGCTCAAATATGGGGGATGAGAAACAGACGGAGCTTCTGGTTCATTTTGGAAGCTTAGAGATGAGCAGCAAATGTAATTCCACTGATGGCCTGTGGGGGCGATGATGAGCAGAATAGTTCATGCACAATGAACAACAAAAACAAGACTATTCCTTCGGGGAAGGACTGTGTGGAAACAAACAAATCTAAAACATCATCTAAACAACATGAAACAATAAATTTAAAAACTCCTCGGGTCGTGGATGTTTATCATCGCAGTTCTGAACCCGTTTTATTGATGTTCGGATTAAAAACTTTGCCGCACATGAACCCAACAAACCGCTCTGGCCTTTGCTGGATGTATTGAATAGAAACAGATGCTGTGTGTGCAGAACGACTGAAGCACAAACAGAAACTTTTATGTGGAAATGTAGAATATTGAGCTCTTCCTCCTCGGGCTCACCTCGTCTGCGTCGACGATCTCCATGACGCGCTCCTTGAAGAACTTGGAGTAAACCTCGCTGGTGATGGCCGCCGCCTTCTTCATCAGGCTGAGCTCGCCGTCCTCCTTCACCGCCATCGTGTAGGCGACCACGGCGCTGATGTCCACCTGCACACGGGACGGGACGAGACATGTGTCAGCGCCGCCGGATAAGAGGAGCCGCAGGCGGGCTTGAATGTCCGGACTCGCCGTCTCACCTTCTCCAGGCCCTCGGCGGTGAGCGTGTCGTTCCAGCTCTTCATGTACTCCCCCGGGAACTTGTCCTTGCTGAACACGCCCACCGTCTTGCCCTCTTTGCTGCCTCGAATCGCCTCGATCATCTTGTCAAAGTTTGCCTTGTTGCTTTCGTTCTGCAGAAAATAATTCCAAGTTCATGATTTATGAGGAAAAAAACAAACTAACAGATCTGACCGTTCGGAGTTGCTGGTCACCGTCTCTTTACCTTTTCTCTGGTGAGCAGGGTGATGGGCGGCACGCCGTTGGCGTTCTCGTTGCCTTTCGTTACGGCCACCTGCTTGAGGAAATCCACCTTCTTCTTGCTGGCGAGGAAGATGATTTTTGTCTCGCAGAACACCATGATGGTGTCCGTCAGCTCGTAGCCAAACAGCCAGGTCTGGAGAGCGAGGAGGGAAGGCATCCAAAACCAACAAATCAGAGATCAAAGACTGTTTCACCACTAGGCGCCATTAAGAAAGATCATTCCGGCCTGGCAGCAACTTGATATGCTGCTGGAATAACCTTCAAAAATGATTATCCGTCCTCCAACTGTTCAGTTTTTGTTGTGACTGGAACCGTTTTAATGTTTTCTTAACCGAGGTTCACTGAGCTCTTTGTCGCCACAGTTAAACATCTGAATACCAGACTAAACTTCAAGGTAAATCAAAAATCTTAAACAACTCTGACGTTGTTATAACGAGATGTCAAGTGGAAAACAGTCTGACAGGTGGCAGCGTTATATAAAAGAGGAAATGGAATTAAATGAACCATAACCTCTCCAGTGAACAGGAGTTTAGTTAAATCATAACCATTAATGCCAACAGTGTGGAGAGAGAGAGAGAATCGACTGGTCTGCAAGAAATCATAATCAAGCTCTCAGAAATTTCAGTCATTTTGGAAAACAGTAAATAAAGAGTTGCTCCATCAGCTCGTCATCGTACCTGTATGGCGGTGGATTTGGCGTACACGATTTCTTCGTCCACGCCCACGGACACCACGATGGCGTCCACCTTTCCGAACTCATCTTCCGCTTTCTGGAAATCGCACAAGGATCAAGCACACGGTTTGTTAATAATAATAAACTAGTGGTAAAAGCCAGCAAACAGGATCACAGACATGCAAATCGCCCTATTCCAGAAAAGCTGGAGAGGTAAAAAAAAAGTTTAATTCCTTTATGAATTCCTGGCAGATTTTATAAAATATAGATAGAATCAAAGCGAAAAATTAATATTGATTTTCAGCTTAAAATAATAAAGGTTTTCTAAACCACTGAGTAAAGTCACAACGTAAATATTCACAGATTCATTTCTATTGTTGTAGCCATCAAGATCATATTTTGATGCAGAAAATTACAAATCAATACAAATCAAAACATCAATACAGAATTTCTGTCTTAACCTATTTATATGCACAAATAAAACTTACATTAGGAGCTCCAATCACTACTGACAAACTGACAGTACTGCAAGACTGAACATAGTCAAAACTAAAACAATCACACAAGAACTAGGAATAATTCTTAAGTCATGTGTAAATTAAGTGATGTTGAGCAAGGCAAAACTATTTAAACTTTTATAATCCGGCTAAACGCTTTACAAGTGTCTATAATGTTGCACAAAGGAGAATAAGACGATTAAAAGTGCAGATAAAGTGATTTCAGAGACCTGCTGCACATGTTCTCTGGATGCTGTCGTTACACTGATGCTAGTTAGCATGTCGGCTAATGTTAGCATGTAGCTTCGAAGTGCAAACGGACGCGAACCTGAAAAAAGCTGCTCGGTTCCGGAAATGTCACGCGCGGCCACATGAACAATTCACGCCGTGCTGTCGCTTTATTGCGATTTTCTCGTCAAATAAGCCGCCGCGGCTGTTTCACAACACATTTAGCACCGCCGGGCTAGCATGTTAGCTTCAAGGTAAAGTTCACAAGCTAACGCGCTGAATGGGGAAGGCTGCTGTGCTAACATGAGGCAGCTAACCCGTTTCTTTCATGTGAGACGGTTATTAGTGCTACATATGTGTAAATACGGGTGTCCAGGAGTCGTACTCGGCTCCTTTGTTGTCTTGGGGGGCTGGGAGAAGCAGCTCTCACACCGACAAACACTACACTCGCTCGGTGGGGAAAAACGCGGCTAACTTAGCTGGTGGCATCTTTCCCCTCCATCTCACTTTCCCCACGCTTAAAGAAAAAAAAAACAAACAACAGCGACAAAAAGCCCCGACACGCGCTGCAGATCGGCCTCGCTTTTCACCTTCCAGTTGCTGTATAATCTCTTGATCCGGCGGTAGTACGCTTCCTTGTCCAGGTTTACCGCCATGGTCTGCGCTCTGCTGCAAACTCCAGCTCCCGGCTCCGCTCCTCAGCAGCAGGCCAGATGAGGATGATGATGATGATGATGATGATCAGCGTCAACTCACAACAACGCACTTTCTTCCCCCCCACCTCTCCGCCTGCTTGAGATCCACACGCCGCTCTGCGAAGGGATGCTGCTCCTTTACCTTTGCTTGTCCCGCAAAGGACGCTACTGACGAGCAGAAAAACAAAAAAACCAACGCAACTGGTTCAGTTTGTAAAATACGCTAAAAATGTTGAAATGTGATGTAACCCCCACGTTTTTAACACCCAACACTACGCACACACCAATCTGTTACAATTAGGTCCCCCTCCCTTCCTCCACTGCCTGTTCCCTCTCCCTCCCCCTCCGCGTCTCCACAAACCACCTTTTAATAATTAGAAAATAAATAAATAAAATAAATCTCGTCTTTGCTTCCAAATATAAATTTAAATATTCATACTTATTATGAACATGAGAACGCAGGTGTGGCTAATTCCTCATGTTTAATTCTCTTTCGTAATTATAGTTGATCTTTCGTGGCGCACTTTAATGTGATCTGTGATGTCGTGAAACGGCGCCCCCTGCCGACGGTGGACCACGCTGCTTTTTTTTCCCGCCATGGCGCATTTTCCCGCCACCGTCATCAAATGCTTCTGATGATGTCAAGTCTCGCGATACCGACCGCGGTATGAACGGGAAGTGGAGGTTGTGGTTTATTTCTCCAGTTCACACATTTATTGTGGATCAAATTTCACAATTAAATGTATTTTTAACAAACTTTGCAAGTAAACACCATTTGATTTTCAAGTGTACAAGTTTAAAACCTTCATAACTGAGGTGAAATGTTTAACATCTTGAGCTCAAGCTTTTTTTCCCCTCAACAACACTTTACTATGAGAAATTAATTCACCATGCTTAGCAAAGCAAGGTTAATCTGTAGTTCGTGGTCAGAACTGCAGATAATGCATATGCTGAAATTTAATCATCAGATGATCAAATAACTTTCATTTTAGTATTTCAGTTCTCAAAGCTCTCAACACTAAATGTTTCGGGGACATCTTCACTCAGATGCCTCAACAGCAATACTTCGAAGTCAAAATAGACATTAACAAATGTGTGATTAAAAACATAGAATATTTTTATTCCATAATTAAAAACATTTCCAGGATATCAACAATGAGCCAGATCAATCACTGTATTATTGTAATCTCTTTTTTTTTTTTCTGGAAGCAACTGTCGATTACACAAGACGCCAGAGATGCCTTTTACTCAAAACGATGTTAAAAAATAAAGCTCTTTATGCCGCTCTCCATTTCCCTTTACAGTAGTGTTGTCAGAGCTGGTGAGTTTATTCCATCCTATCACCTCTTTTTATCTTCATCACCCCAAAATTAACTTGTGAACAGGAAACTCCCTCATGAAGCAAAAAGGAACAACAAAAAACAGCACGTTTAGGAACACTCTTCCAGGTGACGAGGGGTTTCAGCAGGAGAGGACAACAGAGGATTTTACAGCCTGTTTTTTTTTTTTTTTTTTCCTGAATCGTAGCACCTGCTTGTTAATCTGGGCGCGTTCTCTCCACAAAAAGACGGCTTTTAAAGCTGACAACGATTAGCTGTTCTCCACATGGCTTCTGATGAGTGTGTTTCACCCCTGCGTGTGTTTTTCTCCAAAGCAGCTTTGAGACGGTTTGAGCTCGGCCCGGTCGTCGTCGTTCACATTGATCAGTCTTCACGGTAACAGTAAAGGGAAGAGCATACACGTGTGAAGCTTTTTAAAAGAACGAAATCAACTGAAAAAAACAGCCACGTTTGTATCTTCTCCAAAGAATTTAGAAAACACAAGAAGTTCATATAAAATGTTTGTTTTTTTTTTCCTTTTTAAACAAGTCCTTCGTTTAAATTCATACCACATGTCCACTTTATTCACACGTCTCTCCAGTACAACTGTAGTATCCGCAAACTTGAAACTGTGTTTTATTGTGCAGGAAGGAGTGAGAAGAGAGATAAAGACACGGAGGGGACTGGATGCACCATCTTTTCTCTTTTTTTTTTTTTATATAACGTTCCTGCGGTGGTTTAGTCCCATGAATCCCCGAGATGAGCGCGGCAAAAACAAACCATCACGAGCAAACGCCCGAGTCTGTTCTTCACTCATTCGTTCCTGTCCGTTTGCATTTCACATGTAGTCTTTTTTTTGTCCTGTAGTGGCTGCGCGGCGTCCGCTCCTCCTATGTGACCGTGGTGGAGTTCTGCCCTCGGATGGCGCACCACGCCATGAACACATCCCTGTTAAGGACAGAAAGCGAGGAGAGGAGGATTAGTCTGAAGAGTCCGTCACCCTGAAGCGAGCCGCACTCACGTCTCAACAATATATTCTATTTATTGCATTAAAACATTTGGATTTGTTGAAATGAGTTTGACTCGGCCGGCTTAAACCCTACAAATATTGATTTTTTTCCCCCTTTATTTCATCATTTTTTTATGGAGAAGTCACATGTTTATTTTGTGCGGCTGGTAATGAACAAAAGGAGTTTTGACACAGACTTGTATTTGAAGTAAAACTTGAAGAAAAACATACCGAGTTTATAACCTGCATCGTCAGTTTGAGAAAACAACATTGAGGTATGAATTTTGGACCACACCACCCTATCGAAATTAAAAAGATAATCCCTCACCTCTGAAACTCCTACAGTTATAGGTTAGAAGCTTGTTATTAAATCAGTTTTCATACATCTTTAAAAAGCATCCACTTCTTGCAATTTCTGATTTTCTGAAATAATACAAAAACACACTAAAGGAAAATAAAACAAATGTTGGTTCAGGTTTTAAACACACCACAAAATAAAGGTGTAGGTTAGATTTTTGCTCGTCTCCTGCAAACATCCGACTTTCTGAGCTTCAAAATCCAGCTGAAATCTCCAAGTTTCTGGTGTTAAAGTGATATAAATCCAACCCACCTGCAGTGTGTGGCGACACACTCGTTGCTACAGTACTCCTTGTCCCAGTCCTTGCTGTCCACGGCCGGGTTGGTGCAGCCGGCTCGCACGCAGATGTTGGGCCCGGCGGACGGCGTGACGCTCGGCCCGGGGGCGACGTTCACCTCCACCTCCATCTGAGGAGCCGGACAGACGGTACGGCGGTTAGAGAAGCGGCGTCGCCCGGGAGGACCGCGGGACTCGTGCCGGCGTCCGGAGCTCACCCCTTCCTCCGCGTCGGCCACCACCTCCCCCGCCGACAACGCCCGTCCCACCTCCACCGCCAGGGCCGGCGAGGCGGCGGGCGTCTCGCCGGCGGACGTCATGATGAGCGGCGTGCTGCCGGAGTTGGACTGGCGCGCCGAGGGGACCACCTTGATCTGCAGCGGCGGCGGGGCGGTGGCGGCGCCGCGCGGCTTGGCCTGCAGAGGGGGCGGGGCCTGGGCGTGCACCATCTGCTGCAGCCGCGGCGGGGGCGGCGTGCTCTGCATCTGCTGCAGCGGCGGCGGCTGGCGCGACGAGGAGGGCACCGGCGTCTGCTTGATGATGATTTTGGCGACGAGCGGGGGGTTGGGCGCGGATCCCGCCGGCGGCTGCGGCGGCTTGATGGCGCCGGTGCGCGAGCGCGTGGTGACCTGCGGCAGGTCCAGGATGATGTTGGAGGTGCAGATGTTGGTGATGGTGTTCTCCTCGGGGTTGTAGTGCTGCGACCGGGTGGAGCGCGGTGCTGGGGTGGCGACCGGCGGGGCCGTGACCACCGGGGCCGGCGCTGGGGGCGGGGGCGGGGGCGGCGGCGGCGACGGGGTAGAGTCCATGACTTCAATAGGAGACTGAAGGCAAAGGAGACATGATGAAAGGCCAGAAGTCTTAAAAATAAATACACATCAGTCAGACGGTCTGTGACTCACCTGGGAAAATTTGCTGGACTTGTATTCCGCCAGCGCTTTCAAGTAATCCTTCTTAGCAGCTTCATTTTTCCTCTTGTAAACCTGGATCGTGTCAAAAGACACAAAACATTTTGTTATAGTAAAACTATTTTGGACAACATTTGTAAAACTTGATTTCTCGCTTCCCGCTGACCTGTTTCTGTTCCTCCCCCAGACTGTCCCACATGGAGGCCACGATCTTGGAAACCTCTCCGAACGTGGCGTTGGGGTTCTGTCCTTTAATGGCCGCCTGCGTGTCCCTGAAGAACAGGGCGTAGGCCGACACGGGCTTCTGGGGCTCGTTGGGGTCTTTCTTCTGCTTCCCCGGCTTCCCCTGCTTGCCCTGTTTCCCCTGTTTCCCCGGCTTCCCCCCTCCTCCTCCTCCTCCTCCCCCTCCGCCTCCCCCTCCTCCCCCGACGGCCGACGAGGCGCTGGAGGTTGGGGTGGAGAGCGGGGACTCGGACAGCGAGGGGTCGAGGGAGATGACGCCCGGCGAGACGGCCAGGGAGACGGGCGACTCCACCAGGACGCTCTGACGAGACGGAGGAGACGGAGACGTGTTCATTCGTCTTTCGAAACAAATCAATTCAAGCAGAGCTGCCATTTGCGTTCCAGACTAACCCGCCTGAAGTCGTCCATGTCGTCGTCCTGCAGCGAGCTGGTGGGCGACGCCGTGGCCGATAAGGGGTTTTCGGGCGACTGGCCGCGCTGCAGGATGTTCCCGCCGCCCAGGCCCAGCCCCAGCTGAGCGCTGAGCTCCGACTGGTCGATGGTGGTCAGCTGGTTGGAGCCCAGCAGGCCCTGGCCCATGTCGCCCAGCGGGACGTCGATGGTCACCGGGGACGAGCTGCTGAACTGAGAGCTCATGTGATGGCCGAGGTCCTGAAGGAGGGAGGCGGATTAATCAAAGCTGCTTGGTGAAAACAGCGACGGTGTTGACGCGGCGGCGCGCCTCACCATCGCCAGCGACGACGCCAGCAGGGCGCTGCCCGACGTTTGGTTCATGACTCCCAGACTGAGGTGCTCCAGCCCCTGCGAGGAGGAGCTGACGAAGGTGGAGGCGAAGGAGGGGTCGTCCCCTTCCACCACGGCGTTGCCGGGCACCACCACGCTGTCCGACGGGCCGGCGTCCGTCAGCTCCCCGAAGTGCGACACCACGTCCGACACGGTGAGGGCCGAGTCCGGGTCCAGGGAGATGGGGGGGATCTCGAACTCCTCATCGCCCAAGCTGGGAGTGTGGAACGTCTGAGGAGAGAGAGAGAGAAAAGACGACAAGGTGAAACAAGCCGTTGAAAACCAGAGGAGGGAGGAAGAGAACCGTATTATTGTAATTCAGCTTTATCTAACGGGAGATTTTTCTGGGGAACGCTTCAAAAGTAAAACGAATAATAGTAAGCGTGACTCAAACATTACTGAAAACGTCAGAAGACACGTTTCTTTTGTGATTATTCAATTCAACAACCAGGTGTAAACAACCTGGAAAAAGGGTCTTGGATAAGCCCAATGGCACAGTCACAAGAGGTGTGTGTGTGTGTGTTTCTCCAGTATTAGGAAGAATGAACACTCACCTCTGAAGAGGAGAGGAAAGGATGGCTGGACCCTGAGATGGTCAGGTAGTTGTCGCTGCCTCCGGGAAACTGAAAGAGGAGAGAGACTCCAGTTATTCAGGGAAACACAGTAATACAGTGAACCAACCAGGAAGGAAAATGTGTTTTCTTGTGTGTCTGAAGAGCTCAAAGGATTAGCTTCATGGGAACTATTTGAAATTCCTGAAGCATAACCCGAGGCGACGTTCAAAACCGTCTTTATACAACAGTTTGAAACATTTGTGCGACTTTCTTTTGAAGATAAAAGGCGCAATGTCCCCTTTTCCCATCTGTATTTCATCAAGTAATGCAGTATCTTGTTATGCACGAGGCTTTAAGACGAATCGACCTAAAAGGGAGGTAATGACTGATCTGATCATTTAGTACAAGTCATCTGGAAGCACACACAGTCTGGTCAGTGGATGAGGGTCATGTTGGCCTGCAGGACGATCCACTACTTTCCGGGGTTACTTGTGCAAGTAAACCCAAATATGCCACAAAGCTTGCACGCGCACAGCTGATTTCAAAATGACTGGAGAGTCACCTTGTTGTCAGAGTCAAATCCATTGAAGGACTGCGGGTCCAGGAACTCCGGGTCACCGTCGTGCTGGCCGGTACCGTCCGTCAAGTCGGAGTAAAAATTCAGATCCATCTTCTCAGCTCGGCCTCATATGGCGCGCGGCTGAAACTTTCACTCCAGATGGTTGAGTTTAGGGGGTTTTCCTCCCAGCGGGTGTCGGGGTCAGGGCTGCTGATGCGTCTGTTTTACACACTGACAGCCTTGGCACAGATGTTCGGACTAGCTCGCGCGACTGAGACCGAGCATGTGCGCGCGCCAGCAGCCAAAAATAACCCGTGATCCCCCCCAACAACCTCCGCCCCCCGCGGCCGGTCTCCACGGCCGACCCGCAGAGGTAAGAACGTGGCCGTGGGCAGCGGCAACCTGTCCGTCCTGCCACGGTTTTAGCGGTTAGCCGCGCTGACGCAAAGGCTGCGGCGCTCCAACACGTCGCCCTCGCCGGGGCCGACGCACCGCCCGCCCGCCCGCCTGGCGCCCCTCAGTCTCCCGTCTCATTCAAACCAGCGGCGGCGCCGAGCGGAGCACGCGAGGCCGTTACCGGTTCACGGGAAGCCGTCAAAGGATAAAAAGACAGAAAGGAAGCGTCCACGGTCGCGAGAAGGTGCCTGACAGCGGAGGAGGGGGAGCGCAGAGCGACTGCTTCGTGTTGGATCGGGCCAGGATGCTCAATGGAGCCGGAGACACGGATCGATGACGGAACGGAAGTTATACGCGGAACCCGATTCAAAATAAAAGGCACACTTTCAAAATAAAAGCACGGAAGCTTACGCTACAAACGGCCACTGCTGAAAAATATTCCAGGTGGGGGTCTGTTTTATGAACTCTATGCACAGCTTCACTACTTCCTGAACTCAACACAGCGGCTTTATTTTATCTTGCAATAATGGACAAATTGATTAATCCAGGTGTTTCAATAGTCAATGTGAAAGCCTCTATTTGACAAGGAGAAGGTTTTTTTAATCCATCACCTCTGGCAGAGGTGTCAAACATAAGGTACATGGGCCAAAACCAGCCCACAAGATGGAACAATCCAGGCCGCCAAACCACCAAGCAAACATTCTGAAGTAAACAGTATAATTTTTTTGACAAATTTCTAAGACTGAGATATCAGTGATGCTGCCATCAAAGCAAGTTACCTCATTACTAGCAAACCAGAGTTCGTCTCAAAGCCATGTGGTCAGGGTAATTTGTGAAAACATGTGTAAAGCAACTGCTATAGGAGAAGGTTGTTCTTTTTTGCTCTCACTACATAGAAATATATTTTATCAACACATAAATATGCAATTTGTTATGGGCCTTCTGGTGCAAGTATACTCCTTTGCATTTAGTAACATCAATAACATGGTCTGTTTAAATTCCTTTTTTTTAAAGTGTGATTACTTCTAAAGATTCGCAAGTGACTATACTTCGTCTGGACATTGAAAACAGTTAACATTCTTGTGGTGTGGCACTATAACACATTTGGTTTGTTTTTGTTTTTTGTCACTGATCAATAATCTTATTGCATGTCTTTGTTGACCAACTTACACTGTGTATGCACTCTGTGAATCAAGTATATTTTGTATAATCTGAAAAGTTTTGTTAAAGTGACAGTTCCTGATTTCAGAATCTTAATTATTAAAAAGTATCTCTTAATATCTGATATTAGGTTTACAGCATTTTGAACCAGAGAGTTAAGAGCGTCACATTAGCTAGTATTACTCACTTTTACTCTTGGAAACATTTTAATGTGGTGGTTCTAAAAGTCTGGGGCAAAAAAAAACTGCTTTAATAATAATAATAATAATAATAATAATAATAATAATAATAATAATAATAATAATAATACATTTTATTTGTAATGCACTTTCCATTTCAAACAGAAATCTCAAAGTGCCACAAGAGAGCTTTAGAGGGTAAAGGGGATGGCTTATCCCAAGTGTATTCTTTAAGAGGGATAAACTATAAATATTTTGGTAAAACATATATTTTTTAAACTGAGTTTACTGTGAGTGTAACACAGATGAATTAGAATAATGAATCCAAAATGTAAGAGGAGACTCCATTGTACATAAAGGCCTACTAGATAGATAAAGAACATTTTTTTGATTTCTATCACCAATTTCATCATTGAGTTTTGCATGTTGTTTAAGTGAGCTCTGTTCGAGCCTACTGCAGAGGGCACAAGCTTTCCAAATGCTGACTTTGGGCCATAACTGGCCTGGGTTTATAGATAATAGAGCACTAAAAGACCAACAATGCTGTTTACAGAAAAAAGGTTTCTTCTTACACCGTGTAAGGTGGTTTCTGACACTGAACAAAACAACAGTTATTCCCCTAGAATTCCTGTACAAACCTTGCGAACACCACTACTGCACTGCTGTTTCTATCCATATTCACAGACTGTACATTTATGTAGCTGCCAATACTTCACAGTTTCATACTCACACTTCTGGATATTACTGTATTTATTACTCATTATATCACTTCTGGTCAGATGAACTCTGGGTTGTTGCACATTACTGTCTTAACTAGGCTATGGCAATATATTTAATTTGATGTTCTTTATTTGTAATTGAAGATTACTCACTGAGCCTCTCACTTGATAACTTCAAGATCTCACTTACTTTTTAATTGTTTTTAGGTAAATATCCCATTCTTGCTCACATCACATAATTTATTTCAGGCAGTAGTTAAGTATTTAATAAATGTTTACTGAAGTTACGTTTCGTCTTACTATATATATATGTATTTGTATTATTGTTTAGCTATAAATGTGCATTTTCATTATTGGGCGGAAGAGTAATAAATAAAAGTTGTAATGTACATAGCGAGCTGTCACTGAGATAATCCACTGGTCCAAGAATGGAACTTTCTCGCATGATTACTGCACTGTTACAAATATTTAACCACCTGACCTCTTACAAGAGACATTACTAGAACACAGAAAACATCTTCAAAATTACTTTTTAAAGCAAAAACTCAGTCAGTTATACTGTTTATACCATTTTAAATTCAGATTTTACCCCCCGTCCTGTGTCATTGGTTCGGCCCAATATACTATTTTTAAAGCGTAAATCTCTATTACTTTTTTGAAACGACTAAATTAGAATAAAATGACATACTAATCAACATTGGTGTGTAGGGAAAGTAACTTAAAAGTAAAAGTATGCGTTTTTCGAGGTAATAATAAAGATGCAGATCAGGCCGAGTGGTACGCTCCGTAAAAAAGGCCATCACTGCTGTGTTTAAAGACCGTCACCTGTTTGAACACAAAAAAGTGATTTTTTTTTATTGTTGTGTCAAAAAACTGCCAACTACTCTTACCTCCATGCTCACCCCCGAAAACCTGATTAATGTTTTGTATTTTTATTCCACTTTTTTCCAGTGAACTTCGGCCAGAACTGATTTCCTCAAATATCACAACAACATGGCACCGGCTTCCCGACTGTACGTACAGCTGGACGTGACGTCATCACGTCACGACGTTGAAGGGAAGTGCATTTTTTTTCTTCAAAACTTTATTTGTGACAACCAATCGTCAACAAGACAACATTACAAATTCCGTTCAGTTATTGTCTCATGCTAATTTCTCTGACATGGTTCTCAGGCCTTCCAGGGATTTTGTCAGAGATTCAACCGGAATTATTTCTAATTAATGTGCAGGAAACTGTGCCAAACATGTAACACATGCCACCGTTTTCAGAGATTACAGAATGTCCTTTTCCATCTTGCTGGTCCTCTCCAGGCAATGGTGACATTTGACAATACATTTTAAACATTCAGAAAATTTAATAAGTATGCTCAGCATATTTGGCTGTAATAATTAATTAAATTAGCTGGTGACACATGCTTTATTAAAACATGCTGCGAAATCGGTAAAGAACTGATTGTAACACGACTAGCAGATTATTTGAATATGGAAAGCCAAATCCCTGTAGCCACTGAAGGGCTTCAGGTCACCGTATGAATATTAAAACATGTAAACATATGGCAATGGAAAATTTGCACATTAATACTCTGAAAAAGTGCCCTATAAATACAATTAGATTTGATTTTGTACATATATTTCTAAAACAATTTCAGCTCCATGTACAAATCCTGAGTGTCTGGAATGGGGAAAAGTAGAAGTAAATGAGATAAACACAAATGTGTGGAGGGTCATTAATTTCCAATATATTCCCAAAAACCTATTGAAAAGGAGTCCAACAATCTGTAGCACAAGTGTTTAATAGATTAATCATTTGTTTTGTACTTTTCTTTAATCTTTGAAAAGTTAAGAGGCACAAATCACGCTTCTCATTTTTTCTTCCAAAATTGCTTTATTTATTCCCATATTTTTTCAAGCAAAGTTTTTTTTTTATGATTCCTTTTTATATTAATGTAATTAAAAAAAGATAAAACTCAAGGGTTTTTTTTTCCTGTCTTTATGTACAAGCGAGAAAACAATGTTTAGGAAATAACAGTGAACACAAAAACAATCCCTGAACAAAAACAAAAAAAAAAAACACTGTAAAAAAAAAAAAAGCATTAGAGGAACACCGAACGCCTCTAGTCTGGAGCTCATTACTCCCTCACTCACTCACACACACACACACACACACACACAGATCTCTGTCAGGTGTACGATGAGGTGGAGGCTTTCAGGGCAGAAGCTCGCACCACGCGGCACAGCTGACGTTCTCCTGCAGGAGCCGAGGCGGCGAGCGACAGCACGGCCACGAGAGTCCACTCCCACAGTCACACATGTGCAGTGCAGTGGTCCCCTCCACTGATGGTCCAGTGTGCGACGACAATACTGTGAACAAGTCAAACTCCACACTTTGACCAGACGGTGGCAACGCAGTCCAACGCAGAAAAACAACCTGTACTGGTTTTAACGCAGTCATCGATGAAGTCGATAAACATGGATTTCAAGAACGGATGACTTGGTTCAATCTTAATTATGGCAGCACATTTCTCTCTTTTGTTTTTAATGACATCAAAAAGTACAGAAGCTAATGTCTTCCCCCAAAAAGTATATAAATAAATAAAAATATAAAATCAGGTTCTTTATTTTTTTTTTTTTTAACTTGTAGGAACATTTTGAAAAAAATTCAGAAAAAATATATCTATCAGTTTAAGCGTTGACCTTGTGTCATCTCTATGGATAAGTCAAAGATGACCATTTCTTTTTGTGAGATTTTTAAGCTCCTACCCTATTGGACAAAGTGTGCCACCGCTATCTATTACAAATCTCATTCAATAATTTATGTCCTGCCTCCTTTTTTCCGTCATAAAGCAACATTTCTGCCACTAACAGCTATTTAATTTCCCTTTATATTCAAAGAGAGAAACAGATCTGCTGTGCTGGGTTTCTTTACTTTTTTAAAGTAAGTTTTTAGCTCGTTTTTAGTCATATTTATGGGTTTTCATGTGGTAACTCTGCATTTGTTTTCCTCAGATCAATAACAAGTTTGACTTTTAACATAACCTTAACATTTAACAAGTCAACCTTTTGTTGAAGAAATGGGCTTCCATACCAGAGTGAGAAACATCTGCACAAGAAAAAGGAAACAACCGACTCCACCTCCAGTGTGAAGAAAACAGAATGAGGTCTGTGAGATTATTTACCGCTGTGATAGAGAAACAGATGCAGCCGGTGAAGATATGCAGCAGACTCCGCCTTCCTCCTTAAACGTTTTCAAGTAAAGAGACATTACGAACGCATACTGACGTCAGTCAGCTCGATTCTGCAGTTTCTTTTGTCCAGTCTTTGTGTTGTACTGAAATAAACGTGTCTTCAAATAGAAAGAAAAAAGAAGAAAAAAAAAAAAAAAAACATTCACAAGACTCACATCTGCTCCCAAAATACATTCATTCAGCCCTGAGTCTCGTCAGAGGAACGGCCGCTCCACGCAGGTTTCTCATTCGCTGGTCCACCGTTCAGACACACTCGCTCCGCCCGATCGCGGCTCCCGCAGGAGGACGACGCGCACAAAGGAAAAGAAAAGTCTGTTTCTGCTCATTCGTGAAAACTGTGGAGTGGAAACTGCTGTCATGATAGAAAAGGAAATGGGTGGGGTTGGCTGACGCTGCAGCCGGTGACAGTCTCTGTTTTTTTTTAAAGAGGGATGAGGCGAGGGGGGGGGTGGGGGGCAGAAAGCTCCGGCCAACCCCGCCCCCGAACCGCCTTCTGCCTCCGCTCACACCTGCGCAACCCGCCGCTCGTAGTGCGACGCTGGCTTCCCGCCGTCCGATCAGGAGTAGATCGTGATGACCTCGCTGCCGCCGCCCCGGACCAGGAGGACGCGCTCCAGCCCCTCGGTGAGGACCTCCAGGAACTCCATGTCTGAGAACCAGTCAAGGAACCTCTGCCTCACTCGGGTGATGCTCCCTGAAAACACATTCAGCACCCGCAGCCTCTGATGCCATACTTATGGTATTTCAATTATTTTTGAGTTGAATCATCATCTGACCCAGCTCTTGAAATCGGACGATTATCCCATTCATTATTTTTTTCCTTCATCTAAAGCAAAAACAAATCAACCCTGTAGATTCTTCTAATGTTAGCGTGGTGTGTGTGATCCATATTCTGTATTAGTGGGTGTTTTTAAAGCTGCCTGATGATCAATAGAAAACAGTTTTGTGAAGGATACAGTTCTCGTCTCCCTCGGTGTTCCTGGGCGGTCCTGGCATGTTGAGAAGAACAAGCCGGGCATCGTGGGACTTGTTTACGATCACCTCGTTGAGTTTGACTGCCGTGTGCATGCGTCTGACGTTGGAGTGATCCCTGCGGGGGCGAAAAGGGGAATATATTGAGAACCCTGGCGAGCTGAGCTCTACCTCACGGAGAAACGGCGAGGGATGCGTCGTGTCCGCTCACGGCCTGATGCTCAGCATGTCTCTGAAGCCCTCGGGTGTGGAGCAGCCGGAGTGCGTCGCCCTGTACTGCGCCGTCTTCTCTTTGGTCCAGGTCATCTGAACGCGGCGGTGGTGCTCGGTGCTGCCGTCGCCGCCGCCGCCGCCGCCGCCTCCTCCGCCGCCGCTGATCGCCCTGTTCTGCTCCGGGCCGTCGGTGTCGTCGTCGTCGTCCGATCCGATGCTCGTCAGACGCAGCATGGAGTTGCGGTCCTTCACCAACTGGGCCTGGAAAAACCCACCAACACACTCTTATATCACGCCCCTGCTCCCCGCCGTTTCTACCTAAGGCCTTCGTCTTCTAGTCCAACTCCCGACTGGTTTCTCTCGCCCTCTGCCTCTCTGTACCTGTCTGTCTCCGTCTCCTGCGGAGGCGTTTGGTGAGTGGACGTCGGTACTCCTGTACCTGGGGGAAAGATACACCTACACACAACACAAGGTCACCTAATGCGCTAAAACCAAGCGGGAGCTACGTCTACTGGAGCTGCAGGATCACAGAGTAACTACAGGGGGCAAAAAAGGAGCTGAAGCACGTCCTTCAAGTTAATCTTCGTGTGTCTCCTCTCCAGTGGAGGAAGCAGGAGTGCTGCAGGAATGAGCCTCAACATCAGGAAGCAAAGCTCCGACTGTCTTTTCATGTGGGTACAGTTACATTCCACAACATCCTTGCAGCACTTACTTGTTTGTGAGCAACAGAATTCATCTGTCCGTGCTCTAATTTATGTTTGCGCACTGAAAATATTTGCATAATCAAATTTGAGAAGCTTTCATCTCAGTACGATGGAAGCGCGCCGTCATGTCACCGAACATAACCGAAGCTCAGACACTCATGTTCGCGTCCGCAGTGGCCTCTACGTCTAAACTACTCTACTTCAGTCACGTCACTACAGTGTGAACTTACATCGTCAAAACTCCAGCGCACCCTCTGAAGACACCGGCAGCAAAAAGGAGACGACAGAACTGGGATTTATGACAACTTCCGGGATACAGAAACATCTTTCCCAGTCAGTACTCAAGGCTTGTATACCAACGAGGTGTAAAATATCTAAATCAGGCTCTGAACGGATAATGCTGGCCTCTCCCATGGTAGTTACATATCAATGTTAAAATCAAGTCTCTTCTGTTTCAATTTTCTCATTAAAACTCAGCCAGCGAGTCTAAACTTAGCTATTCAGATTCAAAACAGGCGTAGCATGCTAATATTAGCAACATTCATGTTTGAATGTTTTTTCCTCCATCTTGGAACCCACGTTTGTTCACTGGTTCCTCAGATCTGGAGAGATAATACTGATTTAATATGTTTTATTCAAGCAGGACTGGTTAAAAAAATGCTAAAGTGGTATCATCTCCGGTTTGTTCACACCTGACGTTCTTTTTATTCCTTTTTTTCCAACAGTCATCCAAATAATATCCATTTAGTTCACTAAACAAGTGACTAAAGCAAAAAAACTTCTCAGAATGAAAAATCTATTTCATAAAACACTATGAAGCAGTTTTATCTACGGCTGCTACAAGTCCCAGTCTCATACAAGCCATCCACTCACAGCGGGCCATGAACCACTGACCTCACCTGAGACCTTGTAGCTCCACCTGCCTGTGTCCTACTGCTGCTTCTACCAGGATTTCCCTGACAAAAACGATGCATAACATTCACAAACACAATCACAGACACCAGTTATGGCCAGTCTTATGTACGAGTGACGAGCCGATCGCCTCTGGTGCATCTTTAGAAAACAACAAATCGAGTCTCGTCTCCCTAAATGTAGCTTGCTTTAACGTGACGTTAAAAGTCTGTTTTTCAGCACGTTGAGTTGAGCTTACCTCTCTCTCCCGGTCGGATTTGGAGAGCCGCATCTGTCTGAGCATCTGAGAGCGCTGCTCCATCATCAGAGTCCTTTCGTAGGTGTACGCGCTGATATCGCTGTCATGCTGCAGGGGGAAGAGGCTACATGTTGAATGCGGTTTGCATTTGAACACTACTGAGACGAAGTTTAATCGATTTTGTTTGATGCAGTTGCTAGACGAGTCCACAAGGTGGCAGTGATAAACCTGTCAACAGTTCACAGTTGCCATGCTGAACTAAATAACAGTGAAAATCAAGTTTGACGTCTCTGCATTTTGATTCAAACCAGGCATCAGCAGCGTACCATCTCCACCACTTCCACGTCAGCTTCGATGCGTAAGTGATAGAGGAAGGTTGCCAGGTCCTTCTTCATCTGGATGGAGTTGTCCTCCATCTGGGCCACTGTGAAGATCCGCATCCCACATTTACGCCACACCTGAGGAGCAAAGTGACCAAACGAAGAGGCTCAACAAAGGGGAATCTGAAAGGCTTTAATTCTCAATCGAACAGGGGTCTTTGTACTTTGTGTTGGCGCAGAAGGAACGGCAGCAGCATCAGCATTCCTCCATCATGGACGATCCACCAGACGTCGATGTAGCCCTCCGTGCAGGGTTCGCTGTTACTGGGAAACAGGGAAATGTTTTTGGGCACCAGGAGGGCGAGGTGGGCTGCTGTGGTCACCCGCACTGTGTCTGGAGAGAGAAGCGGGGCCGCCGTTAGCGTGCCGACCTCCACGAAAACCAGCGGGTCTTTTGCCGACCTCGTCTGACTCACTGATGAAGGTCTTCCAGGACTGCGGGTCCTCGCTCTGCCTCCAGGCGTGCGGCCAGCCCATCACCACCGTGTTGGGCTTCATGCCTCCCAGGCCGCTGGACTGGATCATGTGGCTGATGCCGTCACGCGGCTTCTGGGCCACGATGCACTGACAGAAGCCTTTCACCCGCTCCTGGTCCATCAGGTGCTT
This sequence comes from Salarias fasciatus, assembly GCF_902148845.1. NCBI lineage: Eukaryota > Metazoa > Chordata > Actinopteri > Blenniiformes > Blenniidae > Salarias > Salarias fasciatus. The sequence continues at coordinate 11,250,851 of NC_043747.1, forward strand.
CAGGGTCTGAGAATCCAGTCAAAGAGGGTCAAGCAGCAGCTCCTTTCCGCTATTTTACGTCTGCGGAGTCGGACACAAACCTGCTCGGCGGCCAGGGCTTCGCCGTAACTCTGCAGAAAGTTCCCGGAGACGACCGTGCCGACGATGGTGAGACCCTTTCCCGCCTTCAGCTGGCTGGCGAACGTCAGCAGGCGGGGAGATTTGACATGGGCGTCTTCATCGAGTTTCAGCAGCACGAGCAGCTGCGGCCTAAAGAAGAACAAAGCGAGACGGGAGCTCAGCTGATCCGGGATCTGACGGCAGCGAATGACGGCTCGGCTGCTGCACTTCAGTACCTCCAGTTTTTGGTGTGCGGCGGTCCCTCCTCCAACCTCAGGAGGGCATAGCGGGCAGCACTCAGAGACAGACCGCGGATCCCATCCCCCCACTCTTTCTCTGCTCTGTACACACACACACACACACACACACACAGGAGGCATAACTCAGAATGCAGATATCACACAGATACCGGGAGTAGTTCAACAGATGAATCATGCAAGAAGAAAGAACTAAAAATACCGAAAACACAGCGACACACACACACGCAGCACTTTTTCACCATGCTGTACATGTACAACCATGTGAAGGGGAAAAGATCTCCATGGCAACATACCCGTGATACTCAATGTACTTGTAGATCATGCCGGCGATCACCATGGCAACAATTGCGTAGTACCAGGAGGATATAAACATGAGCGCCAGGCAGATGATCATCCCCAAAAATGACAAGGACCTGGACGAATGAGCGCCAGAGGTTCACATCAAGAGTGCCTTTATATGTGTGTGTAAGTGTGTGTGTGTGTGTGTGTGTGTGTGTATGTGTGTGCGAGCGTACCAGTGGTAGTAGGAGAAGCGCGGCCTCCAGTTGGGCGTCCTCAGCAGGGTCTGGAGGGCACAGGCCAGGTTCACGAACAGATAGCACATGAGGAAGAACCTGAACAGAGACAGAGGAGTCAAACTGAAGCGCCTGAAGGACGGAGAGACGCCGGAGACACAAAACGGACACACACCTGTCTTCACTGGGGTTTGTGGTAGACGTTACAGCTTTCACTAGTCCTTCAGCCAAACCTTACAAATTACAACCAAGTGCATGACCCTCTATTTCACTCTAATTTTAGTCTTACTTCGGAAACCACAGACTCACTGTCAAAACACGTAATGACATCCCAGTTTGCCACAAGTGTGGTGTGCCACCAGTTATTATACGTCTATGCTGGGGCGGCACAGGCACACAGAAAGAACATGAGCTCCATAAGCTGGCTTAGAGGAAGCATGGCACAATCAATAACGATCACCTTACGTTGAATTGCACAAACACACACACACACACACACAGCCGAGTCTCACATTGTCAGGATTGGAGCCACCAAGTCCAGGGAGGCGATGAGAATCCCCAGCTCAGCTATCAGAGCCGTCAGCAGCAGGGCCCAGGTGGGCTCGCCGTTAGCTTTCCCATGGCCGAACACCTGCGAGGAGCACATACACACACACAGGAAATAGTGCTAATAAACACAGGTGCATCAATGATACTAAATGTTAAACCTGGTTTTCAAACATTACACCGATCAGCACTCACCCGGAGGAAGGGGATGATGTTGTCCTTAGCGATGGCCTGCAGGAGCCGGGGAGCGCCGGTCAGCGACTGCAAGCCGGCGCCGCACGTGGAGAAGAAGGAGCCGATCACAATAACCCAGGGAGAGGGCCACGCAAGAGTCCCAACCACCAGGTTTCCCTTTACCGAATCTCCGAATCTGCACAACGGATTACGATTTACAGTAGTTAAGAGAGTTCAGGTCACATAACTAAATGGTTTTTGTGAAGACAGCCACATGAGTAGATACTGACTTGTCTCTGAGGACGACTCCTTCAATGCAGGCTCCAAACAGCACAACGCTGCTCAGGTCTGGATGGGCGGCACTCAGGAAAACAACCCAGAACCCCCACTTGAAAAGTAAAACCTAATATTCCATGCAAGGATACAGACAATAGAGGTAGTGAGGATGGCGAGGATGGTGCCGATAGGGATGGAGCGCTGAGCGTCCTTCAAATCCCCCGATCGGTTGGAACCAGCCATGATTCCTGAGGAGGAGTAGAAAAAAAGTATAATTAAGATAATTTTAACAGCACAATTCACAGACCATAGAAGAAGAAACAAGGGTCTACCTGTGACGGAGGGGAAGAAGATGCCCACCAGCAGTGTGAAAGAGGTGGTGATGTCGGCGAACACGTATGGCTGGTGAGTGGAGGCCGGGTGGGAACTGTGGGAGGAGCTGAGCGAGCCTTTCTCCACCACGTCCCCCTTGCTGAGGTAGGAGCTCCACAAGTTCTCTGTGGAGAGGAGGGTTAATGAGAGGACGGATCGGTCCACTTAGGGCTCAGAGGGGCCCCGAGGGGGGTTCAGCAAACCGCGACAGCAGTGATTAAGAGATAATCAGCAAGACGAAAGGACGAGTCGCCAGTCAATCATGGACAATGCATGATATTGAACTGAATGTTTGCTTGATTCAAGAATTTCCGGCCGGGATTAATAAATAATTTCTATTTGATTCTATTCATCAATGTGATTATGTAACAAAGACAACTTTTGATTCTCCATCGGCAGTAGACAACATGGTTCACTGTTAAAAATGCAGGTGATGAATCAGCTTTAGAGTGAATTGGAACTGGTGCCGGTTCTGCTCGGCTTCGGTTTAATAAACATTGATTTGATGCGTTTGTTCTGCTCGGTCAGGTGCAGGGTGGGTTTCTGTTGATTACTGCTGTCCTCTGGTTCACTTTAACAAGCAGCCGGCGCAGTAACGCTGTACCGAGAACGACTCCGGCTCAACCTGGCTCACGTTGTGAATCCCGCCGCAGTGGGAGACGTGGTTAAACAGATCAGCCAATTGGCTTTCAGTGGCTTCCTGTGGAGTCTCATAGATCATCTATAAGCCCTGCGTGAACTGGAATGTGCAAACACACGAACGTTCCGTACCTGAGATGATCCCGCTGGCCAGGCCGGGGATCCCTTTAATCTCCGAGAAGTTGTTGGAGGCGAAGTAATCGTCGCAGGAGGCGTTGAGTTGTTGGCTCTGGCAGAAATGCTTCCAGAGATCCGTGGTCTTCTCCACCACTTCGGGGGCGTGGCTGGGCAAGATGGTCGGAACCACTGTGCTGTTTTCTGTTGGAAGAAGAAAGTGTCACCACGGCGTGTCAAAGCAAAGCGATCGGGATATGCTTCAATTTTTTTCCCCTGAAAACCATGAGAAATCTGGAATAATAACCCACCATAAATAATAGTGATGTTTGCGTCGAAGCCCTGGGGCGTGTAGCTGATCTGCTCCTGGACGGTTTTCTGACACTTGCCGTCAACGAAGTCGTGGCCGTTGATGGTTCTGTTTCCCAGCATGCAAACGCTGTGGACGGGAGCCCGTCAGTCGGTCAGAACGAGGAGAGTTCAGCAAGTAGCCATCACATTACAGTACCTGCCTAATATAAAGTTCCCTCGTCTTCGAGCATTCGCTATTTTAGACCGGGGAAGCACCACTTACGGAAAATCCGGCTCTTTGAAAGCGGAGACCAACGCGCCGATGTAGATGGAGACGATGGAGACGATGACGCACGCCAGGAAGATGGAGGCCAGCTTGTTCACATACTTGACGCCGACAAAGACCAGCAGGGACATCAGGAGGAGACAGATGGTGCCGTAGACCCGCATGTTGTTCAACATGGCTGCCCCTTCTACGAATATGGCTGCCTTTGGTGCGATGTACATCTGGGAGAAGGAAGCAGGAGGGAGTATTAAAGCGAGCATCAGTGAGGGATTTCATCTTAAAACTTTTCACTGTATAATTAGATACAAGAAGGCCAGAGAACATCCAAGTTCCAAAAAACTAACCAGAAGGATCTCGATGGCCCCGAGGATGTACATGGCTCCGGCGAAGGTGGTTCCCAAGTAGAAACACAGGCCCACCGCGCCGCCAAACTCCGGACCAAGAGAGCGACTGATCATGAAGTACGAGCCTCCCGCTGGAGAGGGAGGAAAGACAAGGGGGAGAGGAGGAGGAGAGGGAGGCGAGGGGGGAGGGTGTCCGTGAGGATTGGACGGCGAGAAGAGGACAGAGAAAGAGAGAGGAAGGTGGTGGCAGAGGAAACAACAGATCGTGAAAGGAAAAAAAAAGAGATGGAACATAAAAAAGAGAGAGAGAGAGAAAGGGGAAGATGAATGGTTGGTAACATTATGGCGTTGGGAGGTGATGGGAGGGAAAAGAGGACAGCTGATGAGAGAAGGCATCCTATGCTTGTAGAAGTAAGCATAATGTTCTACGTGACACATCGGAGTCAGAAGACAAAGCAGACCGTCGGGCAAAAACGGTATCTGCAAATCGACGCGCGGCTGCCGTCTTCCTGGCTCACTTGGAAGGAGAATCTCACGCCAGATGACCTCCTGACCGGCTGACAGGTATGGAAGCTAACTGAGCTAACAGCTGCCGAGTCGCATTTAAAACGTTCAATTCTTTTCCCACAAAAAAAAAACAAAAAAAAACAAAAAAAAACAAAATAAACAAAAACAATAAATGTTCCAAATCTGCATCAAGACAATCCATCTACATCAGAAAATAACACGTGGGCTGAACTTGAGGACGCAGATTCCAAAACATGGAGACTGATGTGTCCTGAAGTTCTTCTAAACAAAGCACCGACCCTACACCGCTACTCCAAGTGAGCCGAAACAAGCAGCCAGCGCCATTTGCTGATACGGTTTGAAACCGGTTAAAATCCAGAGTACATGGAAGGAACTGTAGAGAGCGATTAAAGGTCTACACTAATCTGGGAAATCAGCATTCAGTGTTTGGTCTCCAAAGTGCAGCTCTTCACATTACAAGAACAAAGAAATAGATGAGCAAATGGATGGGATGTTGTGGTTGTAAATATTTACTTCTGCTCAAAGAGAATGGTCCCACCCTGCGCCGGTCGGCGAGGAATTTATTCTGCAGAGCACGCAGGATGCAAAATGCTCCAGACTTTCTGCAGAAATCTCACTGCGCTGAAGGCCGTGTTCACACTTGGCAGTACGGGTCTGCTGAAGCATTTTTAATCTCAACTTAGCAGCAATGGAATTTTCAAGTGATTTAAGAAATCCGGTGTTGTCAGCAACAGGACAGATGTCAATATATTGCGTCTAAGCGTTGTTTAACCTCCACTGGAGAAGGTGAAAAACTAGAAGAACTTTTACACGTCGGTTTTGAAAAGTCATCATTATATTTGACGAAGCGGGTTCTGAAAGGATGAGCTGTTTCCAACCCGCTGAGAGTTTTTACTGTGTTCACGATGTTACTTGGCCTGAGTTGCTTGTTTGGCATCGGCGACGGTGCCAGCTTACTGAGAGCTGCTCTGACACTGCCGAGAATTCAACACGGGTTTAGAAAATAACCAAGACTCTAGTTAAACATCAGATTTTCAAACCATTTTTAAATACATGCTCCAATAATTTACATTTTCTGCAAGACCTGGTTGTAAGTACACTAAAACAAACTAAACATTTCTTTATCAACTGAACGTGACTCATTCATCATGTCACTATTTCGCCGACATTAGGATAAAATAAGAATAAATTGTTAGGGAAAGCTTGTCGACATGAATGCGTCCAATAAAGCATCTTTTAACCACATGTCAAAACACTGCCAAACGTCTTCTCGTCTTGCTCATGTACAGACGGGAAAAGCATCACCACAAGTGTGAACACGGCCTCAAACTAGAGCAGAGCAGTGCACCTCCACTCTCTCCACCTGCACAGGCTGCAGCTGGTTTCAGTGCCGAACAGTATTTGAGAACCAAAACACCTTCGTTACTTCCTAACACAACTCCCAGTGGTCTGCATCCTGTACTACTGCATCGACCGCCATCCGAGGCTGGATGGCGAGGAAGCGTGAGCGCTTGAAGCTGTTCTGGTGGAAAAATAGCATGGAGTGAAATGTCAGACGCAGAGCGAGACGCTGTTAGTCGTTACTCTTTTCTATGTTACTGAGCATTTTACACACGGTTATCAAAATGCCACATGCCGATGGAAGAGAGGAAGATCACGCTACTTTGACATTTTGAATTTTGGTATAGAGGCTTTTTAGTGAGAGATCAGGTCAATGACGGGTAAATATCCTGTTTTGTTTGGGTTGTTGTTGTTTTTTTTAATGTATGTTCAGACAGAGAGGGAGAGGCAGACAGAGGGAGAGACGGGACAAAAACAAATAACACGAGTTAGAAAAAAAAAACACACCAACGCCGCCACACAGCGACACGAGGAGAAGGAAACCTTCAGAGGTCACTCAGCTGGGTAAAATTAAACTCATCAAGCTCTGAAATCAGGATTGTTTTAGAAATAATGCATACTCTCAAGACCTCACCTGCGGGTACACTTTGATTCTGTGTAATAAGTGTTGAACCTTCAGTTGTGGTCACTGTTGTTAGTGATACAGATAATATGGCAATGGCTGCACGCAGTGAGCTGAATCCACGGGAACACAAAGAACAAAGAAGGACGTGAAGGAATACCTGGCACGACTCCGTTAGTGGCAATCGCGCTCATTGATATGGCAGTCAGCATCGTCTGCAGAGGAGACACACGGTCACAAATTCATGCGTGGCAATTTACATTCGAATGACAGAAAGGTTCATAAACAAAGTAAAAGACAAAAATGTTTGAATCAATGTGTCTCACTGCTGAAATACTCACACAGCAGCAGCACAAGAAGACGATGCACAGGGCCTGCAGCACGCCGGCGGTCCCCACCACCCACGTCAACCGCAGGAACAGGATGACCCCGAAGATGTTCTGCAGGCACGGCAGGTAGACGCCCATGAACGTCCCCATCTGCGGCGACTGGGGACGCGAGAAGTAATAGAGTGAAAATCCAAGCTCTTCCTATTCCTGCTCACTTTCCACATATTGTTTAATTCGCAACAAAATTTCGTCTTGTTGTGTTTATTGGTTTGATAAAAAAAAAAAGGCGTGGACTTGGCATCGTCCCCCTTTTTGTTGCTACCAGCGTTTCCATTTCCAGCCTTCTGTCAGGAAACACCGAAGCATCTAATTCTTCTAGACCATCACGGCGGAGCGTCCTATCAGAGCCAGCCGCCGTCTTATCAGTGCGGATTGAGGTTCGTATCGGACTCACATCCTCGTGTACTTTCAGCTGCAGACGCTGAGTCATGAGGCGGCGGAGAGATAACGCTCGTCTATCGCAGCAGAGACTCAGTGACCGACGACAAACGACTGGTTCACGGGCTCAAGTGTTAACTTTGATGTTGTTTCAATTAAAACTTTCAGACGAATCTACAAGAGGTACACTTTTCGGATGAACACAGCTATGGTGCTTCAGTTAGTTTTAATCCTGTAACAATGGCGACTTCCCCCGAGGAGTCCTTTTATCAGAGCCTCATTATTTGTTTGAAGACGGGAGGCGGCGATACCTTGCTGGCTTTCTTCTTCTCGCCGATGCTCTCGGCCTCCTCGTGCTCCTTGGCTCCCTGCGTCAGGTTGGTGTAGTTCGCCAGGCGGCTGAGGAGCGACGACACCTTGGGCCGGGTGTCCATCTCCTCCTGTCAGTGACAAAGGATCAGCGGCATGAATGGAAAAAAAAAATGAAGGCAGACTTAACAGAAACAGAAGGAAAAGAAGAAAAGAGGGGCTTTGAATGTGGGTGGAAGCTTTGAGTCCTTATACTTCACTCTGGAAGAGAATAATAATGACCACGCTTTATAGGAAGGTGTGTTTCAAACCTCAAATAAGGCCAGGTTTCTGTCGTAGAAGTCGTCATCATCCACCCCATGAGCATTGTTGATGTATACGCTGGAGATTTTGGAGTTACCATCACCTACAGAAAGAAGAAGAGAGAAAAAAAAAGAGAGAGATCATAAAAACCAAGAGGACATGAAGCCCGCCCTCCGATACGACGGCGTCACTGGCTGACATCCGCCTCAGTCAGCACACACCGCTGCGTCTGCAGCACCTGAGTCAGCAGCATCACTTCCCTGCACACTCCGCCACAAGTCACGAAAACGGCGGCATTGACACCAACGGCACGCTTGCACTACGGGGGGGCGGGGCTTAAATGACTGAAAGAGGAAGAAAGCAAAGTGAGCCTCACTGTGAAGAAGATACTCTGATCTTTCTGATTAATATTTGCAGTCACAGGGAGGTCACAAGTGAGGGTGCAGGTCAGCAAATCATTATTTTTGTGTATCTCTGCTAAGAAAAACTGATTTAAATGACCACACTTGCTGTCTGTTAGCAAGTGCTGGTCATGAAAAATCAAAGCAATCCCAGTTAAAAGTGAATGTTTCCTTCATGCCGCTTTGGTTCACGCTAGTAATCCACACATCTGACTGGGATTAGGATTCCCATGACACAATGACCTAGTATAACTTTTACTATCCTACCAGCTGGTTATGAACTGAGAGGAAACAAAAAAAAATAAAAAACAAAAAATCAATAGGTCCAAGAGAAAATAGCAGCATTTGGCTGGTGGGCGGAAACTTCCCATCTAGCTCACGGTCCTTCATGCGGCCTCGGCCAGTGAGTGTGAATCTGACTCCTCACCGGCACAAACGACTCCCGCTGAATATTCAGTGTAATATAAAGAACGCGAAGACAGCGGAAAACAATCATTCGTGCCCCCTGACTGTTCTGATTGGCTGATTATTCTCCATTCGACCACTGATTAACGTTTTGTCTGGCGTTCATTACAGAAGAAGAACAACAACAACACGGTTGATTTAGAGTAAATACAAATGCAAATCAGTCTGAGTCAACAAGTATATGATGTGAGACTTTCCCCTGGTGCTTTCAGCACGGCCTGCTCGTCAGGAAAGGCGACATTCTCAGACTTCCGTCGGCCTCTGCATGGTCGCACAACTCCCAACACAGCCGTCTTCATCACTCCTCAGAGATGACCAGCGCACGTTTATTCAAGCTTTAATTCTATTCCTGGCAAATCTGAACACATGCCTCAAATTAATCTTCAAATTTATGAGTGTTTTCTTTTTTTTCCAACTCACTTCTGACTATTAGATTAAATTATTCAGGCATAATACTGTATCTACATTAGTTCTTTCTCCATTCTTCTGAAACACTCGCCTTAGTGCAATATAATAATTACTGGTATAACTAATAAATATTAATGACGTGTATGTATGGACGTGTGTATGTTCTTTGCACCAAAATGTGATAATTTAAAGGATAAATAACATATCTACCTAATATGTGTAAGTAATAGTTGTGAAAGCAGTCAACAGGGTAAGTGCTACGCAAACTATTAAAAAAAAAAAAAAAAAGTTAATACGTGTATGGAACAAACATTTAATTAGGAATACAAAAAAAATTAAATAAAGAAAATGTGTGTATCAGAGTGTAACATTCTGCTTAAAAAAAGAAAAAAAAATTGAAAGTAGCTCAATTAATCTATTGGGTTTCAAATTCCTACAGCTTTTGAGTGAGAAAAGGCCACGGTGAGGTATTTGGAAATTAAGTCTTTTATAATCCACAAGTCACTTGATTGAAGCTCGAAATTTAAGAAAAAAAAAAGTCAATGTAACGCCCCTGCGTAGGCACACAGCCAGTCAGCTATCGCTGCTGCAAGTTTCCAGCTAAACACAGCAGAAGAATGTTGTTCTGTGCATCCAGCTGGAAAAAAAACAAACACATTTCTACTGGCAGTGATTCAGTTGTTTGTAGCTTCCAGTTCATTCACACAATCACTCCAAAGGAATCAGCCATGGCAGACAGAATTTAATCAATAATTTCATAAATCAGACTCAGCTGAGCTGCACTCACTCTACTTGAGGACTTATGAACGGTCTAATTGATTTTCAGCATTATTGATATTAGCTTTGAACATGTTTTTCTTCTGCTATACTTTGTTTTTTCTGCAAATACAGGTCAGTCAATACACCATTTTCTGACTATTTGTGGCTTCAATGTGTTGAAGTGTCCTTGGGAAAAAAAAAAAAATTATCGATCGCCGGCAGTGTAATGTCCGTTTGGACGAAAACTCGCCTGAAAACTAGACTCCAAATTCACCTGTTGCTGCTTCCTCAGCGGCTCAGCTGTGGGACTGCAAGCACTCACACCCATCTTAACACAGGCGAACGCAGCTGTCTGTGTGCGTTTCCCAGGAGGAGCTCTCCACCCGAGACCGCCACACCTGGGTTTGAGGCCGTTTTATTGTGTCTGGCTGCGTGTTCACGGCCAGTGAGGCAGAAAGCTGCTGGAGCCAGATGTACCCGACTGTACACACCTCCGCCTCAGCGGCTCGGTTCTCACCGCTGTCGAGAAAGAACGGACCAGAGAGCACGTTCGACCCTTCTCTGAAAATAACTCTCTGCATCTCCTGCCTCCTTTCCTCTCCGTCGCCCTTCAGAACTTTGACGCATCGACTACGAAACAGCTTTTTTTCTTTCTTCTTCTTCTTTTCCTTTTTCTCCCATTCAGTTGGGACGACTGCTGGACGGGCCGAACATAAACAACCGCTGCAGCACAACAGCCTGATCGAAGCTCAATCGGATTAACCAGCTCCATTTCTATTTCTGGAAGCTTATTAAAGAACGTGGGGGAACCTCACTACTATGCAACTGCTTAAGTGGATCAGCCGTGCTAATACAGTTACATCTCTCCACGGTTATAACCCCCTCCCTTCCTCCTCCTTGTTGAGCCGGTGAATCAGCACAGCTATTCTTAAACACTTTTTGGAAAGTAGGATTATTGCACTCCCTCGGACAACTACACAGTCAAACGGGAAACAATTAGCTTCTTTTTGTCGTTGCTCCAGCCCACGCATACCCGACACGTGAGGCTGGTCTCGGCTGTACATCTGTACCTGTTGAAACTGAGTCAATGAGAAAAGGTTCCCGCTGTCAGCTGCCGTTAAAGCAACGGCGTGATTCACTGGATCTGGTCTGTAGGTGGGCTGATAACAGAAGTGGGGGGAAGTGAAACCTGTAGCGAAATCAGCTTACGGCCCTCGAATTGTTCTCAACGTCTACAAACGACGGCATGTCAGCTGTGCAAACACGCACCGAAAAACCGTATTTCTTGTTTTTCCTGTCAGTTAAAAAAAGAAAGAAAGAAAGAAAGAAAGAAAGAAAGAAAGAAGGCAACCCCGGGTGAGCATGAAAATGCTTCTTGTTTTACGAGCTTGCTCGGGGTTTGTTGTGTGGGAATCCAACACCAGCCTGAAGTACACGAGCTTGTGCTGCCATGCCATGCTTACACAGTCTGTCACAAGACCATCAACAGGCCTGTATGAAGATATGATAATACACTTATCAGATGAAAAAAAAAACCCATGAGCCAGCACGGAGTGTGTGCTGTGCTAGAGGAGCTTAACCACGGCAGGAACACCGAGTTTCACTGAAGATGAAATTATCAGACTGCAACAGGTGAACAATATTACCAGATCTTAAATATCAAAGGGATGTGCGACACTAAAACTTGGAAAATGTGACAACAAAGCAGCAGATCGAGCCATCTGAAAAGGTTTCCTCTGCACTCCTTACCTTGGTCAGTGCTGCTGTGCTCCGGCGTGTCTGCCCCGCCTCCTCCTGGTCCCGAGGCCGTGGTGGTGGGCCCCCCCGAAGCCTCGCTGAGCGGGTCGCTGCGATTGACGCTCTCCCGGGAGCCGAAGCGCACGCGGGCGCCGGAGCGGGTGCTCAAGTCGGGCGACGTGTCGGACAGCCCCGGGAGGTCCTCCGCCTTGGTGGGCGTCACAGTGAAGCGCACCGATGCCATGGCGCCTTGCTGTGGGAAAGCTAATACGGGGGGGGTGGGGGTGGGGACGCTGTGTCGGACGCGGTGGGAGGGGTCACGGACTGCTGACCTCAGCTAGGCTATCTCCCAACTGATGCCGAAGTAACGGCGGCTGCTACAATTTGATCTTTGACTGTTTTGACGCCCCATTGAAGCCAACTGGATGATTTCCACCAGGCATGAGAGAAAAAAGAAAAAGGATACAACAGGGTTTCTTTTTTTTTTCCTTTCTATGTTCACAAATGTAACACCTTATCCTGACCCGAACTGAAACGTTCTGGTTTGGGTGACACACTGAATGAACAGTAAATATCAGTCTGTGTCGTTTCAAGCAGCTCTCACAGATGATCGGTACACAAAGAATTCAAATGTCCCTTCATGCAATTTAAAAGTGAATTTCTCGACAGTATTTCTCCACTTTCAACAGGTTTTTTTGTCTTATGTGTTGTGATTCAAACGGCTCAGAATAGTAGTGAGAAACCGTGTTAAACCGTGTTTTTCCCACTGCTGTTTCTGGAGTAAACAACTTTAATTTCATCTGATGAAAAGGCGTACTACTGCCGACATAAAATATTGTAGAGAGGGGAGGAGGGGGATGGAAGGGAAGTGATGAAAACAGACAGAAAAACAAACAAAAAACAAATAAGTCAAATGCAAAAAAAAAATTAAGCCTTTAAGTTATTGCTTCTTAATTTTCCATTTCTCACTTTAAATCCACACCGCGCTTTGAAAACAATCGATATTGACAATCCTACCTGTGCAATAAAAGGTCACCTTAAAAAAAAATCTAAATATAAATAAGAAGCATTTTTCGAAGGATATTTATCTCTCACTGTGTGAAATGTCATCTAATCTCAGACGGTAGAGTATCGTCCTTTCACAGCATGACAACTCTGATTGACAGAAATGTGAAACGATAACTATTTGAACCTCGTTCATGTCTCACTTGCACTCCAATGTGACGCCCAAACAGTTTTCTCCACAATCTCAGGGGGGGGGGAGAAAAAGTGGCGAGACAGGTGGGTCTGAGGAAGTGTTGCTTTGAGCTTGGTTCATAATTTAATTATTAAAAGAGAGCGGTTCCAACCGGTTGTGCCAGTATGTGCTGGCTGGGCTCTTTCAGTCTGCATGCAGAGGCACGGCACTTCTTCTTCTTTTTTCCTTTTTTTTCCCTCAGTGTTTCACTGCATCGCCTGCCTCACAAGTCTGTCGGTTCGCAGTCAGGGGTGGACAGTCGGAGGGACAGCAAGGTCGAGCGGAGGGCTTTTCTGAGGAAAAATGAGCGCTGCGATACACACCCATTATGCAGGGGGAGGGAAGTGCAGGGAGAGTTTGTTGTTTTTTCCCCATAAACTTCCAGCTACATTTGTTCGGCTCAGTGAGAGCCAAGGCCATGTTGACAAAAACAAGCAGGACAGCTTATTTTTCTACGTAAACAAACTGAAAACTAAAATCTCAAAATTTCCCCAAGTAAACTCAGCCGTCTAACCAGAAGCTCCGACAAGTGAATCCAAATCAGCCCAGCATCCATACATCCTGGTACTAATACCTTTCGATACCCGATGTATTTCACCAGATTGCAACATGGATGTCGTCTTGTGAGGACTTCTTTCCTCTGCTTGTTTCAGCAGACAGTTGCTCTTATGTTCTATTTATATGCGTTCACAGCCGATTTTATAACCAGAAAACCTCAACGCCACTTTTGGTCAAAGCACTTAAATGTGCGCATGAGAGGATTCAGGACATTTTGTTCTCCTTTCTGATAACTGATGATTTTTTTTTCTTTTTTGGCCACATAAGTGATCATCTTATGAGAATCCCTAGAATACTTGTATTCACACAGTCCTTTACTGTTTATTACTGAGGAGGACATTCTTAATTACATTTCTTTCTAATATACAGTTCAAGCTCCACAAACACAGGTGGGAAATCTCATTAATTTCAACTGGGTTTTGAATAAAATCACAAGCATGTATAAATACATCTAAGAGCCAGTTCTACCTTCAGTATGTATGTAGTTTAATTGTCTGGATTCATTGGTTTCTCTGCTGGAAATCACAGCTAATATTCCAAAAAAAGTGGCATTCATAAAATGAAAGCAAAAGTCGTTTTAAGCAAGGCCACATAGATGGGATTTATCTTGTGCCAGCAGTCTTCAAGTGAGGACATTTCCTTTATGGAGTTATGAGAAATAAATGCTGCCACACAGTGTCGTAGCAGTTAACGGACCTTTTCTCCCTGGAGGTGTGTGTTTGGGTTTTCCGCCTGTGCTCCAGTTTCCTCCAACAGTCCAAAGACAAGCACGCGAGGTTAATTAGTGACAATAACAACTGGCCATGGGGGTGGACGACAGTGTGTGTGTTGTGACTGCTGTCTGTCTTTTTAAGTCAGAGGTGTTGTCTTGACAGCAACAGACGTTCTAAAGCCTTGGGATACTCTTCAGCGTTGATAACTCTGCGGATGCGCGAGCAGCTCACACCACAAAGTGCAGAAGCAGCCCTGCAGCACCAAAGGTTCCAGAGTTCATAACAAGCCAGATTGTCTTTCCCTTCTTTAGCCTGTACACAGCGTCCATGTTATCAAGGAAATGATTACAACTGTTGACCGAAGTGACAACTCTAACATTTCTTTTTTTTTTCATCTCAATCCTTTTTAAAAGAAATATGATGCAGCTTATCTCTGTTAACTGCATTCATATATTTATTTGTGAAGATGTTCCCAAGTCCATTCAGTGGCTTCATGTTGAAGAAAAATAGGTGCAGTGTTGCCAGAGGGATTGAGGATAACCAGCATCCAACTGTGACCGTGCTCCTTGTGCACAGATAATGCTCAATATTCCTTCAATGATTTCATAAATTGATGAATTGAAGAAGTTGAGTATTTCTTAAAGAAGTCTGGGCACAGTCAGGGCACTCAGGGACCAGCATGAGCTTGTCACCTCAAATAAACTGGCTTAAATTGAGAAAACAATGTCGTCCTGGATTCTCATCTACCTGCCTGTGTTGGTGCGGCTGTATCTGTAATCCGTGCTGAGCAAAAACAAACTCAAAGCCAGGTTTGGGCAGACAGAGAGGGATCCTCTCGTTCCACCAGCTGATGGGGATGCTCGCTGGCTAACTGGCACTCTCGTGCCATTCTAAGCCAATTAAGCTAGCCATAATAATTCTGGCTGGAACCGGTCAGAGAAGAACCTCCTGATGTTAGTGCACAGCCAGAGCCGGGCGCTAGAAAAGCACAAAGACCAGATGTTGTTGAGACCCGAGGTTAGGTAACAGTTTCATGACAAAAGATACTGCGGCATCTGCGTGGAGCTGCGGTTCGAGGAGCGCTCAGTTCGCCCGGCTAAAATCCAGACTGGCGCGCACTTTATTCGGGACAAACCGGTGGTTTCATCAGCCCGCCACGGACAAACGCTTTCGGTTTTAATCCGAAACGATGTCCCGTGTGGCCAGAAGAGCCACGCGAGGCGACGAGCCATCAGCGGTGTACAGGCTCAGACACGGAGGGGGGCTGTACCCGGTGAGGTGGTCAGCCACAGCCGAAGCTAGCGTTAGCCACCGCGGCTAGCCATGCCGCCGATATACTGTAAACTCCGCGGAGCTCCAACCGCTCCCGCAGCACTGGCAGCGGCAAATTAATCACACACGCACTCACAGAGACACACACACACACAAGTCACACGAAACACATACCTGGCTCGGGTTTTCTATGCGCAGCGCTGCGGCCGTATGGCTGTTTTCTGTTACATCTGGGAAGGTTTGGCTCCTCTCCCGGGGTTTTCACGCCACTTTTCTGCCCAGCCGACCCAACAGAAAATATGCGGCTGCGCCCTTCAGGTCCCACTTTCCTTGCCGTTGTTCCCACAGTCTGCGCATGCGCAATGGTGCAGCGACGGCACAGCTTCATGGGAAATGTAGTTTAACCGCACTCAATTGATTAATTCATTTAAAATGGAAATCGATAAAAAAACATTTATTAAATATTGATACATTTTTCAAGTTTTACTTTGTACATTTAAGATGCATGATACTTTCAAATACACGAAAATAGTGATGATTATATATATTATACAGTTATATACACTTCAGTTTATGTTAATTAATGTTATGTTGCATACCATCGATTATTGTTTTGTATTTATCGTATGCACCTGGGCCTCACAGAGAGAAGGTCATGGGGTTCAAATACTAGTCGGGTCTTTCTGTGCAAAGTTTGCATGTTCTCACCATCACCATGTGTACATGGGCTTCCTCCCACAGTCCAAATCCATGCATGTATATTTTTTGGGTGATTTGAAATTGCCCCTATGTGTGAATGTGGGTTTGTGTGGTTGTATGTCTCTGTGTTCACCCTGTGATGGACTGAAATCCTGTTCAGGGTGGATCCTGATCTAGTGCCCTGTGGCCCCTCACAAGATACAACAGGATGTACAGATGCAAATCCCTTATTTATTCCTGTTCTCCTGTTTAAGTTGATGCACCAGTGTACAGTTACCCATTGTGAGGTAAGTGAGTCAGTTAAGCTGTTTCCAGGCTCCACCCAGGTCTAAGTTTAAAATCTAAGTATAAAGATAAGATAAGACTTTATTCATCCCACGTGGGGAAATCGAGTTATTGCAGCAGCTCCACACTGCAAAAACACATGAAAAAAAAACAATGAAATAATGATTTTTAAAAATAATGTTTTTAACCATAATATTCACAATATGAAAATATACTTTTCATATTCATATAACCAACTGCTGAGTACTGTCACAGTTTGTAAAATCTACCCATTTTTTCCCCGTCTTTTTCCTGGTTCCTCTTGGAGCCGCCAGGAGGTCATGTGTTCCATAAGTTTTATATTTTCTGTTATGGAGGTAAAGAGGTTCAGTGTGGTGAGTTGTTTCTGTAGTCAATATTTTGTCATGGCCATTTTGGCAGACACCAAGAAGATTTTCAAAAGATAAACGTCATTTGCAGACAGCTCGTCCAGAAGGCATCCAAGACACAACAAGGTGAAGGAGCAGTTGATGTTAAAGCCCAGTACTTCAGAGATGGTATTTGTTATATGTGTCTGGAAGGATTGAATGAGTGGGCGTGGCCAAAATGTGTGCCATGGTCTGCAGTCATTTCCTAACATTCTCACCAGCAGCGTGAAGGGGTTGTGCTGAACTTGGATGATCAGACTGCAGTACTGAGGCTTTTGAGACTTCCTGACTTGTATGCACTAATAAAAGTATTGACAAATAGAAAAGATTCTTTATTATTGTTGTTCTTAGTAATAAAGCTGCAATGCTGCAAGTATCTGAAAAATATCTCCTACACAAAGTATTGAATGATATTAAGATGATTTTTTCATACACTATAAATACAGCAGTAAGACCATATAACGTTCACTGTCTGAATCTGGCATCATGTGACGCAGACAGGAAATCAAGAGTCGTACATTGGCCATCTGAAAAGTTTTACTTCCTCTTGGAGTTTTGATTTTGACTTCCAGGTTTTAAGCACAAGGCTAACATACTGGTTACTTGTTTTCACTTTCAAGGAAACCTACCAAACTAATACTGAAACAAGGCCCCATTTATTCTTTGGGCACCCAGAGGGGTCTCCAGCCCAGTTATGTTTTGCCTGAAGCCATCAGCAGATTGTCAAACCAAAAACTATATTGATTTCTTGATGAACTTGAAATTTTCCAATTTGTTTCCTAAATAAACTTCTAAGAAGTCAAAATTATTGTCTATCCCTGAAAAGCTCTCCAACAACAAAAAAGGATAACTGCTAAATTATGCATCCTGCAGATTATTAGATGTATCTGGTTGTTTTCTCTCATTTTTTTTTGTCTATATGCGTTTTATTTCAATGATTTTGCAGTGTCGGGGTCCGCAAGTGTCAAGTTAGTAACAGTAAACAAGTTGGTAAAATGATAACCAAACATTTATTTAGCATGAAAAAAACTTGACAAAATAAAATATGAACAAATCAAGATGACTTGTAACATTCTTGTTGGAGCTGATCAAAAAAAAAAAATAGTCCCTTCAATATGTGGCAGGAAGTTTTCTTGTTCTTGATGAAGGAGCCACATCTTCACCACCACACATCCCACGTCTTGGTCTCGTCTCTCTCTCACTCCATCCATGCAGGGTCGTCCTCCATCTCTCTCTCTCTCACAGGACAGGCCTGGGCTGCTGCGTCAGCAGAATGCCAAAACGTTTCTTCAGCATCACTCTGTGTCGAGAGTACTTGTCGTCTGGAGAGAAGCGAGCAGGGTGGGCCGAGCTGGTGGGCTGCCCCTCAGGAGTCGATTTCTGATGGTGACAAAGGAAAACAAATTCAGGCAATGCTTAGATTTCAACTAAAGCAGTGACGATTGTACATTTTTATTTTACAACCAAGTTTTAAAATGCCTTGTTTCAGTGCATTTCCCTCTGGGATTAATAAAGTATTTCTATTCTATTCTAACATCCCAGTGGTCCATTATAGAAGAATTCAGTCAACAAGGAATCGATATTTTAATTAATATGTAGGCAACTATTTTCAACATCAATTCGATTAAAGGGCTATTCCATATATTCTATTCCTGCATGTTTACTCGGGTATTTAACTAGTTTTTGTGTTGGTGCTTTGTTTATTTCGATGTGCAACTTGCCTCTCCTAAGTTTTTTGCTGTCTAATTAACTGATTGTTTGAAAAAGCCCAAAAAGTGTTTAATATATGCTCATACCATTTCGCCACAGCATCCTGATCGAGATCATTACTAAAGTTAAGAGTCTGTTGATTGCTGTGCTACAGCTTTTTGCCTTTATTCAATATTTCAAAATTATATTCAAGTAGTAGGTTGTTTGTAATGACAATAAAAAACCAAATACCTCCGGTGTTAGCCTTCGATCAGATCATTGTATTACGTGCTCGCAAAACGAGGTGATTATTTGTAGGCCCCCTGTTGTTTGTTGTGATTTGTCTGTCCAGCGTTTCTCAGAACGCTCGCTTCTTTTGAGTTCAATGCAAAACATACAATAAATTAATTATACACCAAATAAAGCAGCATTAAAACTTCTAAAACTTCAGGACAAAGTGTTTTATCACTTTTGTCTTTAGTGTTATTAAACCGAAGTGTGAACCATAAACGATGTAAACACGGCACTTGAACGTCACCTTCAGGGTGTAGACTCTGTCCCCGTTCTCGTTGAGGTAATATTGCAGAAACATGTCGGCGAAAGCTTGGATCCAAACTTCAAAAATAACGTAAAAGTCACAGTTTGCTCTCTGAAGCAACACACAACTTCGCGTTAGCTCCACGTGCGGAACGGCTTCCGGTCGCTGGAACAGCACAGCGGATATCCGGGGAACAGAGGCATTCTGGGAAACGGAGTGACGCCATCGTGCGGATGGTTGCCATGGAAACGGACGTGCCCTGTGTCGTTTTCCTGCTCGCTGGAAAATGACGACAAAATAATTTATAAAAAAAAAAGGTTTTATATCCACCCGGAAGTTTTTTCCGATGTTGTCTGAGTGTCAATAATTTTTGTTAAAAAAAAAAAGATAATTATCAGAGCATCATGGTTATGAACAGTTGGAAACTTTAAGAAATGTTTCACTTTAAAAGTAAATATAAACCAAGGGTATCCTTCGAACAGTATCAACTCCAGCCAATCATCCTTCAAGAGAAGCAAAGTGAGGCTTTGGGATCCAATTAGTAAGTTACACTCTATTTCTCTTTAAACCTCAAATCCATGAAATTAGTTTTTTCGTTTACCAAATGAAGGCAAGGCGATTTTTTTTTTTTAGAAAAAAGGGCACAATTCAATATAAGCAATCCTATTAAAGCAGGCTGGAATAGACTTTTTTTGTTTTTCAGGAGACTGTTTTAAGGAGTTTAGAGGTACTAAATGGCATTTTAGCTCTGTTTGATCGGCTCTCATGTGTCACTGAATAATTCTGAATATTATACAATACACTGTTATTAGTGGCTTTATTACACTTTTCACATGATCGACCATTATCCTATTACTGTTTGGAAAGAAAAAGAAATTCTGCCTTTATTCTGCCGAAGTGGGAGAAAATAGTAAAATAAATCAATATTTTTGTTCCTTTTTGTGTCATACAGTGATTACAATCACATTTTAAAAACACTCCTATATTCAGAATAATTGAATGTGTTTATTATCAGTGAAGTGGATGTTGGACATGTTTCTGAATGTTGATAATTCAATAGGATGTTTATTAGAATGACATCTGATAATATATGAGCAATAAAATAATATTTTTGCAATTATCATTAACAACCGGAACAGTAAGATAGTAGGATAATAAACAGGATAGTATCACCTGTAGATGATAATAATAGCAGTAATCAATTATTTAAATGCTTTCAAAATGTAGTACTCAAACATTTAACTAATTTCTAGTTTGTTTTTTTATGGGGTGAATATCTTGTCATATGCTGCCAGGTGATTACAGGTGACGGAGCATTTCACCCAGGACAGGTCACATGTCCGTCACGAAGCAAACAGTCAGACATACGCAGTTTTTTGAATTGTTGGAGGAAATCACAATAGAGAATCCTGATAAAAGCGTGAATCTAACCCATATAAAGTGCAAGCTGGTGAATTTAAGATGCCCTTTTTTTTATGCTTGATTCTTATGACTCTTATAAAGTGCTCTTCAGCTGTTGACCTGCTCTGATGTTTCTACATTCACCTTTTTCTGACAGTTTTACTCAAAGGGCGCAGTAAAATTGAAGGATTAACGATGGATCATCAGCAGGCTGGAACCCCATTGCCTCAGCGGTGTGACGGCGCTCATCCGGGCGGCGTCCCCGCTCCTGCTTCTCACTATCATCTTCATCTGATCCCTGTCGACGAACTGACCGGACGGCCCGAGCGGATCATCCACACGCAGTCGGAGCGATTGATGACGGACAGATCAGGCTACATGACGACCACCACTCCACATCCCATCCAAACTCCCGTCCAACCATTTGGTCAAGAGTCCCTTCCGGCCAACTTGGAGACTTTGACCCCTCGTTACCCCCGGAGCCCGTATACAACGTTCTTCTCTTTTCCAGGCTCCGAGTCTGAATCCGGCTGTTATATTTTGCTTCCCATCAGCAGCAGCCTCTCAGCAATCTACTACCTTCCATGTTTCCCTCCTCAGCCCGACCTTTCCCAGGCGGAGGTTTGTCCCGACTGGTGCATATGTCCGAAGACGACGGCCGTCCAACCAACCTGCGATCCGGACATGTAAGATCGACACAGATAAGATTCATCCATTCATTCGACTGGAAGCTTCATACGTGTTTTGTTTTTTTATATATGACCGCAGGTCTTTTACAGCAGCAGCCCAGCAAGACTTGAGGGGGTCCGAAGAGACGCCGGCAGCAATGAAGAGAAACATGCAGGACCAGACTGAAGGTCAGAGGTCAAAGTCTGATTTGGAAAAGCAGTGGAACATGTGTGCTGCAGATCTTTTTTTATTTTAAATAAAAGACTAGTTCAGCCTTGTAATACTACTTTCAAGCACAAGTGGCAGTGATCCAAAGATCTTGCTTTGACAGAACTCCAGGAAAACCAGTTAGTTCAGGGTTATTGATCATTTGTTGCATTCCATAAAGCTTTCTTCTTCTCAATTCACAGAAGAAAAGCAGAAAACTCTTGGAGCTGTTGAAGACAAACCACAAGACCAGGAGAAAGCCTGCACGCCAGCCACTGACTCCCTCAGTGCAGAGGTTCTCCATCAACTAAACTTCTTTTACAAAATCCAAGATTTCAGGTTTGACAAAGAACAATTTGAAATTTCTGCACTCAGGCGGAAAAACGCACAGAGGCAGGAATAACCGAAACCGGTGAAGACGAGAGGGTGGAGTTTGGAAATGACTCATTTAGGGATTATCTGGATGAACTGTGCAGCGATGAAGACTTCGTCAGAAACGTGTTTCATATACTAACAGAGTAAACAGTAAAGAAGATCAAGATTCACGCCGTGATCGCATATTTCTTTCAGGAATTGAAACAGTCGCCACATGTGTGGCAAATATTTAACTCTGAGAAGATGGACAGACGTCAAGACAGGAGGTGTGCCGACGAGCTGTGCTGGTTTCTAACTTTCAAACCTTGAAATCACACTTGGATTTTTGACTAAACAGCTTCCAGAAAAACGTCTTATTCACCAGTGCTGATCATGCAGAGGTGAAACGTAAAGCGCTTGTAATTTGACACCAGTCTCCCACTGAATCAGAACAAGATATAATCAAGATTTTACAGTTTTAATATTAAATCTTAAAAAAAAAATATTCACACAAAAATGCAAGAAAGTCCAATTTACATGTAAAATTCGAAGAAGTCATCAGTTTCTCTTTGCACAAAACAGTATTCTAGAAAAAAACACATGACAGGATATTTTATAAATAACACATTTTATGATGATAAAAATCAACATTTAAAGAATAATCTAAAAACAGGAAAAGCTACATGTGTAACTTTAGAAAGACGGAAAAATACATCCACAAATATTTTTTTGAAAATACAATCCATGGTCGACTCCTTTTGCCCCCCCCCCCCAGCAAACCCGATTTCTCAGTCGAGCTTCTTGTCTTGTGTTGGGAATCCGTTGCTGTCGCGCACGTCGTTCGCAGCCGTTCCATTGGCCGACGGCGAGGAGCCCGCCTCTCCGGGCTGCAGGTATCCGCTGACCACTCTCTGATAGGTCGGGTGGGTGGTGAGCACGCGCAGCAGGTTTTCTGTGAGGACACAGTGATGTTGGCGAGCGTTTCTTTCAGCTGCTAGGGTTACGGTTTTTGTTTTGCCACACCCCGTTCTTCCCTGAAAAGCCCGAAGAAAAAACTAACCTTCGGTTAGCCGGCCCCGAACCGACGCCTCGGCGTACAGCTCGGCCGTGTGGTACTGAGCGATGCCCAGCAGCGCCCCCATGAGGTCGGACAGCTCCTCCGCGCTCAGGCTGCCTTCCTCTTCTTTGCTGAACAGCTGAGAGGAAAGACGCGTGAGACTGTCGCAGAAAACTAGAAGACGCCATAAACAGAATGCTGCATTTTGTCATGAAACACTTACTGTGAAAGCGGAGTGGAGGAGAGACTTGAAACTGAAAAATCCAGAGAGGGCCGAGACGCTGAAGTAGACCTGTCTGAGGTCCACGTCGTCATCCTGAGAACGAAAGGAGGACGGCGCGTTTGAAATATGGATATTTAGAAAAAAAAAAGTGTTCAATATATTTTCTGAGGATTTAGAAAACACACTCTGTAAAGTGTAAACTGGTTTTTACCTTGGAGTAGAGGCTACAGATTTGAGCGGCCGTCTGCTTCTCCTTCATCGCCAGGATGGAGGAGAGCTCCCTGGTGCTGACCCTTGACCCCCAGGCTCCCGTCTGACACTTCTCCATCATTCTGTCCAGCGCAGCTTTGATTTCATGCGTCTCCACACTGATAATGAGACGGGAGGAGGAAGGCGACAGTGAGAAGAAGAAGATCCCAGATGTACTGACAGTACAGGTTACAGATCTAGAGGTTCTAGAGCGATGTGCGGTTCCAGATCTGTGGCCAATGGACGTTACAGCGGCGCACGATAAACCCATGTTTTCTTACCGGTTCTTGTGCAGCAGAGACAGCGTTTCTCTGGCGGGGGACTCCAGCGGGAGGGAGAGTCCACCCAGTTTACTGACAGGAACCCCGCCCTCCATCACGTAGTCTGTCGCCGGAACTCCAAGAGCTCTGCGGCAGAAATAGAGTTCAGTTAGATGCAACAAAATAAAAGTAAAGGGTTAAAACCTTCAGAAATAAATTCAATTTATTGTCATTTTACAGAACGAACAAGAACTATACTAGTCCTGCTCGTGGTGTCTCTGTTGGATCCGGGGCTTACTTGGCCATGAGTTTCTGCACGTTGTCTGCATACAGGTTGGGGTCGTTCTTCTCCTCTTCTGAAGGATTGTAAACTGGCAGGAACTGCAACACAATTTAAAAAACAAAACAAAACATGTCTACTGTAGTTACGGTAACCAATCGACATTGGCACACATCTGAAAGTTTCAGATAGTAATGGAAGACGCATGCAATGATTTTTTTTTTTTTTTTACATAACACAAAGTGAACACTGCTTCTGCACCGCCCTCCTTCACTGATCATAATTGCTGCTGCACCTTCAGGCAGCAGTGATGTCCGAGTGAACTGGACACACCCTGAGCACACATCACGACTCCACACCGAAGTTACAGCACCATATATGTTTGCTGTCTTTAATATGCCGTGATTGTCCTCTGTTTTTTTTACAAACACTCAAAAAAGGGACTCTAACCTTGTATTTTAGGGAAAAAGGAATATATAACATCAACATTCAGAAATAATCTACACACCCATGTTTTGTGACCAAACATATGAGGAAAACGATCCATTCACAGTACTGATAACGTGGTGACGTGTTAACGCGTGACGTCTCACCTCAACAGTCATATTGGTGTGTAGCTGTGTCGTGGTGTGCCACAGTGTCTCAAGCCTAAAGGACAAAGAGAGAGTTCAGTCTGAAAACACTGGCAGCATCAGTCTGTGCCAAGGGAAGACAGGGGATCAGTGGCTGATACCGTGATACTGTGCAAAATCCCATTTAAACACCAGAACGGCCTCTTTTAGTGTCAATTTCCTAAAAACAACCTCAAAAATTAACGTTGTACAGTCCTGGTCCCCAGGCCATATTTGACAGCTCCAATCTTACCCAATGTCCTCCCTGTGTTGTAAAACCATCATAAAGCTAAACTGTAATCTACACAGCAGTATCACAAAAGATTTATTTATTTATTTATTAAAAAAAAAAAAAAAAAAGGAAAACTTACCAGGACGTTCCTTTGTATGTCCAGCGAACGGTGTCCTGCGGAGGAGCCATAAAGAGAGGAATCACACAGTAAACACAAAACACGATGGAAAAAAAAAAAAAAAAAAGTAACAGACATAAAATGGGAGTCATAAACAACACGGTCGACATTGTCTTCGTCACACACCTACGCAGTACGCAAACGCAAGCTTGAGCAAACATCGCGGCGTTCAGAAGGATAACTGCAGCCTGATAAAATGAACAGCTGTGTTTAAAATGGCCTTCAGGGAAATGACAGAGATGACAGAACACACAAATACTGAAGGACTGTCAGAGTAAGAGGAAGGTATGTATGAGCGGGAATAAGATACTAATGCAGATTGCATTACAGCCAAAGAACAGAGTTATAGTGGCTTGAAAAAGGACAATTATGTTGCACATTTCTCCTAATAAAGGTCTAATAAAGAGAAGAGCGACAGAGGGAAACACAGATGTCACACAGGAGAGAGAAAATCTGACCATGAATCTGGCTTCTAAACATTAATGTCACCTTTGACCTCCTCTCCACCCTCTGCTCGTTCTATAGTGACTCAACACAGGTTAGAATGAGAATATAAAAAGGTAATTCTTTCAGCTCACGAGTTTTTTTTTTAGATCAACTTTCAGTAACAAACTATTTGCAAACTATTTAATTTCATAATTACCTAAAACTTGTTCGTACACTACAGCTCGTCTTTTTTGCGTTTTGTTATATAATCACACTTTGAATAGCATAAAAATAACGCTCTTTAAATAACTCTGGCCAGACCATTCAATGCACATTGTGTTCATAATGCTGCACAGTGCATATAAATAACTGAACCGCCGGCGACTGGATCAGGCAGCGAGTGAATGCAATTTTCAAACTGAGTGGAGAACCTTTTCATTTACATAAAGCACACTGATGTGATTTTTTGACACATCAATCCACTAAATCCATTCTACATATTTCAAATTTCCTCCTTTCTATGACTGCAGAGTGTTTAGCTTTCTGCAAAATATTCTCATTTTCAACTAATTTAATAGCTCTTTCTGGACAGGGTGATGCTTTCTGGCAACGTTCCATAGCTTTGATTTGTGGAAGTGGTGCATATATTAAAAAAAAAAAAAACAATCAAATATTCATCAATACATTTCCAGTGTTTTGCACTTGAATTAGAAAACTGTCAGAAGTAGACAACCAGATCTTCGGGTAGTCCCAACATGTTGTACTTCAGGGACTGAATGAGCCCAGTTTGATCCAAACTAACCTGCAGCTCTAACCAAATCTTTTCTTTTATCAATGAAGCTGTGAGGAACTTCGACGTGAGCGTTTCCCCCGAGCAAATAAGGGAAAGGCGTCACTTTAACGGCTTCACGTTTTATGACTGACTCAGTACTGGAGAGTGATAAAGACACCTGGCGCAACTGAAATGAAGTATCCCAGGGAGACCAGGCACCAGGAGTTAAGCCTCCACTCACCAGCCGGTTGGGGTAACGCAGCAGGACAGGTTGGACGGGGACGCCGGCGAGGAAGGCGCCTAACCACAGGGTGACGGACACGGGGCGCAGGGACAGGACAGGAACGGCGGGGAGGAAAGAGGAGAAGTTACTCGTCCAGTAGCGAAACAATGCGCTGCTACGCCCTCTTCTCTCATGCCGCTCATTCCTACATGATCTGTGCAAACAGCAGGCAGGTGGAGCGCGCTCGCCAGACTCCGCCCGCTTCACTCACCGGGCTTAAACTTGATGAGCGCCCGACCGTTAGTCGTGGTTCCTTCGGGGAACATCAGCATCTGATGGGAGAATGGGAGAGCTTATCTTGAAAAAGGTCCTAAATCCTGACGAGTCTACTTTAATTCAGCGTCTTCAAGAAGTCATTAGTTTAGAAACATGCAGACATCAGCAGTAATGTTGGGCTGAAGGTCAGTCTGAAGGTCGCTGTGAGGCCGGTCGCGTCTCACCTGAGGCCAGTAGCCGTTGGAGGAGAGCCTCTCGTTGAGCTGAGCCACCGCATGTTTCCTCGACTCCGGGTCCTTCCTGCTCACCAGCACCGACTGGTTG
This sequence comes from Salarias fasciatus, assembly GCF_902148845.1. NCBI lineage: Eukaryota > Metazoa > Chordata > Actinopteri > Blenniiformes > Blenniidae > Salarias > Salarias fasciatus. The sequence continues at coordinate 11,277,547 of NC_043747.1, forward strand.
AACTCCAGCAGAGCTGAAACGCAATTTTATCGAGAGCAGGGGTCAAAAAACATGCAGCAAGGAGGCTCAATAGGAGACCGGAGGCCAGTGAAATGAGTCACTTGTTTATGTTGGGACTTCCTGCCATACTTGAGCTTTCCTCGGGCCCCTCTATTCCAAATATTACTCTTAGTTGTTTACATAGTAGGTGAGCAAGTCGAGGCGTCCTTTCGCATGTAGCAAACACAGTTAAACACAGGAAACACATGCAAACTGATGAATCATTACATTCTGATCGCCTTTTCATCTTAGCAGACTCGATATGGTATTTCCATATATGTATGTAGCATTAAAACGTCGGAGCGCAGTGTGGGACTACTCAGTCACACTCGACACGGCTCAAACAATCGATGTCATTTACATGTGGAACAAGAGCAGACTTGAGAGGCGTCTCTCAGGAGCAGGTAGAGCCAGTTGACACCGGACACATCGGCTTTAGAGGAGGATTCAGGGTATATTTTGTATACCTCCTCAGCAAAAAATTCACGTCCTGACGATTTACTTCTTTTGTCAAGTCAGAGCTGAAAAAGCAGCTCCAGGTTTGTCACTTCTGCCTACAGCGCTGAGATATGATCGAAGTGTAGAGTAGGTCGTGGTCACGCCAGGTCTGGAGCCGCGGGAATGTCTGGCTGGCGCTATGGGGGACTCCGGGGTGGAGCAGAAGGGTGTCACACTCACACACACACCTGACCTGACTTGACTTTCACGCGATGGACACACCTTGTTGCAGCCTCTCCTACACTGTCTGTGCAGGTCGATTTAAATCTGGCAAGTTCAAGACCACTTATGTAGATCTATGTTTCACCTGGAGTCATTTAAAACTGGGTGTTCGCTCTCTGGCTGCTCGTTTTACCTCCGATGACCGGCAGGCTCGTGTTCTCCGATCGTGACACCACCGTGGGCAGCTGGGCGGTGGGGAGGACCAGCATGTCCAGGAAGCTGCTGTGGGGGGCCGCCACCAGCATCGGCGCCTCCTTCAGCCCCGCCCTGCGACCTTTGACCTTCACCCAGTGGAAGCCTACGGAGAAGAAGACGGCTCGGCTCATCAGCCGGACGACCGGGTGGATGAGCCAGCGCCGCCAGCCCGTCACCGGCCGGGAGCGCTCCTCCGCCGACAGGCCGGCCAGCCGCAGCCGGGCCACGGGCCACATGATGAGGAAGCAGAGGACCGCCATGGAGACTCGCATCGGGAAGAGGAAGAGGCCGAGGAGGATGCCCTGTGAGGAGAAATGTTCCGTTTATACTTCTACAAGTTTTTAACAGAACTTCAAGATGATTTTCTTCTTGATTGGATTATTTAGCTCCATGGTTTAAGCAGGAACATAAATACACAAGTTCGACCAGATTGCACTTTTTAAGGGTATATATTTTTTGTCTGGCAAAAGAATCAAAGAGAATATTTATTCTGTCATTTGTTTCAAACTCATTTTTAAAGTGAACTGCAATCTCTTGATTAAAGCTCAAACCACAGTTTCGGAAGAAAAAAAGAGCCTTAAACAATTTTTAATGAGACAAGATGAAAGAGTAAACCACAGTTTACACATTCAAGTAGATTATGAGGGCTGGGAACATTTTTGTTTTGCTGATTTGATGAAAAAAAAAACAACTAAATTGTCAACAGATAACAGCAGTTTGACACTCAGTTCTACACATGATGTGAAAAAAGAACATTAAGTCCACTGATAATGGGTTTCCCACGCATCCTGAACCCACAGTGTGGGGAAAACATTGTTATTAAGATTATGGCAGTATTTCCAGCCAAGTTACCCTCCCTGTTCTGGTGACTCCAGGAGGTGTTACGAAACTCTGTGGCATGTTGCTGGGACATTTATAACATGGGAAGGAAATGTAAACCATGTTTTCATGGGGCTGTTGGTTCTAAGTGTTATGGGAAACATGGAAGAAGAAAAAAAAAACTAGGGAAAAACAAGAAAAACTAATTGAAATTGGAAATATTATTTTTTCATGTACTGCATTTACATTTAAATTGTGACAGGTTGTCAAACCAATGTCGGAGAAAACGAGCAAAAAATAAAAAGCAATATACAGGATGAATGAGAGTCGTTCAACTTTACCTTGAGCCTCTGCTCTCTGGTCAGCTTCACCTCGTGAATGAACGGATGGGGATACTCGTGCGTGTCCGGGTCGAACTTCTCCATGGCGACGACGCAAACCCAAATGGAACGTCTGGTCGAAAACGTTCGAAATGACGTCAGCAACAACAAAAACAACAACAAAACAAAAATAAAGTGACTAAAAACCAGCCCGAGCCCGCTCTCAGTTCCTACACATGGCGAGAGAGACACACACACACACTCTCTCACACACCCATCGTTTCATACTTGTAGGCTCTCCTCACCTGTCCCGCCCCCTCGCGGGCTGACAGCCCGGCCCACCGGGCCGGGCCGCGCCGGGACAGACGAGTCAGACCGGTACCCGAAACCTCTTCACCCGCCGTACCTCCAGTCTGCTGCAACTATCTCAGCTTGTCACACAGAAACTGAATGTTACAACATGACTGAAGAGATTTTCTACTGAAAAAAAAAAAAAAAATCTTTCTGATTGAAAATGACATTATTTAGATTTTCATGAAAACGTGAATTTACACATAAACAAAATTCTAAAAATGGCTCACAAATCGAATGAGTTTTCATGTCTTATTTTCATTAATTTAGATTTTGTTAATTTAATCGTCCTCATTTCACCTGTACCTTTAATATTGTCATGCCTAGATACTTTTTACATTATGTTACTTTTCATTTTTCCTATTTTGACCGTCGCAATATCTCATTTTTCTGATGTAGTAAATAAGTGAAAAAGTGAATTTTTTAAAACATTTTTTCATGAATTAGAAATTAAAAAGTTGTTCTTATATCCCTCCTATTCTCCTCCTGTGAAAACATTGTATTCATGTATCCATGAAAGTAAAGCAAAGTAACAAAGCCTAATATTCCAATGGCATCAAAATGTTTGTTATGATAGTTGATGCAATGCTCTTATTTTTGTTATTCCTAGTTTTTGAAGAATTATTTTAGTATAAGATATCCAAAAGCATATGTGCGTTTTGAGTATTACAATCACATCCCAGGATGCATTCATCTCCAATTCTTATAAACATTTATGTGATACTTGGTTCTCCTGTAACTTTATTGAAATGTTTCTACCATGTCTACCATGAAACTGTCCAGTTTTTCCCACTTTTAACAACTCAAATGTCATCTGCATCCTATTGTGAGCACAATGTGGCTTGAGAACTGATCAAGACTGATCAGGCTGTGCCTGTTCCGCTGCATCACAAAGAAAATGACTTAATTGAACAAAATCAAGCAACAAGACTGTAAAAAGAAGGCAATTCTAAAAGAAAACCTCCACATTTTTTTAATCATCCAACACATTTATTGACATATTGAAAGCAATTCAAGCAACAAATAAGGATTTATTTCATAGAGCATTTTCATAGGAAAAATCAGTATAAATTAAGCAGACCTATAAATTAAAAGGGCTTGGTAAATGTTGCTGGTTTGCATGCTGAAATCATGCAGACAAGAAAGTTACAATCTGTTAATCAACAAACAAGTGAAATGTGATGAAAAAAAGAGGAAAATGTTACTCAATTGTGAAAAGGTTTATTAGAAATTCTAATTTCAGAAATCAAAACAATTTATAGACTCTGACCTCTAACTTCAGGAGCGGCAGATAGAGAACATCTCTTAGAAATAAGTGTACACATCTAAAAAGCAGGTCTATCTCTGAACTGGATTCCATAAAATAATCTCTGCTGCTGGTTGAGCTGCTGTGGTCAGAAAACAGGAAGGCCGACAGAACAGTCAGAGTAGAGACAGTATGGCGAATAAACCCAGCAAATATCCTATTCCTCTGTGTGTGTGTGTCGGGGGGGGGGGCGTCCAAGGTTCAGCATCCTCACAACACCATCCCTCCGCCCATGATCTCCATCCTCTGTGGAGAAAACAAATAAAAAATGTGAGATCTTCTATGGCTGCAGGATCTGCTGCAGAAATGTAAAAAATAAAATAAATAAATAAAAAATAAATAAATAAAAGGTTGCCATTTCCAAAAGAACTTATCAGTACGTCCTCTCATCGTATATTTAATCTTCTGAAGTTTAAGGAAGAACATGAGGTCTGTAAGCCACTGCAATGGGGGGGTGGGGGGGGGGGGGGGGGGGGGTGGGGGGATTTCCACTGCAAAAGGAGGCGGCGCCAGGCAATTAAAGAGGAAAAACTAATAACTTCTGTTTGGACCTGTTTTAATTCCCTACACTTATAAGGAGTGCTAAAGATAGCAATAAACGGATAGGGCTGACTAACGATTCCCATTATAGAGGAAATTATATCAAAAAAACTTTACCAAACCAATAATTATGCAGGCGTGGGCAAAAGAAAAACATATGACTCAGATGACACTGAATTGGAACAAGGGTCACATTTGTCCTCAACCTCTGGAGTGATTTTAGACTATTTTAATTTAGAGAAATGGACCCTATGGATGATCTTAAACTGGATCTTAAATGTGCACAAGAAAAGACAGTGCCTGACTTACTGACCATTGCACCCCACCAATTTTGATCAATTGGAAGACCAATCTCCTCCTCCCATGCAGCCCTTGTTTCTGAACTGGAGTGATTACCCAGGTCCAGTATACGGTCATACCATACCGAGACTCCTTGGTAGCTTAAATCTCAATATATCTTCCAATAACCGACGAGGTGGTAGCGAAGGAAATGCTGGAAATGACTTCGAAATTAAATGTCTGGCCTGGAAGTACTGAAACAGATTTTTTTGAGGACAGATCATATCGTGATGACAAATTGGAAAAACTACTGAAAAGGCCACAACTACAAATACCCTTTTTACACCATACCAAGAAAGCAGAATCCATATTTGAGGGGGAAAACAGGTGATTATCACACAATGTACCCAGAGGAGACGCCACAAGGAACTTGAAATATTTCCTGAACTGAAGCCAAATCTTTAGTGTGTTGAGCACAACAGGATTTTCAACGTATGCTGAGACCTTGAGTGGCAGAGAACAGTATAAAAGAGAAGGCAAAGAAGAGGTACAGCAAGGTTAATTTTCTAGTTTGCACCATATTAAATGAGGGCAATCAATCCAACATTTTCTGAATGTGTGTTGCCCAACAATAAAATTCAAAAATTCATCAAGCTGACCGAATTCTGCCCCCTACTGTGCAAAAAGCAGAAGTGCAGAATGCCTTTTCTTCTAAAATAAGCTGTGAAAGACATAAAACACCATTTCAGGAATTTTAGAGATTGTTCTACTCTGAAAGTAAAACACACACATTTCTGTTCATACATTGTAAAGTGAATCCTACAATATGAAACACATCTAGTTCAACTTATCATGTATGGATATGTTAAGGTACGAGTGTATATGAGTATCTGTGTCTTTGACTTGTCTGAAATGAATCAACAAGCAAAAACAAATATGTGGAAACTCAAAAATCATCCAAAAAACAAGTGATCTCATGAGGAATACCTGGAAACTTTGAGAGCCAGAATATTCAACATGTTACTACATGTGTGTAACTTCACCTGTGGCGGCTCTATGAAGGCCAGCCAATCAGACGAATGCGTCGGTAGCAGGCCCATTGATTGACATTTGTAGATGGCTAACGCTGAGCCCAAGAGGTTTCCGATCAGGTACACCAGTCCTTGAAGCCACTGCTGACTAGAGCTCTCCAACAGCTTGAAGGCTGAGACACAAGAGGGAGCCGTGAATAAGCGGAACACACACACGTGAAGTGTAACACCGCTGATGTTAACACACAGTGAAAAGGCGACGTGGATACTCACTGGCAGACATGGACATCAGAGCCTGGATGGGCCTCCAGGCCATCATGCACACCATCATGATGGGGAAGATGGAGATGGTGTTTCCTGACATGTACATGATGAACAGGTTCATGGGGATCTGTTTTAAGGGTCCAAGGGCCACATCCCAGCAGCGCTGCACAACGGGAGGCACACAGACACAGCAGCGTCACGCATCTAATACACAGCTCTTTTCTGGGAGGATATAAACACCGAAACTTTGAATAGGAATGATACTGAAAAGACTTTTGGGAAAAAGATAAAGGAAATTCACCTGCATATAAACAGGGAAAAGCTCTGCTCACCTTTTCCACAAGGTTCTTGTCTGTTTCCTGAATGCTGGTGTCGGGGACCGGCTTCTCTGAGTAACCGATGGGGTAAACAACGTCTCCCTGGCCGCCCTGCCTGTCACCACGACTCCTGTTCGAAAGATACACAAACCTTTAGGTTGAGGGAATAAACTGAAGGATCTGAAGAAAACACATAGAATCAAATTGGGGATATTCTTTTTGTGATGTGGCCCCTAAAGTGCAGCTCACAGTGAAACTTCACTCATGTCTCCGCTCACCTGGTGTTACCCAGGCTCAGCTCCAGCGCCCACTTCATCCTTCTTGCCCCAGCTCCACATCTGGTAGCCAGAGCTCCTGATCCTTGCCCCCCTGGAGAAGCCATGGCAAAAAAAACTTCAGCGCTCCACCCCAGAAGCAAAAAGCACCTGTGTAGGAGAAAAGACACAAAAGATCAGTCACAGAGTGTAGCCTCATAATACAATCTATTTGTCACTGGCAGGTGCACAGGACCTCACTGCTGACAGATGTTCTATGGGACTTGAAACAGTGTACACTGCAGTGTGATACTTTACTTAATAGTTCTCACTGTCTTGTTTATTGAGACCTTCACAAAACCTTAGAATAGCAGAGAAATCCATTTTTTCTGCTGCTCAGTAGGAACCACAAGCACATTTTATTTATATAGTACTTTACATATTAAAACAAAACAACACAAAATGCTTTAAAGCACGAAAACTAGATTAAAAGATTAATACCAATCAATGTTGAATTTTGGTCAGGAGAGATTTGTGAGCTTATTCAAGTGCATTTAAAGACCAAAATGTTAAATTAATTCTGCTGAAATATGCAAACTGAAATGTGAAAAACGTGCCATTTTGTATGCACCCAAAAAACAAACAAAACAAAAAACAAAACAAAAAAAAAACAAATCTGGCTTTATCTGTGTGTAGGAGAACGTACTGTATCATGGTGAATGGAAGTCATGTCTGTCACGCAGACGATAAAAACAACACATCACTGGAGACAAAATATTATCTACAAGCTGAAGGAAGTCTGTGAAAGTGGAAAACATGATACACATGGCAAAATAGCTCTAAATGTGAGCAGTCACATCTTGGAAATACAATCAATTTCTTCTAAAACATAGGGTTATGTTAGAAATAAATATGAGCAGTGACATCTTGTAAATTTAATCCATGACTCATAAAATATAGGGTTATGTTAGGGTTAAAAAATGAGCAGTGACATCTTGTGGATTCATTGCATGATTTCTAAATTATAAATTTAACGTGACGTGCAAAGTGAGGACATCGTTAGTTCTCGTCTGACAAAATGTTAAAACGATATTAATCCGACACAGCAATTGCAAATAAACCCCTTACCCTACAGGAACACCGAAGTCACAAATATGAGGGTTGTTTTGTTAGTCGTGTCAGAAAGAGAAATAATTTTTACCGATGCTGTTCGTCGACCGCTCGGCTGTAGCTACTTCCGGCGCGAGGTTGACGTCATCTGGGTGCGTCGCACATATTACGTCACGTCTGGTGTGTGAATATGTAAACATAAAATAACGGCAAATACAAATATAAACTTAGAGAGTTAAAAATGTTTTTTTTAAAAAAAGACAGCATAAATTCAATTAATGCATAATGAAGATTAAGAAGTTTATCTTTTAATATCAAAGTACTAAGATATAAATCTTAATCTGGTATTACTATTTGTTTTTAAAGCTAAATAAATAGCAGATGGTTTGTATGCTTCATATTTATACTTCTAAATTATTCAGTTCATTCAAAACTTTCATTAGGCACACAGTAATTATATATCAGCACCTTTCAGTACACCCAAGGCTGAGGGCTCTAGACATCCAATCGAGTCACTCACTCACACGTTTAAAACAAGGCGGAGAAATAAAAAGGCAAATTCAAAGAATATCAAAGCTTTTAATAACAGAGAACTTGGATCCTTTTTCTTGTTGATGGATCCTCTTTAAACAATTTGTAAGAAAAACTTCAGATTTCAAATGTTTAATATTCAATGTCAGTTCATCAATATTATATACACACATAACTGATATACAAATGAAGAAGTGCAAATTACAGAGTAAATTGTACATGTGTTACATGTTACAGGCACAGTGGTTCGTGTACAGTGCAAGAGCATCAGTAAGCCACAGGAAAAGCCCACAAATGAAGTCATTTACCTGCAGATTCACGATTGCATAGCGCTCCTCTTTCTATCACCAAGCTACAGCTGCGCACATTTGTTCTTAAGGCACATAAGTTGTGTGCAAGTGTTCTTGTGCAAATGTTGCTGTCTTTTTTTATATCACAGTTATCCGAGTCTCAGCTAAGCTGTGTCAACATATGGATACGGACTTTTATTCACTTTGTTAAACTCATTTATAGAGTAACTGCAACAGTATTTAACTAGAGAAACTGGAATATTAAAACTACTACAAATTTGTAACTCGGTGCAAGTTAGAGATCATGTTGGAAAAACAAAACACATTGAATATTGCTTTCTGGCAGCCTAAGTCATGAGAGCACTACAATCTCGTGTTTAAACACAAAATTACATAACAAAAGACACCTCAGATGAAATCAACACAGAGCCAGGAAAAAAACAAACAAACAAACAAACAAAAAGCCCTTGGATGCATTTTTCACTTCTGTTTAGCTGAGCGGCGCTTAAGCTATGGAATTGCAGAGTTTTCTCAATGGATTTCATGACACAAAAACTGCATTTCCCTGTTCAATGTAAACATGGCACCAGAAGTTGAATACTTTTTCAATCATGAGACTTCAGTTTTAGTTCATATTCAAATATTCTTTTCAAAGTGATTAAAAATAGGCTGGTCATATTTTGCGAGTGCAGGAGACGGTGAGCCTGAGGAAGCGTTGTTGGTGTTACATTTAAGTTTCAACAAGCTGCGTTTGGCTCCACGTCACTTGTAAAGACTGAGCTCGGGGCTGTGGTACAGACACATGTAGGAGTCGCACAGCAGGCGGCGGGTGGACTCCCGCAAGGACGCGGCGTCCACTCTGCTCAGCTCGTCCTCCGACAAGCTGAGGTAGCGGCCCACTTCCGGACAGGCCTTCACGTGCGGGATGTTGAAGCCGTTCTCTCCACCTGCGTGAAAATGAACAAGGAAATGGAAGCCGCTGGACCAACGTCTGCTTGGCGTCAAGCAGAACGCGGCACAACACCTCAATTTACCTTCACGGTCGGCCATGCTGTCAAAAAACAGCCAGTCAGAGGCGAGGGGCCCGTGCTTGACGAAGCTCACGTAGTGGCTGGTTTCGATGCACGTCACAGCGAACAGAGACATCTGCTGGCGGGCACAATGCAGGGGACCCGTCCACGCCGGGTCAGGAACGCTGATCTTCACTGGGCTGTGGGACGCACGCTTCTTATGAGTGTGGACCTGACGGAGACAGGAAGGAGAGAGATAACGGTGGTCTTTAAATCCTGCTCCAGTGGTTAGTTTGATGAACTTAATGGAATGCATCTTTCTGCTACCTCTGCCCTGCTTCTCTGTTTAGATTGGCTCCAGCCTGCTGCGACCCCACATGAGGTAAACTGCAGGACAGGTGACTGAACAGTAAAGTACGAAATGCCTACCTGTGTTTTACAAGTCTCGCAATACTGCTTAAGATGCCCAGGAGTGATGTCTCGATCTTCATAACACTGCAGACACTCCCACTCTGCCACAGCCTGACAGATGCTGCACTGCCTCAAACCTACAGGCAGAAACCGACAGAAAGTTACGTTTCAATGTAACAGAGAGCAGCTGAAAGTAAACAGAATGCAGCTTAAAGATTCCCGAGATTGTCCCTTGTGGTTTCTCTTACTGTCGTCCAGCAGGTCGGTGATGTCCAGGCTCAGGGAGGGCAAAATGGCGTCAAACATTTTGAACTCCTTCCCAAATCTTGGCATGAGCAGTAAGAGGCAGGAGGGAGCCTGATGGAGAGGATCGACGCAAGATGTTCGTAGATTTATTACAAGATCGTAGGTTTAATTGAACAGAAGCATCGCTCATTTCTGCTACCTCGACAAACTTGAGGCCGGAGTGAAGGAAGGAGGCTTCCAGCAGGCTCTGCACGGTGGCGACCCGCATCCGACCGGACGCCGGCAAGGACAGGGGGATGGGGGAGCCGACCGGGGAGACGGGGGAGGGGGAGGAGGGGGAGGACGGGAGGGCCGGTGGGAAGAGCTGGTAGAGGTGACACTCCTGAGGCTCCTGAGTCATGGATCTGAAAGACAGACGAGGACGTTAAATCGAGAACTTAAAGACAGGGTTACCATGGCGGCCGCTTGTAAACAATACATCAATCACGTGCGAATCGTTATCCCACAAGCCGCAGTGGAGTTTTCATTGTGCTTGACGGCACAAAAAAGCGGAGCGAGGTTACCTGATCTTGAGGAGCGGCTCGACTCGGAGGAGCTGGAAAAGCTTGTTGAGGAACTCTTCAGGATCTGACGGAGAGAAGACGGCGGCGCGACGGCATTCCTCAGTTTCAACAACATTGTTTGTGGCGATCACGCCTGCAGGAGGCCAAAGACTTTCACGCACACACACACACACACACACATACACACACTGTACCTTTCTCCTGGTTGGTGAAGCCGGCGTTGGTGTTGGCGGCCTCCAGCAGTCGTCTCAAGGCCATGGTCTTACTGGCACACACATAGCCATACCTGAGAAACACAACCGGAATACAATTAAACAACTGGGGGGAAAGGCTTGTTTCGGTACTGAAATATTTATTTTATTGTGTGCTAGAATGTAATTTTTTTTTCAAAACCAAACTAATTTTAATATTGTACATCAAATTGAAAACAGTTCTTCATGCAAAACTTCAAGGCGTCACTGAAGATGAAGTACGTGCAAACACACACGTGCACACACACACCTTCGTAGGGGGTTTACAATCTCACAGCGCAGCAGGTCTTGAGCCTGACTGGAGCTTTGTTCAGTTTCAGTATCAGCAGGCCAGAATAACACCCAGTCAGCTGAGCTGCAGCAGGAGAAGAGGCTGGAAACGAAGAAGAAGAAATGTTCAACAAATTGAAACAGGAAATTAAAAGGATATGATACCATGAATCTGACAACCTGGACATCTATTGCAGCTGTGATTCTATTTAAACCAATGGTTTTCTTTAATAAAAGCATCAAATATCAAAGTATTGTGCATTCAAACTTGAGAAATCTTTCATCTGCAAAAGAAATAATATTTATGGGAAGATTAAGAATTATGTTGCAGAAGCTAAAAGGAGAAGCAGCATAAAAACATGACGAGTTGATAAATTCTACTCTGCTGTCACTTTAGATTTGGTGCATTTGCAGTTTCGCTCCTCTCTCTATGACTCAGGTTTCACCTGAACAGCGTGGCGTCCAGGTAGCAGGAGTTGAGGTGACCCTGGATGCCTCTTTTCCAGCCGTCATACAGCTCTCTGGCCTCGTCCCCCTCCACGGGAGGCGTGTGCTCCTCCACACGCTCGCTGCCCCAGTCCGCGAAGCCTGCCGGACACGGACACGTCACGCTCACAATTACGTAATAAAAAGCGATGGACACCTTTTGGAAATCTGTCAGATGAGCGCGTTTATAGACTGGAAGGAGTGGAGAAACCTCATAAAAAGGTGTGGCTGAGAGTCAACAAATCAGTGTTCCTGCTGGACATGATTCAGCTTTTAATAACAATGAGAGTGAATGCAGTTCAGAAACAGGTGTCAAATTACAAGCCCCTGATGCAAAAATCGCAGAAAAGTCCCAGAAGAAATCGGGCTCCAAGCTGACAGAAACAAACACTCTTAAATGCGTTCACAACTGGAAAAGATGAGCTTGACTCCCACGCTTTCTCAAGTGACTCAGTGAGAAGAGTGTTTTGCGTGCGCGCCGACAGTCATTTCTCTCACATATAGAGTTGCAGCGCTCCACTTGATTGACGGGCGTCTCGGGGGCGGGAAAGCGGGAGTCGCGTCTGCAGTTGCGAAGCTTGACGAACAGGCCCTTGTTGGGCGGGCAGCGGAAGTGACGCTCGCCGAGGTAACTGCCGTCTGTTCCTGCAGACAGCTCGTGGTCCTGACGGAGACACACACACACACACATACAACACGTCTTCATGTCGTAAGAAGACGCAAATATGTTGACACAGCTGCGTCTTGTGGAATAAAAAGCCAAACAGGATAATTTGAAAGATTATTTTCATAAAAACTCCCGTTACCAGTTCGATTCCCGCCACCGTCTCTGGCACGCCGTTTATCTGTCCGATCCAGCGGATCACCCCGAAGAGCGGCGGGTCGTTCACCTCCACCATGGAGCCCACCTCCAGCTCCTCCCCTGGCCCCGCCTCTCCGTCCACCGCCGCTTCGTCCCCGTTGTGCGGAGACCACAGAGCCGAGGGCGGGCTGTGCGTGCCGTTGGCGTGCTGCGGCGGCGGCTCGGCGGCAGGAGGCAGAGCTGAGCTCTGGGGTTTGGGGGGAGGGACGGGGGGAGGGGGGAGGGGAGGAGGCGGCAGCAGCTTGAGGTTGGGTTTCGGAGGGGGCGGCGGCGGCGGCTTGGGTCCGTGCCTGACAGGGGGCATCAGGGCCGTCTTCGGGGAGGACGCCGTCGGCGACGTGGGGGCAGGTTTCGGGAGGGGGGGCAGCGTCGGCTTCAGGATGGATTTGGGAGTTGGGAGGAAAAGAGGGTTGTGACGGTGGGATTTCTGTTCTGAGGGCAAATGAAAAAAAAAAAAAACCCTCACATTTGGATACAAATCTCTTGCATTTTCACAGAGCTTTTATCCACATTCACAAAAGAAGAACGAGAAAAGATTTGCAGAACTGTTCGGAGTAAAAACAGTTTTTATAGAAAAAGCTGCCATACCTGAGGACACCTTACCGACGGGCAGTAACAGGCCATAGAGGGGCGAAGGAATGTGGCAGAGCCTCACTCCTTTGTAAAACCCATCCCAGTTGCCAACAGGAGCGTCCTAAAACACACACACAGTTGCAGTCCAGCAAATTGATTTTCAAGGGAATGCAAATACAACGTTTCAAGCTGAAGCAAGTTATTTAACTCCAGAGAACAGTGACAGAGACGCAGGCCTAAAAGACAATAATCAACCACAAACTTCTGAATGTAATTCATCTGGGAAAAGAGAGAAAACAAACAAAAATAAAATTAAAGATGAATCTGAATGTTTGTACCATTATTAGTAAAGTTTTTGCTGATATCGTGATAATATTGTTATCGTGATATTTTTTGCCCATGATAATCGTGAAGAGAAAATTTGATATCGTGACAGCCCTAAATCTGAATGGATTTATGTGATTCTGTAGCGACTCCCTGCAGATTTCACAAAATTACATGTAAACACACATTTTCATCTTATTTCAGTTCCGTCATTTTCAAATTCGTTCTGCAGCTCTTGGCGACAATTTAGACAGTTCAAGAGATTGTCCAGAAAAATATGGTTTACCTGCCTGCTCACTCTTAATCTGCATGCGACAAATGAGTAATAAAAAATCCAACCTCCTCAAAAAATGCACAGAAAGTTTCATTTGCATTGATTCTCAAGAAGGCGGGTTGACCTTTAAGTTTCAACGGGGGAGGGAAATTGACAACTAAAAAAACCCAGAATGGAGAAGCAGACAAAACTGTCGGAAAGGCTCGAAGTGGACACAATAGATAAAATGACCAAAACAACTCAAGTAATTGAAAGCTGAGCTGCGATCTGTCAAACAGCTGAAGAGTTAAGCTCATGACAAGGTTTAACTTCAATCAAAACTATAAATATGTCTGCCAAACTGCTTTCAAAGCTAAACAAAGTGATAAAATGTCAAAAAATTCTTATTAGTAGGTCTTAAACTTGGAATCAACGTATCATCAGCCATAGATTTGCAGTACAGCTTGCTGACCCCATGTTTGACTCTGTTGCTGTTTCAGTGTAAGTGACTGCTTAAACTCAAATACTGTTGCTTTCTGCTCCAAGTTTATGAAGTGTTTAGAATGATTAAGAAGTCTTCTGTGGGTCACACTGACCGCAACAACTCCGACGTACGTTCCCGGCGAGGATCGGCCGGACAGGACACCACAGAACTGCACTTCTCCGGCATGCACGGCGTCCTTGACCTGAAAGCACACCCGCTGGCCGGTCTGGAACAGCGGGGGCGACAGGGCAGGGCCTCGGCCGTGAGCGGAGGCGGATGCCGACTCGGTGGTCCGCGACAGCAAGCCGTGCGTCGGAGTCGGGCTGCTCGGCCGGTGATGTTGGTGGAAACTGATGCGACGGCTATGCTGCTGCTGCGGAGGATGATGAGGATGATGGCTTGGACGGTCGATGTTGCCATGGTGGCCGTTGCTTTGGGGACCACTGCTTGCCCGGTGGTGATCCCGGCCGCGCGCTCGCTCCTGTCCGTCCGAGGCGTTGCCGCGGGACCACTGGCGGGGGGTAATGTGACTGGCGGGGACGAAGAGGCCACAGGCCTCGGGGCAGTGGAAAAGACGATGACCTTTGTAAGAACCGTTGCTCTGTCCTCGACCGACTGCGGATCCCTGGAGGAGCAGCGGCGAGTAAAGAAGGCGTCAATATCACCACTGACAGAAACAGTAAAAAGGTTTTCAATAGTTAATTTACCATGAGCTCCACCCCGAAATACACGGCGCTGCTGCCTCCGGTGAGCGGCCCCACGTACTTCAGCTCAGCCTCTGCGAGCTCGCCCTGTTCGCCCATCTGGACCCACAGCGGAGCATTCAGAGGTAAAGAGGGTAACTGCTGCAGAGTCCCATTGTCTGCAAAATAACAACAAACACACTCACACATACAAGAAAAAAAAAAAAAAAAAAAAAAACAAAAACCTAAAATAAATAACTAGATATAACTGATTAAAATAAACAGACGGAACATTTGGGGGAAATTTGTACCTTTAACCAGTCACATTTCACAATGTTTAGTCTTTTATTATGTCCACTGTCAAGCGCTTTGTGGTTCTGTACCTATGAAAGGTGCTACATAAATAAACCTGTTGCATTCAGCGTTCCATTTACAACATGTAACACCAACTCTTCTGAGTATTTAGTATGGATGCATTACTTAGAAGTTTCAGTCGAGCTTCTGGATCCCTCACAGGCTCCAGCAGGTCAGCGACGTCATTCGAGATTTCGAGCAGATACCTCTTCTCTACTCTGCACATGATACTGCTGTCCAAAACCTGTTGGTAAAAAATGAGGTTCAGTAGAAAGAAAACATGAAGGAGAAAGGTGGGGAGGAAACTGGGATAGTGAATAAAGAACAACAACACAAGAGTGTGTACATTATCGTACATTATTCTAATTGTGTGTATCATTTCAAAATATTGACCCAGCAGCATGTGGTTGAGGGAGCGCATCACAATAATCTGAGAGGCAGTGAACCATAACAATGTACAACTGAAGCTAAAGAAATGTTTCAATCATTCACAGGTGTGTTTCTGTGCATGGGTGCTTGCCACCTGCCTCTTGCATGTTATTAGGTTGTGCAGATTTCAAACTTCTGTCACTTGAACAAGGCTGCTACACAGAAAAGACTGACTGCAGTTTTTTTTTTGTTTTAAATCAGACCTTGTGTAAAAATATTTAATTTGGTGTTTTTACAACTATTAGCAAAACACTGTTCAATCACATTAGATTATTTTCTCAACGTTGAGAAACATTGCATTGAGAGATCTTTTTACAGATATCGATGTGTGGGCATGTGTAATCTTAATTTCCTCCCGGACATAATCAGCTAATACCTTGACCCAGGGGTGGTCCCCTCTCGAGTCCAGCTCCTGGCAGAGGTACCCCCGTACCAGCCGAATGGTACCTTCCAGCTCGTCCTGGACCCTCAGGTCGGTCGAGATCAAGTACATTCTGTGGGGGCGACGCTTCCTGTTGTGCTCATTGGCTCCTGACATCTCGAAAATTGTTTTAATCTGTTGCTTGTTCACAGTGTGGTTACGTCCTTCATTTTTCTATGAGAAAGAAGAAAACATAGAGCCGGTAGGAGCGCCATGTTAGCACGTTTTCGACAACTTAACGCAACGTCAGGTAAACTCAATTCAACTTAAGTGCGCTTTGAAAACATATGAAAGAACAAACACCGCTATTCGGCGATATTTGATTTTTCTAACAAACCGTGTGGAAAAAGTTCGCTCTCATGGAAAACTCACCGACTTCAACCGACCGTCAACATTTCCAATCACATTTAAAGTTGCTCCGCTTCAATAACAAACCACCTCACCTAGAAAGCAGGAAGTACAATGACTGACACCACCTCGACCAATCACACGCCAGAACAGACGTGCGGGGGTGAGTTTTAGCCAATCAGAGAGCTTGTGGGCGTGACCAACGAAGGAGGGAAATTCCACAGTTCTTATAATCGTCAAAGTGCAGTCAGTGAGAGAGAGACAGACTGAAACAAGAGGCAGACTGAACTGGTTATTAACTTTAATCGTCTATAAATAGGATAGAAAAAATATTTCCCAGAGCTAAACATATCACAAGTTTTTGTTTTTCCATTCACACTTGTCATCAGACCTCACAGAAACAGGAGAAACATCCTGTGTACAATCAAAAGTGCACAATACCCTTTAAAAACATAACAAATTAGAAAGTGCAATTCTCTAACTCACATGCCAGCTTAAAGTTGCTGTCAGAACAAAAATTTACATTTGGGCTTAAAAAAAAAACAAAAAAACATTTTAAAGCTATATTACTAAAGTAACTGGCCAGCTGAAGTGTTTGAATAATGAACAATAATTGAGGTATCACAATGAAAGCTGACACATTTTGGAGGAATCAATCCATTTTGCATAGGATAAGCATATTTTCCTTCCTAACCCATAAACCGCTGGAGGGTATCAGGAAAACACACACGAACAGATTGTGTTTGTCCAGATATGACAAGTTAAATGACGGCAGGCAAAGTATGTCTGAGTTTTAATGATACAATTATAGGAAATTTAAGCTGGAGTGAGAAAAGTATAAAAAAAAAATGTCAGTAAACGTTGTAAAATGACCACGTAAGATAAAAGCCACTTGAAGATCCTTCATTAAACACCAATATTGTTTGGTACCTTTATTTCTGATAAAATATCCATATTCACTGACAGTGCGTTATAACTGGACAACACAAGTGATTCAGCCATGTTTAAGTGTACCAGACAAATATATTTCAAATCACAAATCTTCAAAATAATACAGTAAAAAGTTACATTTCACATGGTGGAAGAGACAACAAGCACAAGGCTCTCCACTTTCAGTTGTCAAGTTTTTTTGGTTTCAATCCTCCTTGTTACCAGTCAGACATTTATTTAGTGTCTCGTCGAAAAGACAAAGGCAGTCGCTTCCAGGATGTAACCGATGAACGGGCGCTATCCTGTGATGTTACGTCACCGTTTCAGCATTGAGTCACTGCAGCTCATAATTGCAGGCTACAAGCCGTGGCGTTTTGTTTGCAGTTCTTGCCACTGACTGTGTTTCAATGGCCTGAGTCACGCTGGGCGTCGGGTCGCCTTCAACAGACTGGTCCGCCAGGTTCATTAAACCAAACACGGGGCGGCCTGCGATGAGGGTTCAGAGTCCGATCAGAACGGAGGAGACGACTGATCTGTGTTCACGAAGTAGGTGGTGAGCTCGCCTTTTCCCTTCACGTTGATTTTTCCTCTGAGCGTGATGCTGTATCCCACGCTCTCCACGATCACGCCTGTCTCCTCCGTCACCTGGCAAAACGGAGACAAAAAAGGTGAAAATCACAATCTGATTCTGATCTGTTGGATTTGTTTTTTTAAAAAAAAAGTTGTGGAAAGCTTTTAAATGTGAAATTTAATCAAATTAAAAACAAATGCTGAAAAATGTCTGATAAATTGTAGGACTTACACAAAAATATATAATATTCAAAATATGTTGGATTTAAAATGTATCGCTGCACTTGATTTGTGTCCACTTTTAAGACACAATTATCCCCATTAGCGGACAATTAAAGAACAACTGGTTAACTCGTTCTGAGCTTTGAATCTTCTAAACCTGTTCGCTCCTCTTTGATCCTGGACGGGCCGGCTCCCAGCTGACTCACCTTTTAATTTGTTTCACTCAAAATGACCAGATGTCCACTTTCCGTGTGATTTACGCGTGAAGATTTAATTAACAAATTACATTTGAAAAGATCATTCCCTGCTTTTATTTGTCCTCATTTCCACAGTAGTGTTCACCTGTATCTTGTCCAGCACTCCAGTGCTGTCCATCCTGCTGGCCACGTTAACCGTGTTTCCCCAGATGTCATATTGAGGTTTATGGGCTCCGATAACTCCTGCGATCACTGGACCATGGTTTAGTCCTGTAGAAAACAACAAATCTAATATTTATCTCTCCTAAAAGATTTCGATCAGTCTTTACCAACGTCTATAAATCCATTTATCTGAATCAGCCCCTGTATTGTCTTGCTGGTATTTGTTTGGAGGTCACCTACCGATCCTGAGCTTGAAGACGTTGAAAGAGTGTGTGTTGATGCGCTCCAGTTTGTTCCTCAGAGCGATGGCAAACTCCAGCATGGCGCGCACGTGGCTGTAGGACATCTCACTGTCTTTCTATAGGGGGAGCCAAACGTCACACAACAGAGCTCAATAAGCATTCCTTCCTTTAGTGACTCATAATTTCTCATTTATCCTTCACACAAAAAATTTAATGTTTTGCAGGATTAAAAGAAATTAAAGCAGTCACTGTGAAGATAATGTAAAGACAATGACCTTTGTTTGTATTTGTTTATTCTTGAGGAAACTTGAAACAGACCAACCTTTCTTTCATCCCCCGGAGGTGTGTACGTCAGCCCGGCAGCTGCCATGTAGGTGCTGCCGATGGTCTTGATCTTCTCCACTGAGGAGAATTTGGGTTTGGAGAGAAGCTGTGTGACAAAGGAAATTATAATTAGGGTAAGGATGAAATGCTCCTGACAATGACAGTCAGTGTGTTTAACAACTGTTTCCTCGTACCTCATCGAAGTCCGCTATGATCTCGTTGAGGAAGCGCAGACACTCCAGACCGTCGTTGTTAGCGCTGCTCTCACTGTAAAAGTTTTTGAACTCGGGCACGGACGCAAACATCACACACACACAGTCATAGGACTGACTGTACAGGTCCTGAAATAAAAGAGTTTTGAAGTATTTTTTTTCCACATTTGCCTGCATTAAAATGGAGAAAAATGATGAACATTATTTGGGTAAGGTTTATTTACTTGGTTGCGGACGGATTTGCCCATGAAAAAGGAGGCGACGTGGTGCGGCAGGACGTTCTGAAGGAGGAGCTTGTTGACGTTCTCCATGGTCTCCATCTCCTCTCTCTCCCAGTGGAAACAACGCTCCAGCAGGAAATCTACACGGCATCCCAGCTCGTCCTGAGAGGAAAAAAAGATAAAGTTAAATTTGATCAAGACACATTATCGCTTCCCTTTCTGAATTGTGGTAATTTGTACAGATAAATAAAACTCACACACCTGTCGGGCGAGAATGAGGCTTACGATGTAAAAGATGACCAGCCAAACTCCGGACATGATTTGAGGGTCCTTCAGCACTCCGGGCCTGAAGAAAAACATAATCTGAGTCCTTTCTCATATTGGACAGGCAGCTAAAACTGCTACCTAACAGGGCCTCTCTTGTATCTCTCAGTGGCATTATCTTTAGAAAGCAACTGAATAAATGATGGTGATCTGAAACTCTGGGCAAGGATTCACAATCTGGACTGTGAGTGGAGGACAAAAGGGAGGAAATGAAACACCTGGGCTGAGTGGGATTACTAAAGAGTCTGTGCATGCGGATATAAAGCCGGCGTCACTTACTGGGTGTCGTTGTACAGCAGGTCAATGAGGCAGGTGGACCTCTCGGCGTAGACGTGGATGAAGAGGGCGAGGTAAACCACCACGGCCAGAGTGAGCAGCAGAAACTTCACCAACAGGCAGGTCCGAATGAAGACGATCACGCCCAGCATGGCCACCAGGCAGCAGTAGAGGTAGTACTGCGCGTTTCAGCAGAGATTCAGGCGCAAGAAATATGGAAAATACGTCCTTAAAACAAGTTTGATCTGTGAATCGTGAAGTACTTACAGGACCAGTGTAAAGCTTAAGACCTTCTAACTCTGTCTGGTTGGCGATTGAAGTGCAATTTTGTCCTGGGAGGAAGACCTAGACGAGAGAAAAAAGTGAAAAAAAACAAAAAACAAACACATCTGATTATTTGAATAATGGCCACAAAAAAAAAAAATGGCAAAGCTACTGAAAAAGGAGCCTACGTAGTTGAGGATGGCCATCAGGAGGGTGATGAGAACACACAGGATGATCAGGAAGAGCCGGAACGCTGCGTTAGTGGAGAGACTGCGGGACAGACCAGAAATCCACTGGACGCTCTGCGGCATCTTGGAGCGCCATTTCTTAAAAAAAAAAAAAAAAAAAAAAAAAGTAAAAAAGACTGTCACAGAAAGTACCTGTAACTACACACATTTTATTTGAGTGATTCCAAGGAAGCAGGAACAACAATAAATAAAAAAAATGCATGATTTGACCAGAGACATTTTGAAGAAAACTACAGATCTGTGTTTTGTGTTTTTACCTCTAAGTATCCGGTGAACGAGATCGACAGAAGCAGCACAACCACAGGGATGGTGGCGCCGTAAGACACCGCCAACTCGAAGTTCCTGGAGGGAAAAGTATCATTTCTGTTCAGATTGGGTTGAAAAAAAGCCAAAGCAGGCAAGACCGAACGTGACTGGAGGTGTTACTCACTTTTCAGACACCAGCAACTGAACGGCAAACAGCGTGACGAATATCATGGCCAGGCAGCTCATCGACTGGTGTAGGCCATTCACCTCTGACAGGCAAAACTGGAGAACAAGGCAGATTGAAGAGTGGATAGTTTGGTATCTGTGCTTCTAATAGAAAAAAAGAAAACACTCAGATCGGAGGTAAGAATGAATACCTGCTTCTCCAAACTGAGGTCGTTAAACAGCAGGGTCAAACAGTTGAGTCTTCTCGCTCTCCTCCTGAAGGACAAATTAAAGTAAAGATCACAGATCTTATAAATAAAAACTCGACAAGATGAGGGAGAAAAGCAAGCCTACCCTGCAGTGTCCAACGTGTCCAGTGAGCCCTTAACTTGAATATCAACGTCCAAACTGAGAAAAAAAACAAGATCACATGAAATGTAAACACACGCAATTCAACTGGAAACAGACTTACTTTACTACAGAGGAATGCATCGGAACTTGTTCTGCATCTTCAGACTGTAGTAACATTAACTCTTTATTAGGCTGAGGCCCACATTTGCTCATTTATTTCCATTAAATTTATCCAATAATTGAAATATACAGCAAACACATTTTACTGCTGGACTCAGTAGAGTATAGGATAATAGAAACCCTGCAGGATTCATTTAAACTATTTGGATAAATTTCTAGCTATAAATGAAGAACAAAGTTCTGATTTTGATCTATTTCACACTTTCCAAATTATTTGAATATAAATGTAAGTACAGTTTGTCTTGAGTTTCGTTTTTACTGACTTTTAAAAGACATAAGACAATGCAGTGTAATTTACACAATTCCTGGTACTTACGAGGAGGAGGTGCTCTGACGATGCCGCCTTGCCTGAAACAAACAAACACACACACACACACACACACACACACGCACACTGTAAGGCACGTCGTTGACCTAGCGTGATCTTTTTCGTTCTTGATCAAACGCCAGCATGAGAGAAAACAAAGAGCGAGGTGTGGTGAGATAAGGGCCGAGCAGAAACTAGGGTAGCGGCACCGGAACACGTACTGGCGACAGGTGGGACTGGTTGATCATGAAATTGCCCAGGATGAGTTTCTTCTTGGAGGGCTTGGCGTTGGGGTTGCTCAGGTCTGCGAACGGGTGGATGGTGCGCCAGGACTGGAGGTACTGGGACATCCGGACCGACGCCCGCTGCCGGTTCTCCATCGCTACCAGAGTGGTGGCCTGAATGAAAGACAGACGGGAAAAAGGGTAGGAAGAAGTATTTCCTTTCGATTTACATAGTTTACATTGTATCGATATTATGCAGAAAAAAACACATCTGATGATAAAATTGTTGACAAATACCCCTTTGGGCCTCTTGGACGCGCTGTCCAGCTTGTGAGGGTCAATCACAAAGAAGGTTTTTCTGCCTTTAAGAAGAGAATCCCGGCTTCCTCCGTCTGCGTCCTCCACCTGGTACGCTCCGTCTAAGTGCCGCAGCGTCTCCTCCGTGATGTGAACTCGCCTGTTTGTAAAAAAAAAAAAAAAACATTTATAAGGCAAAAACACCCCCAAAAATGTAATTTTGCATCAATTTAATAGACTTTTTTTTTTCCCTCCATGATATCAGGTGTTGATTTCGAGACTCTCTCACCCCGGCAGGCCTCCAGACTCCATGTGATTGGCCAGTGTGACGTCGTGCGACCACACGTCGTACTGCCACTTCTGCAAGCCGATCACGCCGGAGAGAACGTTGCCGGTGTGAACGCCAACCCGCATGTTGATGTCAACGCCCGTCGCCTCTCGCAGTTTGCTGGAAGATGACGATCGCTTCATCAGCGTTTGAAATCTAAACTCAGCCATGTTTATTTTGGAGGCTTTTCAAGAATCCGTTCTTATTTTAACAGCAAGAAACTGCACTAAACAAGTACATAGATCAGATAAATTTAAAATCAGTACAAAAAAAAATTCAAAAATGAGACAGAGCTTAGCAGTGAATGTCGACAAACCCGATGGCGGTGCACATGTCCAGCCCCATCTGAACGCAGTTGCTGGCGTGGGTGGGGATGGGGTCGGGCAGTCCGGACACACAATAATAGCAGTCACCGAGGATCTTAATGCGAAGACACCCGTTCTTCTACAGAGGGACAGTGGAGACGAGGAGTGTGTGAGGGGACAGAAGTCCAGCTTAGCATCAAATCAGTCCCTGGGTGCTAACTTTACCTTGGCGATGTCGTCAAATCTTCCGAAAAGCTTATTCAGCATCGCGACCAGCTCCTGAGGAGTACAGGCACTCGCCAGCTTCGTGAAGCCCACAATGTCGGCGTACAGGATGCTGCACAAACACACACATCGAGATGTTCTCGTTTGGTTTCCACTTCTAACTAAAAGAGGAAACAGTTAAAGAGTGACTTTGGTTGACAGTCACCTGACGTCTTTGTGCTGCCGTATGAAAAGGCTGTGGAAGTTGTGGAAGTTGGACTCATTCTCCTCCCTGTCCTTGGGCTCGGACAGCCTCTTGATCACCTCCGTCTTCAGCTCCACGGCGATGTATCGCGGCAACACCGACAGGAGGAGCTGCTCCTGTTGCCGGGAGCAACGGAGAACGGCGAGGGGTCAACATGCGTGTAGAAAATAGGCGGTGAGCTCGGAGACGAGCGTCACTGGACCTCCGTCTGACAGAGGTGACAATCTGTTCAGGAGGGCTGTAAAAAAAAAAAAAAAAAAAAAAAAAAAAAAGAACCTCGGCGGCCATCGGGGAGTGTTTACTGAGTGGATCATGTTTCATCTATTTGTTTACTTGCTATGAATAGCATCCATTCGAGGAGATCTATTCTACTGCCGTTGGCCCGTGGACAAGTGAATCATTAATCTATTAGCGACAAGAGAGAACGGTAACCAGAGCCTCCCATCTTAAGAGTCTTTTAATGATTTCAAACTCTGAACACAGAAAACAGAGGTCTGAAAAAAAAAAGGGGATATTCTACAGCACAGCTGAATCCAATTAATTAAAGCGTTGATTCCTCGGAGGAAGGCAGATAATAGATAATAAAGTCTTAATAAACACTTTTAGAGTCTTACAGAAAAATGCTGCCTTTAGATATGTATCTAAATATCTGTATCTACAAGGACAGATTATATTGTAGCTATCTTTTCAAATATTATATGTGAAAAAAGACCTTTGCATACAAACTACATTTGTTTATTCATCTTTTGTTTGAAGGCCTATTTATGTTTCACTGAGTGAAAGAAGAAGCCATTTTTCAGAACAAAAGCTGAAGTTTCGACCTGCTGGTATTTCCGGACTTCCTTCTGGGAGCGAACGGCGCTGAACCTCTCCCTCTTCCGATTGGATATCCTGAGATCGTGCTCCGTCATCCACAGGTGGAAGACCCCCACGCAGTTGGCGCACGCGAAGAGCACGGCGTTTGCCACCAGCTGTGAAGGGAAGTCGGAGCAGAGCAGACGGACATTATACGCCCCCCCTGCATTTTCAGAGCGCCGGCGCAGCTGAACTACCAGTGTGAAAATGGAAATGTGAACTTATTTGCATGATTTACTGTAACCGGTGACTTTTTTTTTCTTTCTTTGCACACATGAACGCTGAAAGATTTAGGTCACGTCACTTTTGCGGCAGCAGTGAATTCCAGTTTATTGCTTTGACTCTTTGCAATTTGGTTGATAGTTGCAGTAAATATTATGTCAATATTGAAGCTCCATCTGCGTCCGAACATCTAATAGAAATGGTTTTACTGACATGAGTTATGTGTGTAATATTTGCAGATACGTATCAATCCTGGCCTCAGATACTGTAAAGTGAAGCGGTCCACACCTGCTCGGCCAGAGCCGGCGTCTCGGGGCTCTTGGCGGAGACGTAGACGCTGACGATGATGATGTGTGAGAGGCTGGTCCCAAACCCAACCAGCAGGGCCCAGGCCAGAGAGAGAGGCAGCACCGTGTACACACTCACGGACAGGAAGAGGAAGAACGCAACCTGTGGAGGGAAAAAGGATGTGTGTAAGAAAAAAAAAAACCCAGAAGCATTCAGAGGATAGAAACAGGTAAAACTGCTCGTCACCTGTTCCCACGCTGTGACCGGCCCCCCTGTGAACATGAAGACGATGGCGACGACGTACAGCGTCCCCCAGACGAACAGGGCGAGCGCCCCGCCGCAGCGCCTCACGGTCGCCAGCCAGGGAAGGCAGACGAAGAGATTTGCACTCAGGCAGAGGACGATGCAAACCACCGCCAGGGCGCCCACGTGGGTGAAAGGGTTCTCCAGAGAAAACTGTGAGCAAAAAGCGGCAAATCAGTGCATCAATGACAGACTTTTTAAGCAACATCTCAGATGTGTCAAGCATTGATTTTTCTAATGCATCTCCTTCTGTTTGCAGAAGAATGCGCTCTCAGTTTGGTCAAAATTCCCATTTCCAGTTCAGGCACAAAAATGAATAAACAGCAGCGCGTCCTAATCCATCAACCGTCGCTTTGAACTGTCCCGGTTTTCATTAGCACGCGTACTGCGCTCTAAACAGCACCTGTCAGATCAACACCGAACGCTACACTTTTGGATGCCTTTATAATATGCGATGAAAGCCGGGGCGAGCTTCAAACAGGCGTGTTTTTAATCTCCTCCCGCTGTGCCGACCAAAGGTATTTTAATTTGAGCAATGACAGGGAGGGCCAGGGTTGGCTTTTAAATTCACAGTCGACGAGTCACATGCAAATCTCTTAAAAAAGAAAAGGAAATGCAAATAGTGTTCCTTCATCCAGAAATATATATTTATTTCATGGAGATGTGTTTAGTCTTTAAAATAAGTCTCTTGGTATCACATATTGTTAACTTATTTTATTTGAGTGTAAAAAAAAAAAAATCAATCTGGAGGGTAATCTTGGGTAAACATGAAAGCGTCATAAAAGTGATAAAACGTGGTTTTACTGCCGCTTATTCTAAAATTGAAATACACTAATGAGCTTTGTCCTCGATAGAACTGAGGTGACGCTACATTCACACGTGTCTCTCTGCCTCACCCGTCCCGTGGTGGGAATGAGGACGATCATGGCGATGCAGAAGAGCAGAGACAGCACCAGTCCGGACAGCATGGCCGGCGTCTCCTCCACGCAGCGCAGGAAGGCGCCGTGGACGGCGTGGTAGCAGCAGCACACCGACTCCTTCACCTCCCGGGCGCTGCGCCTGGACTGGGTGCTTCGCCCGTCGTCCTCGTCCGCCTCGTCCTCCTCGTCCCACCTGACGTCGATGCTGTCTCTCGGCTGGCTGGCGTCGGACGGGGCGTCGGGGAAAGTGGGCGAGACGTCCCCGGGCGAAGCGTCGGCCTGTTTCGGGTCTGTCTGGGACTCGTCGTCTGCGCCGCTGGGGCCGGTCTTGCTGGACTCGGATTTCTCGGCGGTGGGGTCACAGAGATTCAAGGGCGAGATGGTGCTTGTCTTCTCAAACGATTTCCTATCGAGCTCCAGCAGCTCTTGCCCGCAGACGTCTGCGCCGAAGCCCCTGCCGCCGTAACCGGGGCTGGATTTCGTGCTGCCGTAGTCCGAATCGCTGCTGCTGTTCATCCGTTGCGACGCGTCTTTGTGGTTGTCCACATCGTCGAGGTCCACACTCGTCCCCCTCAACAAGCAATCGGCCTTGAGGGGTTCGGGAGCTCTCTCTGTTTTTGCAACACCTACTTCAACTTTGAGTCCAGCAGAATCGCTTTTGCTTTCATTTCCTTGGAAAGTTCTTGCCGAATGTTTCAACTTATCTGTAAGGTCGCTGAACTCTTCCGGCTCCAGGGTGTCACCTTTGGCGGCCCTGGACTCCTGAGGTCCCTCTTCTCCAGGGCCCGCCTTGTCCCGGCGATCCTGCTCTGGCATGGTGACCTCTGTGTGGCTTTGCTGTCTTCTGGCTGTCCGTCAACGAGTCTGTAGGAAAATACAACCCTGGATCGGCTCTACACCCTCCTCCTGGATATGAAGACCGTCTCTGCAAAATGAAGATTAAACATGAGTACACAAAGCAATCGTTCAATAAACCAGCATGAACTCAATGGCATCGCAGTTTCAGGCCACAGTCTGCCTGTCTGTCAAACAGTAATATGAACCTCAGCATGACTTTTGGTTTTTGCCACCTCAGAGACAGAACTGTTCCAAGTAATTTCCCCATTATGCAAAAAAACGAGTTGGTTGAGCCGCAGGCTGTTCCTGTCACATACGCGCATGGCACATGCAGACTCATTGTTCAGGTGTGTACAGGAATGACGAACCGGAGACCCACCCAGTGCATATTAAAGGCATTTTTTTTTTCCAGTCACCACCTACACTCTGTGGTTTACTAGAACCTTTGTCACTGTCGAGTTCTTCCGCCATCATCTGACTGTGTGAAACGTTTCTCTGCGCCCTGCCAGTGTTCACAGTGTGACGGCCGCCTCCCTCGCGCACTGATTTAATTCTCAGATTAAAGTATTGTTTTAATCTGTCTCCTTTCCCACAAATACATATCTGATATAATAGCAAAAGGGGGGGGGGGGGGGATTATGCAGTGATTCATCTGATTCATACCTTTCACCTTGACTGATTTTTGAGTGGTAGCTTTTCAAGGATCAGTGCAGTGTCTGTCTGTGACTGTGAATTCAGTGTTTTCACTTGTTTCAATCATTATTCCATTTCTGTTCTTTTAATTTGTCGACTATTTTCTCACTGAACACTGGCTGATGGTGTGATACTGGTGAGAAAAGAAGACAATCCTGTTAAAGTAATACAAATTTGGCTCACAGAGCAGTAAGGATACTGAAGTAATCACACAAAGCAAATGTGATGAGACAGTAGAAGATTGTGTTGCAATCATTTAATACTAATTTCTTCACTTTTATAATTGATAAAAGCGCATTTGTTGTCATTCTCTGATAAAAGACTTCACAGATTTTACCCTAAATATCACACAAACTAAAATGAAATTTCGAGTTTCGCCAAGAAATCTTATCAACAATGTGAGGAAACTGAATAAAACCACAGAAAACTCGAGAAAGCATGAAACAGTTTATGTACATAGCGAAAAATAAGCGAAATTAAGACACAAAAGTTAATCGTTACCTCATTGTTTATGGATGTTGACGTCCAGATACAGTTAATGTCATTTTTTTAAGGCTCGGCTTCATCCCAGTGTTTAGTCTGGCGCTCGCGGACTCGTCTACTCTTTGAAAAACGACTGAAATCTTGACACAAAAAGTCGCAATTCTTCTTTTTCTTGCGCGAATGAACGAATGTCAGAAGGTGCGTCTCAGGCGCGCGCGAGCGAATGCGCGTCAATTCGAACCGGACGGAGGAGAGCGAGAGAGAGAGAGAGAGAGAGAGTGAGGGCGGGAGCGAGCGGAGCGCGCGTGGCCAAGCTGAGGGGAAGAGAGCGCGCAGCAGCTCCGCAAACAGGATGACGGTAAACAAGAGAGATGGAGAAGAAGGGGGACGGGTCAAAGGTCAAACTTCTCAGCTCACTTTCATCCAGGCGAGCCTTTTGTGTATTCAGTGCAAAGACGAGAATAAATAAAATATGAAATGATGAGACAAATATATACCACTAAAAAATAAATTCAAGGAAAAGACGGCTGATATGAAACCGTAAAATGAGTACAAAAATAGGGGAAAAAAGTAAAAAGTAAAAAAGTAAAACCGGCAAAGATAGGATAAAATAGTGCATAGAATAGCCATAAAAGTGCAAAAAAAAAAATAAAAAAAAAAAAATAAAATTGTATATAAAGAACAACAATGCCAACAAACAAAATGACAGTTAAAGAACACAGTAATGCCAACAGACGTTGAAAAAAAAGAGATACAAACTGTTTCACAATGAAATTAAACCAGTGCAAAGATAGGGTGATGGTGAAATGGAAAGACGAAAGCAGTGCCAGATGTGCAAAAAGCACATTCAGAATCAAGAAAAGAAGTCAAAAAATTACTGTTATTTTACACATTTCAACAGTTCAATCACATCTATTATCTTTTATTTGTACAGTTTAACTGTTAAATCACATCTTGTATCTATGAGTTTACACAGAATTACCTTCTGATCTGTTACATTGGCCCTTTACACTGCTCCATTCTTCAGGATCAATGAGCTGCCTTATACACGTGCTTATTATATATAAAGATAATCACTGTTGCCATGACATTGACCATACTTTTTTAATTGTATATCTTTTCTTGGCTTAACTCAGAATCCTGCATGCAAATCTATTAATCTTACAAGAATTAACTTGTCAGATTAATACTCTTCAAGTTCCTGTGGACGTGAGCTTGACATCACAAGGTTTTTATTTTGTTCTGCATGCGTCAAGCACTTGTTGTCTTGTTGGATGTTCCCAAAATAGACGAGCCACCTTTTTTCTCTTTTGTTCGAAACCTTGTTCAACTGGTTTAATACGCTTCTATTATCAGAAGAAGGCGGGTTAGTCTGAATCTCTGAAGTCCCAAAAAAAAAAAAAAAGAAACAAGTGAGCTCCCTTAAAGGAATACTTTTTTTTCCCACATGGGAGCAAATACGTCATTTACTTACCCATTCATTATTTTTTTTTTTTTAAAGTGATGTGGAAAAACAAAACATAAAAAAGGAAGAAATTAAATCAAATGACGCAACAGCAAAATCTGTATATTTATTTTCTTTTTATTATTGTTTTGATTGAAAATAAAACTTTGATTGTGAAGTATTTTAGTACATTTAAAAACAATTTTGATCATGCAAAAATTTACTTTAATGGGATTTTTTTCATCACTAAACTATAAAACATGTTTGGTTACACGTTAGGCACTACTGTTTGATTATTGCATAACAGGAAAGGCATTATAATATGCTTTTATGGATTCTACCATAAACCTTTGGCAACACAGATAATATGCAAACCTCATGCAAAGAGCTCCCTTTAGTCTGCGGCAGGAGGGAGAAATTTTCCCCCAAAGCCTCTAATAAAAAAATACTGAGGGTTTTTTTCCCTTTTTAAAAAAAAAAAAAAATTGGATGTAGAAATTTTGATCACACATTTCATACATTTCATTGTATTTAGGCTCCTATAGTCTTGGAATATGGTTTCAGTTCACTGCAACATTATACTAATTAATGAAGTGCGCCCTCTGGTGGCGAAACGAACAAACAGCAGGGTCTTCATCAGATTTGCTTTACGACGCTGTTTCTTTTTTTTTTTTTTTTCCTTTTTTATGTGCCCATGTTGGAAAGTTTGTTTTCTCAGGATGTAAAATGAAAGATGGAGTTTCTACTTCTCCCACATCTTGCAGTTTATTTCTTTCCCCCAAGATGATAATCAGTGATAAATGATATTACACATAAATTCATAAGAATTCATTTTGGAATCCAATAAATTGCAACTAGTTAGTCTGAAGCACAAAATTATTTGGATCCAACAGCAATAAATGGCACTTGTTGATGTGTGCTGGTGAGATCCTTTTAATCGCTGCTGATAAGCTTCTGCTGGGGTCATATGGGGCTAATAGCTCTCCAAGATATGATGTAGCCTGGCTGTTAAGAGTTTTATAAGGTAAAACAAATTTAAATTCTATTCTAGATTAAACAGAAAGCCAATAAAGAGAAGCTAATGTCTTTTAGTTCCCCTTACTACACTCTGTTTGCAGCATATCAGGTCAAGCACTGAAAATTAGGCGATATTATTTGCAGTTAACTCTATTTGTACTATGGTCAAAAGATTTTTTTACAGTGTGAACATGATACAGCTTCACAAGTCTTAAATCTTCCCAGTAATTACATTACACCAGTAAAATGCAGATAATCCATCAGGTTTAAACTGAAACACTTTCAGAAATCATTAGTAGATGCTATTACTACGTTTCTCCCCATTATTCGTCACTTCTTGTACATTTTTTGTACAGATTTAATATGGCAGGAAGAATCAAATTGAACAGTTTTTTTTTTTTTTTAAATAATTTTAATTGTCTTTACAAAAATATACATCTGGCATCATTGCATGTGATTTAAGACCCAATATTAGTTCTGGTAAGAAAAAGTTAAGAACATAAAATGGCAGAGAAAAGATGCTTGGAGGGTTTTCCTTTGACCAAGTCATTTTTTTATTCTCAATCTCATAAAACCATCCTGAAAAGGCCTTTTCCTCCCCTTTTTCAAAAATGTTGAGACAAATCTCTGTGAAATAACAAGATACTCATATATATAGTAGTAACATACCATCATGTGCAAAAGGCTTGACAATTTACATTTTCCTATCATTTCATTTATAGTTAAATATAATTCATATTTCTTTTAACGAGAGCAAGCTGAAATATTTCATGCCTTTAATTCGTTATTTTTTTTATCATCAATTCCATCTACTTCTATAATATTTTTTAATAATACATTTTTATCATCTCATGAAGATCAAATATTTTGAGAAAAAAAAATGTATATACCAGAGACCACAACTATAACAACTAAAATAATAAAAATGCCACATGAATTTTAATTAATGGAGTATGAGCACAGCCCTAACTGAGCAAAATAATAAACTTTCCAAAGGTTTTTCAAATTCTTTGATGATGCATCTCTTTAATCAAAACCCAAATCCTCCTGTGTGCATTTTTACCTTTCTGATACAGATCTGAATACATGCAAAAATAATATTACTGAAAAAAGAAACCTTTCAAAAACCTTAAAAAAAAACAAAAAAACATTCCGACAAGAAAACCCCAACCATTGAAGAGACGTGTGAAACGAATTAATGGAATGAAGATGTGCTGATGAAACAGTCTTTTCTATCCTGATTTCTACTTTCACATCGTCGCCTCACAAGTGACGTTTTTGTTTAATTTAGCTATTTTATTAAGTTGCAGGCGATGTTAAAAATGTGACGTTTGACTGTGAAACTTCATCAGAATAAAACTTTATTATGCAAAGTGTCTGTCGATCACAATATACTGTGGAATGTTTCACATGATTCTTCTTGTTGTTGTGCACGGCAACAAAAACATCAACGTCACAATTTCCTTCTTGCCAGCTTTGCCGACAGTATGCCTCTAATGTTGTTGAGTCTGAGCACAACAGTGTAAAAATCTGCTGTCGGAGATTCTTCATTGTGTCAAAAAAGCCGTCTAATTTTTGCATTTTATTATAAAACTTAGGTCAATAAAACAGGAATGTGTAGTTAGTGGAACATGTGCTGAACGTGTTAACTGCAGACCTTCACAGTGCAAAGTGTAGACACAGGTAAGAACCTCTACTTGTAAAATCAGTTAAATTAAGACATGGAAAATGTAAATAAACCTGGTCAAATCTGAATTTTAGTCCTTCTGCTGCTCCAGGACGAGATCTGACAGCACGTTGAGGTCCGTCTCGGCGGGGTGGCACTGCAGCACCAGAGTCACCATGTTGTCCTGGCCGGGGAACACCTGACACAGCCGCTCCCGGAGGGCGGCGGTGTCCTCCGCGCTCCTGTCCGCCGTGGCGAGGATCCGAGCCTCCCCTCTGGGCCCTCTGCCTTTACCCCACCCTGCTGCGCCTCCCCCGAGGGTCCGGTCCCGGAAGTTCAGCACCTCCGTCATCGAGCGCGGCGTGCTGGGGGGAAAGAAGGTGGTCGCTGAATTGGAAAAAGTGTGGTTTCCTGGATTAAGAAGCCTGCGTGGGGAGAAACAGATGGACTCATACATCGTTCATTCATCAGTAAAATGCACCCCGATGGTTATAAACTATGGGTGTAAAATAAAAGATTATGGTTTGGTCACCTGTGGCCTGAACGCAGGAAGTCGTCCAGGTGGGGCCCTCCTCTGCCCAGAGGGTCATCAGGGACCATGAAGTGATCCCCGACAAAGGTGTACTGAAGGAGACTGTGGAGGCCACAAGAGATTAAGAGATTATTCAAAAAAAGGTACTTGAAAATTCTTTTAAAGCAAAACAACCCTGATTGAGCTTTACCTCTTCTTGATAATGTTCTCCCACACTCTGGACTCATCCAGAAGGTCTCTCAGGTTGTCGTTAGTTACAATCACTCCTTTGGTCCTCTCTGCGTGCTGCAGCATGAATCTGTGGAAACACAGAAGGGAACGGCGAGGAGATTCGCCATTATATTAACAACAGAAGAAGCCCAGATAATTATAATCTACATAAGTGTGTCTTTGTCAACTTTTGCTATTTTATTGGTGGATAATCAGCAAGTAAAGCCCAAAGGCTGAAGATGATTCGGTGATTTGTTTATGATGTTTGTGAGGCAATTTGGCAGTTTTTTTTTTTTGGAGGGGGGTTTGTGCTTAACGATAAAAATGAATGAGCAAGATAAATGTGGATGAGTCAAGCAGTAGTGAAAATGACAGCTGGAGGATGGGAAAACCCACTGAATTTAAATTTATCTGTGAGCACACTGGCCTGAAATGAAAAAAAAGTACATTTAATCGATTTTAACTGCCTATTTAAAATAAGCAGATTATGCAGGGTGACCGGCAGAGAATAAATATACACACGAGAAAAGATTTGAAGAAAGTATAAGTACATATAAGAAGCATAAGAACCAGATATGACAACAAAGTTGCCGACAGGCGTAAGGAGTGTGTGTACCTGTCGTCGTAGGAGGTGATCCTCTTGCCTTGCACCTCTCTGGAGGGCGTGTAGGAGAGCAGGCCCAGCTTCTGCAGCTCCGTCAGATAGTGCTGCTCTGAGAGACGGGAAAACACGAGGCTGTGTTTAGTCTGTGCTGAGGGGAAATAAACACCCACACACTCCTTGTGTGTGTGTGTGTGTGCCCGCACCGCAAGGCCCGGTTCGATTTCCTCTTTTATGGGACTCTTGAAAAACAAAGCAACCGAGTGAATATGCACACACACGCATGGAAGTATGCAGCTTTGCTATTTTAAAACCTCAACACTCATTCCCCTAAAACGAAGACGTGCAGCTCAGCGCAAACTGTTGAAAACATCTCCGCTGCATAAATGAGAAGCTAAGAACGAATATGATTTTCCTCTAATCATGGAAATCAAATAGTCTGTCAAATTGAAGCAGGCCTAAGGATAAAAATCTAATTAAAAACAGTATTAATGTTATAATTTGTTGGAGTGAATAAGATGTGCTACCTTTGATCTTGGGGTCGCTCTTCTGCCTCCACTGTGGCAGGAGAGCGCTGATGTGACGATGTCCTCGGTCCCAGAAGTGCTGGACTGCCAGGGCGATCCCTCGGCACGAGAAGAACTGACCCAACCCGTGACTGCAGAACAACAAGCGTCAGAACGGTAAAGATTCATATTGACGGAAGCAAAGGAGGGGCATGACCTGGCACAACCACGAGAGAAAGAAGACGGCAGGAGAAGTTTTGCTGGGTGATGATGCCTCACCTCATAGCCACGTTGCTCCCGTCGATGATGATCGTCCTCAGAGTGGGATCTCCGGGATCGTCTGTCAGCTTCAGCTGGAAGGGGGCTCGCAGCCCCTCCAGGAAACGCTGCTCCCCCGTGACCACCACCGAAGAAGCGGGCAGGAAGCCCTTTCTCCCCCTCGTTCTAGTGGGAGAAGAGTCTTTGGCGGTGAAGCCGTGGGGCTGAGGGGCTGGAAAAGCTTGTTTTGAGGAGTGTGAAGAGCGAGGCTTTGGGACGACGTTGTGGTTTTGATGGCCTTGTTTTGCAGAATGTGGGGTGAGCCAATACAGGTTTTGAGCTTGCTGCTTGTCCAGATCTAATGATGAGGTATACATGGTCAGAGGCGGACCTCTGACCTCAGGCGGGACGGTTTGGTGAGGGGCTTTTAGCTGTGGCGGCTGGTTTTCATCTTTCCAAGTAAACAAATCCGGTTCTGCAATGGGAGCAGTAAAGTCCGGTATCTTCACTTGTCCTTCCTCCTTCGATTCTACCTGGACTAAATCCTCATCGTCTTCGTTCACTTCTAGCTCTGCTGGTCCGGCTGCTGTTGCTTCCTTCTCCAGCACCACGTCGTCCATCTCCTTGGGCCCCTTGTCGAAGGCTTCCCCCTCCCTGGTCTCCTCCCTCTGCAGCTCCAGCAGCAGCTGGTGAGTGGACTGATCGGGCAGCATGTTGTAGAATTTGATGACGTTCTGCTCGGTGTAGCCACAGCTGGCTGCTGCTTTCTTCAGCACCCCCAGGACGAAGTCCTCCTCTGGACCCGTCCTGTTTCCATCAGTGCTGCCCTCACTTTCACGCTGTCCCGTGGTCCCATCCTCCTCTGCTCTCTTTCCATTCGTATTCATGTGAATCTCTCCTTCGCCATATTCCTCTCTGTGCTCCGTCTCACAGGGTCGGTTGATCTCCCTCTGATACAGGGGGACAGCAGGCTCACTATTTGGTTCAGGGACATTTGGAATGTTCTGCTCTTGCTCGCTACGATCCTGCTCCTGCTGAACCAGGTCGAGGATCTGAGACGCCTCTTTAGGTCCTGTTCGGGCAAGTACTCGCTTCACAACATCTTCTGTGTAGCCCATGGCTGTGAAGAACTTCAGAAGAAGCCAAAACTCTTTGTTTCCCATTGGCAACTGCATATCTACTTGTTCATCCATAGGAAGTCCCTCTGTTGCCGTTGCGCCTAAGGTTACCCCTTGGTCCATTTGTCCTTCCTCTCCGACTTCCTGTGGAGGAAGTACGAGTCTTTCCTCAGCCCCCTCTGCATTCCCTCTGACGCCTACACCTGCCAAATAAGCCTGAAAGGAATCCTTAGCTGCAGAGTTCTTCCTCGATTCTGCAGTCCACTCATCCAGAGTCCAATATGGATCTGAGACTGTTTGTCTGACAGCGTTGGCTTCGCCCCCTGCATCCTCGTGTGATCCAGCTGCTGTTGGCACTGGGCTCGATCCAAGCCCTGATTCCTGCACCAAATCCAGGAGGATTTCCTTCACCGGCCAAGGGAGCACCAGAAGATCAAGAGTGTGCCTGTCGTCCCATTTTTCCACCAGGGTTTTGAAGGCTCTCCGTGAGTCCAGAGATTCACCCGAGCCCCTGTCTCCACTCTCCGCACGTCTGGACTGAGAGCCCTCATATCGGTCCAGCAGCTCTGCGATGAGGGAGTACGCTCGGACCACCGGCTCGGCCAAACCCGATATGAGCAGGAATCCCAGAGAGCCCACCTAGTTTGGAGAACGGAGAACGGGAGGGTATAAGACTTACAGGGTTCATTAAACCTCTTAGAAATGTCCACTGCTCTCTAACATTTCACTATAAAAAGAAAAGACATATTCAACAATCCAGTAATAACACTGCTGCTCACCATTATGTGTGCTGAGGTGTTTTTGATCAGGCTGTCCATGAACAGCCCTCGAGCTCCACAGAAGACACAGTGAAGGACCTCGGGGTAAGAAAGCTCCTTCTGCTCCTCCTGGTTCACGACTCCTTTCACAAACAACTGAAAGACAGAATTCTTCTGTTATTTTTCTGGTGTGTTATTTACCATACGGTTACAGTGTCAGCAGTACTACACTGCTGGACTTTATGATGTGTCCATCCAATATAAAACTTTATTCAACCAAAGGCAGCAATTTAGGTACTTCCCAAAACAAGAGAGTGTAAACAAATACCGTGTACTGCAGCAAAGCGATGCAGGTTTCCTTTGATTACATATTAAAATGCTCCAGTTGCTTCAGTTACTGGAGGCGAGAATCACTTGGATTGCAATACGAGAGCTCACTGAAGAAAAGTCTTTGGTATTTTGCTTTTCTAACTAAATTTAAACTGCCTCTTTAGAAATCTGAAAAACAAGCGACAGTGATAATTCATGTGATATGGTAAACAATGCTTTTGAAACTAGTTTAAAAGCAAAAAAATAATTTCTTTTGTAAGACTACAAAAGTAGGATCCCCTCGTATACTGCTTGATTATCTGCAGAACCTTTATTTGTGTTTTTGCAGCAGCATTTCTGTTATTTTCTCTGCCAGTCAGCGCTGCAACATGCGCTATTTACGACAGCGTCCGACTGATAGTGTTAAGGCAGGAAGGCCAACCACTTCAGGTGACCTTTGGAAAGCTACAGATAAAGGAGTCGGGGGAGGGCAAAGCTGTTAGAGCAGAAATAACAAGATCCAAGGCCGCAAAACAGAGCGCACTCGGGGAGAGAGACTGTGGCTAAGTACAGCCGTAAGTTCCCGACCGTAACAACGACCGTGATAGTCTGAAAGAGAACTGGTTGAAAAGGTCGTGCCAGCATGGCATTGTTTTGGTCTTTTAACTTGTATTTACCTTGCCACCAGTAGAGACGGTGACAGTGAGCAAAAACAGCACAAAGAATGCAAATTAAACTAACCACCTGCAGACGCAATTCACGACTAGACATTTTTTTACTGCTTGTTTTCTATTCTCAGGATAACTGGGCCGATTTGCCAGTGTTTGAATGTGACTGACAGTGTGAAATGCTGACGCAGTGAAAATGTGCTTAATAGATCAAGTATATTCATCATAACGTAATAAAAACAAGACTATGATCAGAGGTGTCAAGAAAGTACTTTCCCATGCCATGTTTTTGTTGTGCCCAGTCAGTTAACTGGGCTGATTTGAATCACCTGCAACAAACACTTCTGGGCCCAGGTGATCACAATCAGCCCAGCTCTTCGAGAACTGACTGGGTACATGGAAAACATGGCATGGGAAAGTACTTTCTTGACACCTCTGACTATGATGAAGTGGAGATGGATGGTGACAGTTTGAGTAATGTAAGTGCATCTATCAATAACAGAATTATCCAAAAGATCTTAACCTTGGCTGCTTTCACATTGCTGCTCGGCCCTCGAAGCTTCAGCCACATCTGCCCGTTGTCGCTGCTAGAGAGATCGTCGGCCTCGATGCCAAACGACACCCGGAATATCCGCTCCACGGTCCTGTGCAGGGAGATCAGAGATCCCTGCAGAATCTCCGCGCAGGCAAACTCATCCTCCACCTCTGGATCTGCAGGACCACCTCCTGCTCCTCCTCCGCCGCCGCTGTGCTCACCGTCCATCCCGTCCTCTTAAGACAGCAGCAAGGAGCTGTACATACTAGAAAGGAGATAACAGTTACACTGACTATTAGAACGTGTAGTACAACAACTCTGGTCCGTTTATAACATACTGTCTTATAAATGTGTTATAAGTGTGTTTTAAGGCCACCACTGGCCTAAAATACCAAACGAAGAAAGGCTAAAATACACTCATGTGCCATACACTTGAAAGACTTTGCATTTCTTACATAAAAGCAGCACAAAGTAGCTTCAAGTTTTTTCACTTAAGCTGCTGGTTCAATGGACTACTCAGCTGAACTTTCTCTTGATCTTTCACTCAAATAATCCCTCCTTTAATATGATTTTTGTTTTAACCGAATTGCTTCTATCTTATCATAGCCAATTATTTATGTGATCATGTCTAATTTGTTGTCTATGTTCTCTGACCTGGTGACATTTTCATTTTCTTTTTTACTTTCTTTTCCTTTGTTATTTATTTTCCCAAAATTTGACACAAAACTTTGTAATGGAATAACAAAACGTTGCACATTGGAGGAAAGAAGGACAAAATCCTTATTACCCTAACAAGTCTTTAAAAAAAGGTACAGCATTAAGTAAAAACATCATCTATACAGGCAGGGCCGGCCCGGGCTTCAGAGGCGCCCTAGGCGAGCCCGAGACGAGCGCCCCTTAGGAGCGTGTTTTTCGAGCGGTCCCGACATTTGTTGAGCGGGGGGGGGGGGGGGGGGGGGGGGGGGTGCGCGCTGAGGAGCGATGCCGATCAATACCGATCAGTGCCGGGCAGCGCCGAGGACGAGGAGCGCAGTGCGTCGGACCGCTGCACAGCGGGGCACACGGAACACAGAGCGTCGTGGCGCCCCTTGTACGACCGCGGCGCCCCCCTCGGGACGTGGCGCCCTAGGCGGCCGTCTAGTTCGCCTATGCCTAGAGCCGGCCCTGTATACAGGACATTTCTGGGCATGTGGAGCTGATCTCACACACGCACACACGCAGATCTTATCTCTGACATACTTTACAGTCTTTTATACAACTCTGTTTTGGTTCATTTCAGTCAAGAACTGCGTTAAACTCTCGGTATTCCCCTAAAAATCCAAAAACAAATGAAAACATCGTATTTAGAAGGCGAAAAAGTCAAACAAGCGTTATAAGAAATGACAGCCCCCTCTAAAGGGGTGTCGGGAAATATTTAACTTTTCATTGTGAGGTTAAATTAGGCAGCAGTGAGGTTCAGGACTTAAAGTGATGTTTCAGATTTCATAAAAATCACATTTAAAAAAGCGTAAAATGCAGCTTTCTTACTTGAAGTCGATCCACCCTCAGAGTTTCGTTTTCTGCTCGCTACGGGAGGGAGGGAGGCACAGCAGCTCGCTTCTTCCGCAATTACAAAAACGGCGATCATCAAACGCGAGGCTGCGGCTGAAAGGCGAGGAGCGCGGAATCGGGTCGCCTGTCGGCCGGCGCGCGTGGCGGAGACGCTCCGTGTCGCTGCGGCTCGCGCCCGACCTGGACATCCCGGCACCGCGCCGGACGAAGGCCCGCAGCCACTCAAACCGAAAGTAAACTCCGGTGGCAGCCGTATCTCCTTACCTCAGAGGGGGGAAAGGGGGCGGCTGTGTCGGGACGGGTCACGATAAGGCCGTGTAATCCTGGCAGGAAAAAAAAAAAAAATAAATAAATAAACAAAATAAAATAAATCACTCGCGGGCACAGATAAGAAGCGACAAAACTGTCTGAATGGCGTGTTTCGATTTATTCAACAAACACGGGCATTTTCGGGTGTTTTAGAGACATATTTACAGCGTATGTTTGGAAATGGTTGAGTTCAGTGGAGCACGAGCTGAAAGGGGATTTCCACTGACGTCAGGAGCGCTTTTCTCTCTTCTCCCTGCTGGTGACTGCTCAGAGTGGAAGACTTCACGATGTTACCTTCTCAACGCCACGAACTAAACTGCGCGAGTTCGCGTTTTCTTTACTTTTTCTTTTTCACATTTTTTAAAAATCTTTTGGCACTGTTGGGATCTTAAGTAAGACCTAAGTAGAGCTTAAAAATGCAAAAAAGAAGGAATGGAAGCAAGAAAAAAATCAAAATATGAATAAAATGTCGAAAAAGAGAGAAAAAAGCAGGAAATGTGAACTGAAACACTGTATTTGTGTCTCACATATCTTTCACTACACACGTTTGGTTTATTTATGCATGAATGAGTATGTTAATATGATCACATCCGTGCATGCATCATACACAAATACATAAAAAAGATGCAATTTTCACAATAAAAGACGTTGATGATTGTTGACCATTGCTCATATCAGAATGGGTGGAGATCATTAGATAAATAAATACTGCTATTTCAGTAAATATGCTTTAAATATTAAGCCGTTGATATTCCAACTTGATAGAAACTTTCTTCTTCTTCTTCTTCTTCTTCTTCTTCTTCTTCTTCTTCTTCTTCACCACTTATTCACCTTCAGTGAACTGTTTCCCAGTTAGGGTTAGGATTAACATTTCTAACCCTAACTTGTGATCTGGCTGACAACTACTCCTGATCTGTCTTATTCTCTTCTGTGTCATTGCTCATCTGACCATTACTCATCAGGTCATCAGCAGTACACTGGATCGCCAGCCGTGAAAACTGTTAATATGATGCCATGTGTTTCCTTTGTTTCTTTACACTGAACGTAAAACTGTTCATATTTCTGACATCAATACAACTCTGAGTTTTGTGGCAAATGAACGTGAGAAAATGACTCGCCAAACACATCGGTTGACATAAGATTTTTTAATGGGGTATTTTCACAGCTTCACTACTTCCTGAAAATAGCTGTGCACATTCATTTCCTGTCTTGCATTATTGGCCAAACTGATTAATCCAGGTGTGTCTGGTTTAGACTGCTGCAACAAGACACACCTGGATTAATCATTTTGGCCAATAATGCAAGACAGGAAATGAATGTGCACAGCTATTTTCAGGAAGTAGTGGAGCTGTGAAAATGGCCCATTCCCCTTTAATTCAGCATAGAAATATATCTATCTATCTATCTATCTATCTATCTATCTATCTATCTATCTATCTATCTATCTATCTATCTATCTATCGTATTGAAAATAGTCAATGTGGTGGCACAGACAAATAAATGAATCATATGGAGACGTGAACTAAGCATTTTTCAAGTTTCTTTTCATTGTTTCTCACTTTATCTTGTGCTATCGCCACGCCTCCAGGTCGTGTAAATAACCTATGTTGTAGCGCCATCTTCTGGCCAAACTGCAATATACTCACTCAAATATAGACAAAACGAGAGAAACAAAATTCAAGTGAGTATGGTTCGTCTTCATCTTTGTCTTTGTCTTCGTCTTGTCGTTGTTGTAACTCACCCTGTTGCATGATGGGATGCAGACCAGTATGAATGAAACTCACTCATGGGGAGGGAAGCAGAAGGGTTTGCAGTTCATGATGAACGATTCCAGATGAGGAGAGCAGCGCTGAAGGATCACTGTCACCTCATTACATAAGTTTTGTTATAATCCAACATATTTCTTGGATTCTTAATGTAGAGGGAAACATTCTATTTGCAGAAGTGCTTGAATACAAGTACAAGTAGGTGAGAAAAAGTGTTTACCCCCTTTCTGATTCCGTTATTTTGTTGCACGTTTGTCACACCTAAATGCTTAGATCATCAAACTAATTTAAATATAAGACACATAATTCATTAGAAAAAGAAAAAAAAAAAAAAAAAAAAGAACTGGTTTGTCACATCTGAGTTTAATTTCTCAGCCACACAAAGCCTGATTACTGAGACACCTGTTCTCAATCAAGAAGTAACTTCAATAGGACCTGCCTGACAAAGTAAAGTCGACCAGAAGATCCTCAACAGCTTGACCTCATGCCGGGATCCAAAGAAATCCAGGAACAAATGAGAAGGAAGGTAAATGAGATCCATCAGTTTAGAAAAAGTTATGAAGCCATTTCTAAAGCTTTGGGCACAGCGGCAAGTCATCTCAGAGGTCACAAAAGACCCACAACAACATCCAAAGAACTGCAGGCCTAACTAAAACCACTGCTGAGCAAAAAAGAACATCAAGACTCTTCTCATTTCTGCCAGATAACTTGATGACCCTCAAGACTATTGTGAAAAGACTCCATGGACTGACGAGATGAAGTTGAACCTTTGTGAAAGCGTGTGTCCCGTGTAGAAAGAACATCATACTGACGGTAAAATCGCATGGTGGTGTGATGGTCTGGGGTTGTTTTGCTGTTTCAGGACCTGGAAGACCTGCTGTGATAAATGGAAGCATGAAAACCAAGACTTTGGAGTGGCCTTGTCAAAGTCCTGACCTGAAACCCTCTGAGATGCTGTGGCGTGACCTTCAGAAGGCGGCTTATTCTTGAAAATCCTCCTATGGGGCTGAATTACAACAATTCTGCAAAGATGAGTGAGCCAGAATTCCTACACGGCGCTGAAAAAGACTCATTAAAAGATATTGCAAATGCTTGATTTCAGTTGTGAAAGGTGGTCCAGCCAGTTATGATTTTGCAGGTTATCAACTAAGTTTTTGTGGTTTGTAGCAATTGATTTGAGAAATTCATTAACTGCTGTGAAAATGTGAAAAAGTGACGTGAGAAATGCACCAAAGCAACTGAGAGAAAAAAAACTAAAAACTAAAAACACAAATGCATATCTGATGATTACTCCAGATCAACTCCAGGGGGCGGTATTGATCCAGACAAACTCTTCACAGCTTCCACCAACTTCAGGACCGAGGATACTCACCAGTGTCATCTTCTGGTGGCATCTTTTTCAGCAGTTGTGGTAACTCCTCTGATAACAATATTCATATCAGGCACATTGTTTAAATACTTTTTGTAAGACAGACACATATTTTCAAAGTGCTTTGCGTTGTGACGACTGAGATGAAATTGAGGAGCCCCTTTTTGTGGAGTGTGTGATTAAACTCTGAGATTTAATAATTAAACCACATAGATAATTTGCTAGAAAACCATCAGGCATGCACACACTTATATCAC
The DNA here is from genome assembly GCF_902148845.1 of Salarias fasciatus. Taxonomy (NCBI): domain Eukaryota; kingdom Metazoa; phylum Chordata; class Actinopteri; order Blenniiformes; family Blenniidae; genus Salarias; species Salarias fasciatus. The sequence goes on from NC_043747.1 coordinate 11,320,420, forward strand.
ACGGCATTTAGATTCAATTTAACCAAACTTTGGAATTATGATTGGAATAATGAGAGAGACACAGAGTGAAACCTCCATTTGAAGATAATACAAACTCCACATGAAGGGCTTCGGTTGATATTTGTTCTTACTTTGAAGCAACACCGCCAAGCCAGCCGAGGACACTTGATCACACCAAACCACAATTATAAAAAAACAAGCAAAAAAAAAAAAAAAAGCACCCAAAACAATTACACAATTACATTAAAGTGTTTACAAGTAATTGGTCGAAGTTTATTTAATCCCATTGATTATCATTTAATTTAAATAATACCCATTCATGTATAATAAACATTTATCTACGTCTGTGGCTTTTGACTGATGGGTGTGACATCCAGTTGAACCGAGTGTATTTCTCAAAATGTTGGCACACTCAACCAGTTATTTAACCTGGGGTGTGGCAGTTCGATGGAGCTCGGTTCCTGCGTCATTTATTTTAATATTGGTTCGGGGACAGCTTACCAGTCAGATGATCAGAGGTTTCTGTTTCTCGGTATCTCCTCGTGAGTCATATTTTACCCCCCCCCCCCCCCCCTTTTAGACTCACACCCATTTTGTCTCTGACTTTCTAATCGGCAGAATTTGATACTCTCCGAGTTTCACGTCGAGCAAGTTCAACCTCATAGTTCGGCAACGTGTTGATGGAATGAACGTTCGGGTTTCGCCGCTCTCATCTCTCAGTTCTCAAAGGCACGATTCTGAATAAACATGTATGAATGGTCCATGTTTTTTGGAGCCATGCACACTTTTTTTTTGTGTCTTAACAGTGTTTTCACCTTTTAGTCTTGTAATGAAAAAAGAAATACAAAAATGCAATTTTCAGACTGATTAACGGTCTTGAATGCCATTTTATTCGCCATCCAGACATAAATTACAGCCACACATTTTTGCCATTAGACTTAAAATCTGAAATTCTTTTTCACATTTAATATTTTTTTTTAGAAGTCTGTAAAACACCATTATTATGCTTTCCAATTTTGCCATTGTTTGAAATTTGTCTTAAAAAAAAACTGAGTACATAGTGTTGCTTTCTGTTAAAGTGGTACAAGAAATGTTCACTCTGATATCGAGTGATATCGAGTCACTGGAAAACAAACAAATAAAAGAACCCAGTTATTTTATAAGACTAAAATCTCTGAAAATGAGCTGGTCGTGGAAGCTTAAATAGGTGGATTTTGAGAACATGTTTGTCTTGGGAATAAAAAAAAAAAACTGTTTACATCACTAAATATATCAAGAATAAAAAAATACATGGATGATATTTATCACACTGAATAATTATTAACAACCGTTAGTAGCTTTATCCATTAAAACTACTGGAATAACATTTACCTTCTTATGGTATTATCACACAAACGTTTGACATTCAGGAAGAATAACAAAAGCAAGACAACAGTTCCAATAAAAATAACGCAAATAGGTGTAAGTGAGTCAGCATCCCTCAGGTGTTCAGGAAGTTCGTTCCACAGGTGGTTTCATGTTCCGTGAGGAAGATTTTGATGTGAATCCTTTGACGCAAAGGGAATCAGCAGAGATTTAAGAGCAGGTGTCATGTGCTCCACCCTGTTTGTCTTGGTAAAGACCCTGGATAAACCGTAAGCTGTCTGACAGATTTTTTTACTGAGACATTTAAAAGGTTAAGTCTTAAAACTTCGGCACATCCTACATTAATTTCATCTATGCAGTTACTCAGATGGTATAAAGGGTTGTGGTTATTCACTAACACTGGTATCAAGAGTTGTTCATCATCTGCATAATTATGATATATGTTGTAATATTCCAAAAGTGATTTTTTAAGATGCTCCTCCTCCTCCTCCACCTACTGCCTTCAACAACCAAGGATGAAACTCTCCACCATGGGAGACAGGGCCTTTCAGGCAGTTGCCCCGCGGCTCTGGAATGCTCTCCCAGAGACCCTGAGGGCTCCACAAAGGGTAGAGGTCTTTAAAAAAGGCCTTAAGACCTTCTTGTTCAAAAAGGCCTATTAGAAGTCTTTCATTGACATTGTTTTGAGGTTTTGATTCTTCTTGTATTGCATTTTAAACTCTGTTATTTGTTGTTGTTGTTTTAACTCTGTACTTTTGTAGCACTTTGAGATTTCATTGAAATGTAAAGTGCATTATAAATAAAATTTATTATTATTATTATTAAAATTACCTATTAACACAGAAAAGTCTGTGTCTTGTATATTAAACCAATGTAATGCAGCGTCAGAGATTCCCAGCCATTTTTCAAATCGTTCAAGGAGTATGTTGTAGCCAAGTGTGTCAAAAGCAGCTTTAAGCTGCAGTAACACTTTTACTGAGACTCCTCAGCATGTACTGGTACGTCTTATGGATTCCTAGGTGTCTGCTCTGATCATGAAATGTCCTCGGCACCTTCACCTGGAACCTGGAGGGCACAACAGCCTGTCAAGCAGGATCGCCGATGAACAATCCCCATGTGGCCCCCAGTTTCCCACCAACATTTTGTCCTGCATCAGATAACCATGCGCAGTGCTAATACAGAATCGAACAAGGCACTGTGAGAAGGGTTAACTTGCTGCGCTGCTGCCTGATCACTGTGAGAAACAGACAGAAGTGAATCAAGTCTAATCAGAGTGGGAGACCCACCATCCTCTGTGTCACTCTGTTCAGGGCTCGATTCTGCCACACATGGACCGAGTGACCGCACACGCTTGGAGCGTCTCAGGAAAACTTCCTGCGCTGTCAGCAGGTCTTCCTGTAACAAACGGAGAAGGTGATCCTGCAGGTTGAGGCAGCCCACACATGGCCCACCACCGCAGTCATTCCCCAAAATATCCTGCGCCCCAAGAGTTGGCAGAGCCGGACGCACCCCCATGTTAATCTCACTCTGAACCCAGTGCAGAACTCACGGTAAATGACTGTGTCATCAGCATGAAAATGGAATTTGCATTGGGGACATTTCTGCCGAGTGTTTTCGTGTAAATACTGAACATGCATTCAACAATGTACAACGCATTCTATCTGGTAAATAATTATCAAGCCAGGGCAATATCAATGGTAGTATTTTCAAGTATTTTTGAACAGCTTTAGGGAGCCATGAAGAGAAGATCTTAGATTCTACAGTCTATTAGATAGTAATAAATGCTCATGATCAGCTGCTTTTGCTCATGCTCGAGAGCCAGTAATGAGTCTACAATGGTTTCAGGCTCGTGACAAATGACTCAGATGTTTGAATCAATTTGGATATGTGCACAAGCAACTAGTTCAGATGACTCAGACACCTGGTTCCCCTGGTTCTCCGGATAAAGTTTCCTGTCAGTTAAAGGAATCAAGTTTTACCATCACCACAAACAATCACGTCCTTTTCCAATAACTTCTGAAAAAGATTCCTTGGCTTATCACACGCGTTTATGACGTAGATATGGGTGTGACACAACTGCAAACCTTTCACAATGTTCAAAAAGAATGCTGAGCATAATACAGTAAATATTTCTTTGATTGACATTTGTGGAATGTTTCCGTCACACCTGTTTTTTTTAGTTGGACACATGACAATGGCTTGCTTGTTTCGGAGTCTTTTCATCAGTGTTCCATTTGAGTTTTCCTTCAGAATGAAGCCCAGAGGGCAGATTCATATAGTGAATACAAGGCAGCATTTTCTGACAGAAATGACTTATATTCAAATGCAAGTTCATCAGAAAATTGTGTGTGTTCGTGCGCATGCACAGTCCATATGCAAAGGATGTGTGAGGGCTGTGTGCAGCCATGACCCACCTCCATTCAGCCTCAGCACTGATGCTGCGCGCAGCTCAACGGCCTCACAGTGTGCAGTATGCATAGCACAGCATGTGACGCCTATCTCCATAGTGCTCTAGGCATACAGTAGACAGAGCTTGCTATGTGCCTCAAGCACACAGACACATGCTCCAGCTCACTGTTAATAATAATAATAATAATACGTTTAATTTCATAGCGCCTTTCTATACACTCAAGGACGCTTTACAATAAATTGAAAAGAAAATACAAAAGGAAACAACAGACAACGTAACACAAAATTAAAAAGAAAGAGTGACGTTACAGATGACAGGCAGATTCAAACAGACGAGTTTTGAGTCTGGATTTGAATTGAGGCAGAGAGTCGATGTTGCGGATGTCTGGCGGAAGAGCGTTCCAGAGTCGAGGAGCAGAGCGGCTGAATGCTCTGCTCCCCATAGTGCTGAGGCGGGCGGAGGGCAGAGAGAGGTGGAGAGAGGAGGAAGATCTGAGGGAACGTGAGGGGGCGGCAACGTGCATGAGATCAGACAGATAGGGGGAGCGAGATTGTGGATGGCTTTAAATGTAAAGGGAAGTATCTTGAAGATAATCCGGAATTTGACAGGGAGCCAATGGAGCTGCTGGAGGACGAGGGTGATGTGGTGAGAGGAAGGGGTTTTGGTGACGATACGAGCTGCTGAGTTCTGGACCAGTTGGAGCTTATGGAGGGATTTGTGAGGGACACCAAAGAGGAGGGGGTTGCAGTAGTCGAGGCGGGAGGTGATCAGGCTGTGAACCAGGATGGCAGTGGTCTGAGGGGTGAGGGAGGGGCGGAGGCGGTTTATGTCATGTAGGTGGAAGTAAGCAGACCGAGTGATGCCAGTAATGTGGGAGTGAAAAGAAAGTGAGTAATGAGTGCACCGACCATTGTTTCATCATGTGCTGGTGTGTGAGAGCCGAAACTCTTCAGCATATAGCATGTATCACAACTCAGAGTTAAAATAATGAGCAACATCCGGCTAACTCTGCTGGCCCAAATGTCTCTGGCAATGAAGTTGCCGGCGTTGTGCAGACCATCTTTCACCTCTTCCGTTGATATTTTGGCAGAACATAGCTTGCGCTCTGTCTTATGTTTATCATTTTCACTGATAAAACAGAATCTCCAAACAGCTGACATTGCTCGTTCATCATATCAGGAATTTCTTTACGAGTATGAATGCCAATATCAGACCCTGGGATCAGTATCAGGCCATCTCTAATTTGAAGTCATGGCGTGCTTTGTTTGGATAAAACTGAGGGAGAGTTTTGCTAATCATCACCCTAACAGCCTCCTCCTACGATCTATCATTGGATTACATAATCAGGATGGTTGTGAGATACACATATGGACAAAATTGTTGGTGCCCTTCGTTTAATGAAAGAAAAATTCACAGTGGTCAGAAACAACTTAAATCTGACAAAAGTAATAAATAAAAATTCGATGAAATTTGACCAATCAAAGTCAGGTATTGCTTTTCAACCATGCTTCAAAAAAAAAACAAAAAAAAACAAACTCATGAAACAGGCCTGGACAAAAAACGTCCACGAATCTTGAATTCTTGAACAATATGTGCAACTGTAGTCACAGAAACATCAAACTGCTTGGAGACGGTCTTATAGTCTTTACCTTTAACAAGCTTGTCTATAATTTTATTTCTAATCTCCTGAGGCAACTCTTTCCTTTGCTTCCTCTGGTCCATGTTGAGTGTGGTACACTTCATGTCACCAAAAAGCACAGTGACTACCTGTCACCCTCTATATGAGCCACTGACTGATTACAAGATTGTAGACACCTGTGATGCTAATCACTGGACACACCTTGGATTGACATGTCCCTTTGGTCACATCGTTTTCAGTCTTTTCTAGGGGTACCATCATTTTTGCCCAGGTCTGTTTCTTGAGTTCATTTTTTAAAATAATTCTGTTGAAGCATGGTTGAAAAGCAATGTCTGACTTTCATTGGTTAAATTTCACAGAATTTATTATTATTATTATTATTACGTTCAGTAGACTCATTTTTTTTCTCTGACCACTGTGAATTTTTCTTTCATTAAACAAAGGGTACCAACAATTTTGTCCACGTGTGTAGGACTGAGCCCAGTGGATGGCCAACAGTGTTCTTAGTGTCTCACCACTCCACAGTGCTTCACAGGATTAACTTTTTAAAAGGATTTTAACATGTTTGCACGGCCTCATCTTGCGCAGATACTGCATACCAGAGCCATGTGATGGATTGTGCCTTCATAGCTATCCAGTGAATGCCTCCAACCAGGAAATCCTGTTGTGCTGGATGATTTTTAGAAGATGATTTATGAATGCTTTGTTCAACAAAGACTTTTAACAAACTGAAAAGATTGTGCAGTAACAGTAAACAGTCGCTGACATTCCTGGCAGTCATGTTGAGTCTTACTTGATTGTTGGCTTTAATTTTTCTGAGCTCATGTGACACAAACAGATGTCAGGCTTGAGAAGTGTTTTTTTTGTTGTTGTCTCAGACTCGGCCATTAGACTCGCAAAATGTTTTAGTCCTCTCTACTGAGCCTTTTTTTTTTTTTTTTTTTTTTTTTTTTTAATGGGTACCAGGGCCGAGTGCTTTCCAATAATGTAAAATACAATATTGTCTAAACTGGCTCCACGTGGACAACCAATAGATTGTCTGCATCACATTAATTTTGTGTTATATGTTCATGAGACCAAATATATACGTGTGTATAAGCATTTAAAATTACATCTCTCATCATCTTCTGAATGTCAGGTGTTTCCTGAGTCAAACTCAAAGTAATGCCAGTACTTCCAAGCACTAAAATAGCCCTGCTCTGCCACTCCACGGAGTGCGTTCATTGTCTGTTTACCACTGACGTCGCGCCGCTTACCTGAGACAGTCTCACGAAACACAATTACAGTTTAGCCAGGCAGGAACCTTGCTAAACTGTTAGCAAGGCCTGCTTTCAGGAAAGTAACACTAATATAGTTACTGTATTTGTAATCCCTTACTTTACTCATAAATTGAAAAAGTAATCGGATTACAGTAATGAGTTACATGTAACATGTCACTGTCTATCAGTGTATATTAGTATTGTCTTTCCAATGCTAAATCCAATATTTTAATGATACAATGCCAAAAAGATGTTTGTGATTAAAAATGTATTGGTTGGCAGTCAAAAGAGTCAAAAGAGTCATCTGTCCAATTTTTTAAAACTAATTTATTACTTTTTGTGCACAAAATCAATGTCAATCTCTCTGAATCTGTTAAAATGTACTGTATAAAACATCAAGCAGTGATCATCCTTCGGATAAATAACAACTTTGCAAACAAATATGATGCTTGAGATACTGTTAAGTTTGTTGTTATGATTTCATGATTTCAACATCTTATGAATTTTGTCCATCCATCCATCCATTTTCTACCGCTTATCCGGGGCCGGGTCGCTGGGGCAGCAGTCTCAGCAGGGATGCCCTATTCATTTTGTCTTGACTTGAATACCACCCGAGACACAAGCTCTTGATTAATAAGTTTAGATTGAGATAATCTGTTTGGTTTTTTTTACCTTTCTGATTCTGTGACTCACTTGTTTCAGTTTATGTTGATGATCAGGATGAGCGCCTTTATTTATTTACACATGGCTGACTCATCTAACGAACAGCTTTCGGTTCCTGGTAGATACGCACACTGGTTTTTTGCAATGGGGTATTTTCACAGCTTCACCACTTCCTGAAAATAGCTGTGCACATTCATTTCCTGTCTTGCATTATTGGCCAAACTAATTAATCCAGGTGTGTCTGGTTTAGACTGCTGCAACAAGACACACCTGGATTAATCATTTTGGCCAATAATGCAAGACAGGAAATGAATGTGCACAGTTAACTTCAGGAAGTAGTGGAGCTGTGAAAATGGCCCATTATTTTAACTGTTGCAGTGGTAGATCCAGGAGTTTTCCAATGTAAAATCCTAGTGTTTTTTTTTTTTTTTAGATCGTGTTTTGGTATATTTAGAAAAAAAGAAAATACAATTTGTGACATTCACGGCTCATGTTGAGATAAACCAAGGTTTTAAATTAAAAATATGTATCATGTCTCAAGTATGAGACAAAGATTACTTAAAAACATAATCTTTTGTGAATAATAATTTGTGACAAAATCGAATTGAAATCATTTATGTAAATGAAAATTGGAACAGAATTTATACAACAAAAACAACTCAGTGGAGGTTTTTTTTTCAATTGTAATCTAAGTCTCTTAACTCCAGTTAAGATTCTGTGAAAGGAGTTATGACGAATAAAGATGGTTACGAAAACAGAACTTGACTGGTGCACTGAGACGTATAAATCTCCAGTTGAACTGGTTGTCTGAGCCACTTAATGCAGTTTTGGAAACGTAAACTCATTGGCATGCACGACTTGTCAGATGAGTCAAAGGCTTGCAGTACAGAGCCTTAAAAGAAATCCCAATGTCTGTGCAGAAAGGAGTTTTGTTTTACTTACTAAACCTAGTACATGAAAAACGTCATTAATACCGTCTGTGAGGATGATGTGTTGTTTTGCGCGTAAATCATGTTTCGCTGTGACAATGAATGCTGCTTTGTTTTCAATTCATTGCAGAAATGTCAGTGTGAATCATCCAAAATGTTTAAACTGCAGTGCATGGTTGTGTTGCAGTTGATCATATCTGGCCATGTTCAATTCATCCCTGGCCCTGATTAAGGTTGAATTCAAACGGTCTGATTTCAAGGCAAGGTCTGCTTTGGGTGATATATGTCTATTGACGGTCCGAGAGTGCAGATCACTGCTCTGACTTTAACTCAAAGAATTTTCAGTAGTCAACAACCTGGTCGGTACGTCTGTGTTAAATCCCTGCTATGTCCAAAATGCAAATCTCAGTCTTTATGCAGATGATACTGTCATTGACTGTTTTGGAGATCCTGGGTCGGGGTGGGGGGGAAGGTACATCAGTTCACATCACGGTTCCAAAGGGAGTCATTATTAGAAGTGAAAGACCAAAAAAAAAGAAAAAAAAGAGCCAAACCTACGCGCATACGTGGCATGACATACGACAATTGCTTCAGCTCAGCAGATCAGCGGTCGCAGCTACATCATCTGCGCAACGCGTCATCACCACTGGTCGTCAGCAGAAAAGTGTGGTGGAGACGTTGAGAGAGGGGGAGGGAATGTGTGTGGCGAGTGTGTGGCATTTCAGTTCGTCAGTCCATGTGCGTGTGTGTGTGTGGTTTGGCCCGTCTCCCCTTTGCGCTCCAAATTCATCGCGACGCCCACTCGCAGATGGTAGTTGGCGAGAAACGCCTTGAACGAAGCAGTCCAGAGGTGATTTGGGTTGCATTGGGAGTGAGAAGAGGGAAGATAGATGAGAAATCATCTGGCCTTGACTCTTCAGGTGGATGTTTTGAATTCCAAGGGGCGCCAGATGTATCTTGTTTTGGTGTGGAAGGAGCCGTTTTGACCTTCCATGGTTGACATTTTGGTTTGTTCGAAGAACCAAGTCAAGTGACTGCTCCAGTCAAACAGATGAGACTAGAGTGCAGCAAGCAGAGACAATAGGGAGGGAGAAGCAAGTAGGCAGCGATAGAAAAAGCATCCGCCTCCTCCGAGAAGAAGGAATCTTGAAAGAATCTTTTGAAGAATCTTGTTGCTGTTCGTTGTACACCATTAGTGGACTATGGTGATGTACTCTATATGAATGTCTGTTCAACCACACCACATACACCGCAAAGTATTTAATATTGTGCTTTAAGATTTATCACCGGCTTCAAATGACTCAGTCATCACTGTATTCCGGATGTCTAGTTACAATTTTTTCCTTTGTGCGCTTGTGACAGACTTGGTCTGTCATCCTATTCTGGTCAGTTTTCAGTTAGTAAATGACATTGTTTAATGCCAAGCTACTGAAGAAGCTGCATACATATTCAGATATAGATATTTTATGTTGCTTTGCTAAAAAGTCAGATGTGTAATCACACATGAAATGGACAAATGAAAAATAATGGATTATCAGTCTGTTAGAGAAATTCCTATTGCCACTGGGTACAAATGCTTTATCATTCCTGAAGATCGCTGACTGTGCACAATGTCATCATGATGGAACGAGTTCAAAGAGTACGAACACCTGTCTCAGCATATGAGGATGAAAGTTCATTGCTATCTAAAGACTTGATCTGTATGTATGGATGTGATGCTTTCTCAATAAAAGGGAGTTGTCGGCAGACAGAGGGAGAGATCAGGCTGAAGGATACGTCTTTCAGTCGGGCTCTCCTTCTTGCAATAAGTAAAACTCGATCGAGTCTTGTGTCTTTTTGTAATGTCTGTTGTCTGCTTTCTATCAGGATTTGAACCTGACAAATTGGTAATTCGAGCAGGATTTCCGATTTAACCTGAGCTTCTGGGAGGTGAATCGAGACGACTGAATCCGTACGAGCAGGACTGGGTCCTGAGGTGAGAAGTCCTCCAGGTTAAATTCTTCGGAGGCCAGCTGTAAACATTTTTGATCCCATCTCAGAGGCCGGATTTGACGGGATTCAGGAGACACGGACATCACAAAAACCACAGGTGGGGGAACTAATTTCACTGAGTTGGTTAGAGAAACAGCAATGTGAGGGACTAACCTGTAAGCAAGACCTGAGTTAGTGGTGTCTGCAGTGAGCTGTACAAGCACGACCTGAGGCACAGTGGTCGCAGAATAGAAAAAAAAACAAAACAAAAGAAAAAAAAACAAAAAGAGAATTAGGCGAATTGGGTTCGAACAGTTTGAATGTGCTGTGTGAATGTGCTGAATGAATGAAGTGAATTCACAGTTGAAACAGCGGGCAGCTTGAACTCTCACGGTGTCAACGTACGGTTGCCAAATGGTTGAAGGAAATTGTGAAGTTCGCTTATTAAGGTTTAGGTGATTCTGGTGTAGGAGTCTAAAACAGCTTTTGGCTCTGGGATTAGGACCCCCAGTGGAAGACCGGAAAGAACACTGGTTTTTTCTAGAAGCTTCTTTTCCAAGAGCTGAAGATTGATTCAAAGAAACATTCTCTTGCCACCGTCTCACACAAGTAAATTTCTTTCTAACATCTGACAGGCCTGAATAAATAAATAAATAAATAAATAAAATGAAAAAAGAAAAAGAATTCAGAGTTCAAAAAGAGATGTTAAAAATATGGATACACCCAGGGTTGACCCTCAAAATAAAATGGCAAAAGAAATATGGTTTTGAGGAAAAATTTGAAGTAAAAGCATGCACCAACTTAGTAACAAGACTGAAAATTGAAGAAAAAACCAGAAAAAGTAAAGGAAAGACTCAGAGAGGAGAATTGCCCCCAAAAAGGGAACAGGAATAAAAAAGTGTCAAGACAATGGTAAAAAAAAGTTGATGAGTTGCCTGAAGATCATCAGAGGCGATCTGACAGGCATGAAGGAACACACAAACACAGACAGCATTGTGAAGGAGGGGCTGTCTCTCTCCCTTCTCACCCTACTCCAGATAACAGACTTTACATCCTGCCTGAGATAAAGTCATCTACACCACATCTTTACACACCGGCCCAAACTAGATCAAAACAAATGCTGAAAAATGCTGAATGGAGCAAACACTGGGAAAAGACATTTAGCCCTGAAAAAGATATGAAAAAGGCTATGGCTGGAGTAACTTCATACCGATAAAATCCAGAATTATTTTGTCAAGACATGAACAATTTAATTGGTAACGCTTCCTTTTACAGTACGGTAATTACCATGTATTAACGTGGTAATTGCAAGGTAAGTGCCATGTAATAAGGAGAAGTTACTGTAAAATTACCATGTAATTACAGGGTAACTATGTTGCTAATTACCTAGTACTTTTAGAGTAATTACCAAGCCAATGCCAGGCAAATACCAAGTAACTACCTGGTAGTAAGTATTAATTACTGGGTAATTATAATGTATATAGCAACTATGTCGGTAATTGCCAAGTACTTACTAAGTAATTGCTAAGTAATTACCATGTAATCATTGGGAAATGTAGACTTTTTACTAGGTATTACTTGGTACTGCTAGGTGTGTTCGCTATGTATTTCCCTATTAGTCAAGTGTTTTTTACTACTTACCTGGTAACTTCCCAGTAACTACAACATTTACCTGGTAATTACGGTTGAACTGTAGACTACTGCAAAAGGAAGTGAGGCCTGTTTCCACACTATTACCTGGTAACTACTTATTCGTTACCCAGGAACTGCAAAAATACCTACCTCGAAATTACATAGTTATTAAAGTGGATTTGTACTGTAAAAGGAAGTGAGGTCTGTTTCCATGTTTTTACATGGTAATTACTCATTTATTACCCAGTAAATAGAAAAATATTTACCTGGAAATTACATAGTTATTAAAGTGGATTTGTACTGTAAAAGGAAGTGAGGTCTGTTTCCATGTTATTACCTGGTAATTACTCAGTATTTAGCCTGTTACTTGGAAACTTTCACATTACCCCACACACTTGCACCAAAAATGCAGCAAACCCCATCAGTGTCTGTGATACAGTCTCTGAACAGCACACTGTATCTGTCAGGAGATCAGAGTTTCCATCAAAACCACCATCACCAGCCATCACATTACATGAAGATGAACGCATTATTATTACACTTCCTCACTCCAAACACCTCACTGTGACAGACATGCAAAAACAAGAGAGCTGCCAAAGATAAACATTTTAATCAAATGGAGTTCAACTTCTTATAAAACAATTTACAAAACAGTGCACATTTTTAGCAGTCAGGCACCTTTTTTTTAAGAAACAGAACAGATTTCTTTTGCAAAAAACAAAATACAAAAAACATTGATAAACAATCACTATAAATCAACATTAATAAGCCAACTGCTCCAGTCGTGTGAATTCACATCATCATGTGTTTTCTGCAGACCCGTCTGGTCTACAGGAACCCTTGATCTCCATCATCTCGAATACCAAGGGCCGTCGTCGCCAGGTGTTGTCACGTTGTCCACGTCCAGACTTGTACCTCCCTCGGCGTGATGGAAACGAGGACAGCACAACAGTTCCTTCTTAATGCTCAGGGTTTATTCACTGTAACACCCAAACCCCAAACGTGAGAGCTGAAAACATACAAATATACATATTAATAAACAGAAACTTACACAATAAACAAATATACACATTGCACAAAACACAAATATCTTTAAACCTTCAAATATACACATGAAACCGACATTACAACCGAAATATCCACCCAAGCCTGGACATGAGACCACAGCCACCCAGCACCAGCTGCAGAGCTCCACACTGAGGTGAGGTGTTTGGAGTGAGGAAGTGTAATAATAATGCGTTCATCTTCATGTAATGTGATGGCTGGTGATGGTGGTTTTGATGGAAACTCTGATCTCCTGACAGATACAGTGTGCTGTTCAGAGACTGTATCACAGACACTGATGGGGTTTGCTGCATTTTTGGTGCAAGTGTGTGGGGTAATGTGAAAGTTTCCGAGTAACAGGCTAAATACTGAGTAATTACCAGGTAATAACATGGAAACAGACCTCACTTCCTTTTACAGTACAAATCCACTTTAATAACTATGTAATTTCCAGGTAAATATTTTTCTATTTACTGGGTAATAAATGAGTAATTACCATGTAAAAACATGGAAACAGACCTCACTTCCTTTTACAGTACAAATCCACTTTAATAACTATGTAATTTCGAGGTAGGTATTTTTGCAGTTCCTGGGTAACGAATAAGTAGTTACCAGGTAATAGTGTGGAAACAGGCCTCACTTCCTTTTGCAGTAGTCTACAGTTCAACCGTAATTACCAGGTAAATGTTGTAGTTACTGGGAAGTTACCAGGTAAGTAGTAAAAAACACTTGACTAATAGGGAAATACATAGCGAACACACCTAGCAGTACCAAGTAATACCTAGTAAAAAGTCTACATTTCTCAATGATTACATGGTAATTACTTAGCAATTACCTAGTAAGTACTTGGCAATTACCGACATAGTTGCTATATACATTATAATTACCCAGTAATTAATACTTACTACCAGGTAGTTACTTGGTATTTGCCTGGCATTGGCTTGGTAATTACTCTAAAAGTACTAGGTAATTAGCAACATAGTTACCCTGTAATTACATGGTAATTTTACAGTAACTTCTCCTTATTACATGGTACTTACCTTGCAATTACCACGTTAATACATGGTAATTACCGTACTGTAAAAGGAAGCGTTACCATTTAATTCACTTTTAACGTTTGAATGGATTACAAATCCAGCAGACTTACATGTTCAGCATGGGATCTGACTGGGAAAAAGTCAGAGGGAATTGGAGTCCTTATCAGGGTGCTGATAGCAATAACCAAGGAACACAATCTCCACTAGAACAAAGTTCATATACTTTATGGCAGAGAGTAACTAAACTGAATCAAGGAATAATACGTGTTTTTCGACAACAAGCGGACTTCACTAAAATTGGACAAATACATCAAAAGAAAGGACAAGAACGTGGATGTGGATTCTTTCTAGGACAGAGGAGACCAGCAGTAAGTAATGATGAATGCTGGCGTTGTGGGAAAAAAAGGACATTTTGCAAGGAGTTGCTAACAGAGAAAATGGAATCAGGTAGTCTGACGAGACAAACAGTTCAAAGACAGGTCAGATCTGAAGGCAGAGAAAGATTACATTGACCCTAATGACCTCAAAGAGACACCGTAGACAACTAATTGTGTAACAAGAATTACTGCAATTGACACTAATTTGGTAATGGAGGATGAATAGAAATTAAAAAAATTATGTAATGATGTCATATAATGGAATGTAAGCCAGAAATAACTTAGTACATAAGTGGACAGCCAGCTGTGACAAAGGAGCGTGTAGAACACTCCTAAGACGGTCTTTACCTCAAGTGAATCCATCAAACAATTTGGCACTCAGAGAGCGCAGACCTCCGCCACAGTTCACATCAGTCACCAAGCTGCACCGCATGCCGCACACCCCCTGTCGGCGGGCCTGCCCATCTATGTCAAAGACTGCCCTATCTCTCAATGATAAAGAATCCTTTAAAAAATTCCTGGATCCAAACAGTGATCTGGATCATCACCAAAATTTAATGGATTCTAAGCTAGCCCAAGACCCACCTTTCCACAAAGTTTCATTGCAATCCGTCCTTAACTTTTTCCGTAATGTTGCTAACAGACCAGCCAACCAACAAAGCAACAAACCATGACGAGATTCCATAACCTCCTGGCGGAGGTAATAAAGTAAGATCTACTAATGACTACATTGAGAATCAATCCTGATTGAGGATAAAATGACAAACAGGACAATACCAAATGTTCACTTAAAAAATGACGTGCAACAAGACTTGTGATTAAACATGATAAGTGGAGAAGAGGAGGAACCACTGATGTAGGATTGTTAAAAGATAACCAGTCTGTACAGATAAGACCAAAAAACTGAGTACAGACTATGCGTAAAAGAGTTTCCAATTAAATCAAATGCTAAACAAGCAATGAAAGCAGTGATTTTAGATCTACCTAAAATAGAGGTTCTTGTTGAATGTATCGATCCTTCATGTAATACACTTATATTTCCTGTAAAGAAAGACAGAACAAATGCTACAGAATATGCTGGTAACAAGCAACACTGTATTACAGGCAGGACCATTACCTAAACATTATTCAGCTCAAACTACTAGTGAGCCATGAAATTTTTCATGTCTCAACAGGCAGGATGGTGAAATTAATACTTATGGAGTTAATACTTACAGAAAATTTTTTTCCTTAACATGCGCAAGGAACAATCCACAGGGGTTAAAAGAGGTGTAAGGCTTAAAATAGAGCAAATTTCCTAAATCAAAATACCCTTTTCAAACACTACGCATGGATTTTATTGAATTAAACAACAGTAAAGATACAAATATTGTTTGGTAAAAGTTGATGCATTGTCTAAATGGGGGGAATTGTTCCCATCAAGACAAACAGATGCAATTACAGTAGCAAAAGCTATTTGTAAAGGAATAATACCAAACTATGGAATACCACAAACATTTTATAGTGATAATGGAAGCCATTTTGTAAATCAAGTCATACAAAAGATAGGAGAACATTTGAAATTAAAACAAAAAAATTGTGCTCATCATCCCAGAAATGCAGGATTTGTAGAAAGAACAAATGGGACAGTAAAATCTACTCTGAGAAAATGTGTAACTAAGACAAAAAGACCATGGACTCAATGTTTGGATTTTGGACACACCTCCAGGTTCAAGCTTGACACAAACTAATGATATGCCACTTTCTTCAATCTCTCAGCAGGAGGGTGAAGACCTTGTGAGAACAGGAGACTGGGTCTTCATCAAAGCCATCAAGAGGAAAGATTGGTCCAGTCCAAGTTGGGAGGTTCCCGACTAAGAGTTGCTGAACATGCCTATAGCTGTGAAGATTGCGGAAAGATCATCGTGAATACACCTATCACACTCTTTAAAAAAAAAAAAAAAAAAAAAAAAAAAAACGATACCGAGAGGACAGTTCCACCGACGAGAGAGGAAGTCTGACGACAGTCTGACTAGAAACCATCCATCTCAACGTCAGTGAAGCATGGAGATTCTCTACGTCATTAGGGAACAGAACACTCTGGGTATCTGAGAAGATCAAAGTACAGGACAAGCACACTTTTAGCCAATCAGCCTGAGGAGGTGCCAATTAGCCTGAGGATGTGACGAGCTAGTAACCTCTCCCTTCAACAAGATCGGTCATGATGCTTCGTGGGAACGAGAAGAAGCACCTGGAGCACCCTCCAGGATGCAGGATCGGAGTTTTTGAATATGTTCTGGTCTCGCACTGACACGTATCTTGTGTTTATCTCTGTTTCAGTTTGAGTTAGTCAACATAAATGTAGTCAAACGAGAACGCGAATGTAATTGTTTTGACACCAGTAAGC
Source organism: Salarias fasciatus (assembly GCF_902148845.1). Classification (NCBI taxonomy): domain Eukaryota; kingdom Metazoa; phylum Chordata; class Actinopteri; order Blenniiformes; family Blenniidae; genus Salarias; species Salarias fasciatus. The sequence continues at coordinate 11,337,132 of NC_043747.1, forward strand.
CAAAGAGTAAGTATGAATTGAATTCATGATCCAAAGTTTCCAAATTTAAAACTGCTTAAAAAACCAACTGCTATGTGAGTACTCAGATGCCTGTCACCTCAAGGCATGATGGTGTAAAGGTTTCTCCATGTTATGTTGTTTTTTTTTGTTTTGTTTTTTTTGTTTGTTTTTTTTTCTTTTTCTTTGATTTGCATTAACTTTCCTTTTTATCTTTTTTTTCTTTCACTTTATACATGTTCGAAAAATAAATAAATTCATTCATTCATTCATTCATTCATTCATTCATTCATTCATTCATTCATTCCAAAATTTGACAGAACTTTTCCGTGATGTTTTGAGACCCAAATTTGATAAGAGGACTTATGAGTTATTACTAGCGCTGTCACTTTAGTGCATTAATTAGATTAATTAACTACACCGCAAATTAGTGCACTAAAAAAATTAATCTAAGATTAATTATGGCACTCTTGAGTGGCAATTCAATGTGAATGGAACTGTTGTCTTATTTAGAGGCATGTTATACTTGTAGTATTCATTTTAAATTGCTGTATTAAGCTAGTTTTAGTGTTCATTTTGAATTTAGTTTGCTATAGTGGCTATTTGAGACCCAGCCTTATTTTATTTCAGAATTTTTTTTTTATCAATGTTTGTACTGCATTTTTGAATAGTGCACCAGGCCGAATTGGTTTGCTGGGATGTACTTAAACATTTTCTTCTTTTGAATTTCTTTAATGAAACACACTGAAAGTGTTATTTAAGTTGCCTGATTGGGCTTAGAATTTATTCTGGACAAGACGTCCTGAATTAGCTTCATTCATCATTAACAAAAATGTGGATTTCATATCTTCTCTTCTCAGTGTATTCATTTGATGAGTCATGCACTACAATTCTGTAATGTCCCTTAATTTGAATTCTTCACTTGGGGACCTAAAGCAGATATGAGATTTAAATGTGATTAATTAGATTAATTAATTACAATTCCTGTAATTAATTTGATTAATTTTTTGGATCGCATGACAGCACTAGTTATTACATTTAAGATTAATGACACTTATTCCCCTGTTCCCTGTTGAAGGGAAGAAAGTTTGGAAAATTGATAAGAACAAATATAACTGATCCTCTTGTAATGACTGGAGTATGAATACCTCATGACACGTTAACTGTGTTTTGTCAACAACGTGACCATGAAGGGTTACAAACAACTTGTAGGAGACATTGCTGTGAAGTTTTGTAGAGTCGCCCGTGTCCCTTGTGCCCCGAAGGGTGACACTTTTCATACCACGCAGGCTGGACTCGGACAGACACGTGTATTTAAATTGGCTGAAATCCATGAAAATTATCACTTGAAAGACACTTGGCTTGGAGATTTGAATTGATTGTTTTCAGGAAGTTGAAGCTCAATTCTGCTGAAGATTTTATGTGACAGAGGATTTGACATTTATCAATGATAAACAGGAGAGAAATATTAGAGAAATTCCTATTGCCACTGACAGTGACACTGACACAGTCCTGACATTTCGCAGTAAAACCTGCAAACTAGAAGTGAGAGAAAATCTGTGTGGATCTTCACTGTCTGAGATTTATGACATTCATGGCTCAGATTGCAATTAATGCATGACTTTTAAGTTGATCCCAAGTGTATTTACTTGTGTTCTTCCTTCAAAAAAGATCCAATGAATCAGTGAAAATACCTCATTAGAAAAGCAAGTTTAAGACAGAAGAATGAAAACGAGCTCATAGTCCAGACCTGTTTTCAATACCTTTAATAGAAGCATCTTCACTGAATTAAGATACAGCGTTCTCTACATATTTTACATGGCAAAATCATTTCATCAATGTTTTTTTCCAAACAGTAAAAACATATTTTTCATCATTATTTCAGAATGTAGAACTGAGTATAGTTAACACACACAAAAAGGAACAATGAAAGAAAACAAATTCTTTGTAAATATATTTAAATACTCAAACAGACTGGAAATTCATACAGGACTTTGGGTTTTACATTTGCTGAATACCTCAACATTCATGGGGAATATAGTATGATTTGAGCTTAATTATTTTGGATGAATAATTTGGAAGAAAACGGCACAGATCCAAACTCTTGTTACACTATAAATCATATAAAATCAAGTTTCAAAAAACTTTTCATATTTTTATGATAAATAGTTTTGTTTGTAGACAATAAATATGCTCGATACTTTTACAGTGCAGGTATATCAAAGTCTGAATTTACTGAACGTCAGAACAAAGTACTGATTGATCAAGTCTAATCACCCTCAAGGTATTTTTCTAAGCTTCATCGTAGTTCATTGCAATTCTGCATTTTGAATGTGAAGTCCTTTTTCATCCCAGTGACAGTCTAGTTTCATGTTGGACGTCAGCAGAGGTGCTACTGCTGACACGACAGCAGCCACGACAGCAGGACCAGGCCGGACGCAGTGACCAGGCTGATCTTGTGGCTCACCCCACCTGACACTTCAGTGGCTGTTGGAAGAAAAGAGGAACAAGTCATGTCTGGAACAAGCAAAACATGATACCTTCTTCATGGAACAGGGTTTTTAAGTCGTGCTTACCTGTATCGTTCACTAAAATAGAAGTCAGGTCAATGTTGAAGGCTGTGATGTTTTGAGCTGCAGTAGCCAAAACATCTGCAATCTGAGTGCCGTTAGGAACAGATGATGATATAAACATGAGAGTCAAATTGTTGATGATAGATCCATTGCTGCAAAAGAAAGAATCACAATTTTGTTTTAATTGCTTGAATGTCCATTGAAGATTTTTGAGTTTTTATGAAAAGATTACTCAAAAGACAAACCTGAATGACACCACCTCTGACCCCTGAAATGCTTCATCAAATTCTTCTGTGTAGAAAGGGTCAATCTGTAGAAATGCAAACATACTGTGAGTGTACGTACATGCTGCAGGCTGGTCTCTTCACTTTGCCATTTTTTTTTTACTTGATGTCATGTCTCATTAGTAGGGATGGGATTTTAAAGTGTTAATTAGGAATAATGAATTCCCCAAAATTTAACACGTTAAAAAAGTTTGGATACTAAAGAAGGCATAACATTTTTCTGTGCATGATTTCCTGGTGCAACGATCCCACTGATGAACATGTTAGAGCTAGACTAGATTTACGGACTTCAAAGCCTGGTTTTGTGCAAAATGTTCCAAAAAAAAAAAAAGTGTGCCTGCCAGAGCTCCATAGCTGTCCTGCAGAACACCACTTAACTGAATTCACACTAAAGTTGAAGCGTTGTACCTTTTGAGAGCCTTAGTTTAACACCAATTGGTCACCAGTTAATCTAGTCAGAGTGTGAGCGGCCCCTGACACTGTTTTCCCATTTGAGAGTTTGTTCTCACTTGCAGGTCACATAGTAACAAAGGACACAGCTGCCTTGAGCTCTGAACAGGTTTGTCCAAGCAGGGGCTGAACAGACTTAATTTTTGACTTTTTTGAAATGAAATTTTACAGATATCAATACAGGATATTCATGTATCTGTCTATCAGTGGTCCACTAAAATCCATTTAAATGTATTTTGATAATGTTGCTTTGGGTGCCAAAAATGTTGTTCAAATAAAATATGATTAGTTAATGACAAAGTCTCTAACTGATTAGAACAAGTTTTCAAATCAAGTCCCACCACTACTCCTAAGATAAAGTGCTGTAAACTTTCAGGACACTTACATTGGATGATATCAACGCTGCTCGTTCCATGAATGCAGCAGATGACGAATTCAACAAGTCACTTGAAAATGTTTCATCTTGAGATGTGAAAACCAAACGTGTTGCTGACAATGACTGTGCAGTTGTAGCAGGATTCGTCACAGTAGTTGCTGCAATTGTTGTATTGGGTGCTGTAGTCATTGTATTGGGTGCTGCAGTTGTATCAGGTGCTGCAGTTGTATCAGGTGCTGCAGTTGTATCGGGTGCTGCAGTTGTTGCATCGGGTGCTGCAGTCATATCGGGTGCTGCAGTTGTATCAGGTGCTGCAGTTGTATCAGGTGCTGCAGTCATTGTATTGGGTGCTGCAGTCGTATCGGGTGCTGCAGTCATTGTATTGGGTGCTGCAGTCGTATCGGGTGCTGCAGTCATTGTATTGGGTGCTGCAGTCGTATCGGGTGCTGCAGTTGTTGTATCGGGTGCTGCAGTTGTTGTATCGGGTGCTGTAGTCATTGTAGTGGGAGCTGTTGGGACTGAGATTGAAGTTGTTGAGCCTGAAGTTGCTGTTGAGGCTGGGGATGTTGTGGAACCTGAAGCTGCTGTTGAGGCTGAGCTTGTTGGGGCTGAGCTTGTTGTTGAGCCTGAAGTTGTTGAGGCTGGGGATGTTGTTGAGCCGGAAGTTGTTGAGGCTGGGGATGTTGTTGAGCCGGAAGTTGTGGAGGCTGGGGATGTTGTTGAGCCTGAAGTTGTTGAAGCTGAGGATGTTGTTGAGCCGGAAGTTGTTGAGGCTGGGGATGTTGTTGAGCCTGAAGTTGTTGAGGCTGGGGATGTTGTTGAGCCGGAAGTTGTTGAGGCTGGGGATGTTGTTGAGCCTGAAGTTGTTGAGGCTGGGGATGTTGTTGAGCCTGAAGTTGTTGAGCCTGAAGTTGTTGAGGCTGGCGATGTTGTTGAGCCTGAAGTTGTTGAGCCTGAAGTTGTTGAGCCTGAAGTTGTTGAGGCTGGCGATGTTGTTGAGCCTGAAGTTGTTGAGCCTGAAGTTGTTGAGGCTGGGGATGTTGTTGAGCCGGAAGTTGTTGAGGCTGGGGATGTTGTTGAGCCTGAAGTTGTTGAGGCTGGGGATGTTGTTGAGCCGGAAGTTGTTGAGGCTGGGGATGTTGTTGAGCCTGAAGTTGTTGAGGCTGGGGATGTTGTTGAGGCTGGGGATGTTGTTGAGCCTGAAGTTGATGAGCCTGAAGTTGTTGAGGCTGGGGATGTTGTTGAGCCGGAAGTTGTTGAGGCTGGGGATGTTGTTGAGCCGGAAGTTGTTGAGGCTGGGGATGTTGTTGAGCCGGAAGTTGTTGAGGCTGGGGATGTTGTTGAGCCGGAAGTTGTTGAGGCTGGGGATGTTGTTGAGGCTGGGGATGTTGTTGAGCCGGAAGTTGTTGAGGCTGGGGATGTTGTTGAGCCTGAAGTTGTTGAGGCTGAGCTTGTTGTTGAGCCGGAAGTTGTTGAGGCTGAGGATGTTGTTGAGCCTGAAGTTGTTGAGGCTGGGGATGTTGTTGAGCCTGAAGTTGTTGAGGCTGGGGATGTTGTTGAGCCGGAAGTTGTTGAGGCTGAGCTTGTTGTTGAGCCTGAAGTTGTTGAGGCTGAGCTTGTTGTTGAGCCTGAAGTTGTTGAGGCTGGGGATGTTGTTGAGCCGGAAGTTGTTGAGGCTGGGGATGTTGTTGAGGCTGGGGATGTTGTTGAGCCTGAAGTTGTTGAGCCTGAAGTTGTTGAGGCTGGGGATGTTGTTGAGCCGGAAGTTGTTGAGGCTGGGGATGTTGTTGAGCCTGAAGTTGTTGAGGCTGAGCTTGTTGTTGAGCCTGAAGTTGTTGAGGCTGGGGATGTTGTTGAGCCGGAAGTTGTTGAGGCTGAGCTTGTTGTTGAGCCAGAAGTTGTTGAGGCTGAGCTTGTTGTTGAGCCTGAAGTCGCTGTTGAGGCTGAGCTTGTTGGGGCTGAGCTTGTTGTTGAGCTGGAAATTGTTGTTGAGGCTGAGGTTGTTTGGCTGTCTGTAGTTGATGTGGTTGCTGTAAAGCACATTGACAATATTGAATGAAGCTCAATGCATTGGGCATTCTGTTTGGGTCCTCTTCTTTTATTAAATTACTCACTTACCAATTAATATCACAATCAAGGTTATTAGCCGTCTGTTCCCCATTGCGGTCGGCTCTTGAGTCTGAAATGTTGAAAAGTACACGTCAGTTTGTCAAATTATTTTATGCTCATTTTAAGAATGACATTCATCAAAAATAATTTTGGTGTGTTATAGATTGATATTTGTAGATCTGTCAGTAATCAATGTATTCTATTATACCCAATAAAATATAAACCAAACAAACTCCTTTATTCTCAAGATACCCATCCAATTAGTCTCTTAACTGTTTATTGAAAACCTCTTACTTCTAGGCAGTTTTGTCCTCAATTGTGCAATCAGTTCTAACTGGGCATCAATCAAAACAGCTGATCCATTGATTAACTGAGGTAACCCAGACCCAGTGGGTGTAAGCCTTTACTTAACCCTGGGCTCCTACCATGTGGAACCGGCTCCCAGTTCTGCTCCTTTCTCTCACAGTTGCTTATGCTTGCTCATGTGGATCTGTTGGGGCTTCTCTGTAAAAGTGTCTAGAAACGGCTGTGTTGTAATTGGCACTTCATAAATGAAGCTGAATTGAATTGAATTGAATTGAATTGAATTGAATTGTTGCCTCAGCTCAGACAGGGTTAAAAGGTAGAGTGGAGGATGTTCTCAGCATATGGGATGTGGGATGGGAATCTCAACTATTGGTCCTCCAACATGTCAATCACGCTGGAGAAATGCTTGCGTAACGCCGTCAAGTGCTCATTCCCATTATCTGCGCATGTGCATTCAGAGTGTTTATGTAGCCCATGAGCTTCGGTTTCAGCCAGTACTTACCGATGGTGAGTCTGACATAATGAAACTGTAACTGTTTTGGAAAATAAGCTTTATGAGCGAGGCCGATTGCAGAAACTGTAAACAGAGCCGTGCATGCCCGGGGAAGATGAGCTCGCACTCGCACGCTTCTGACATTGATAGGCGCTTCCTTGGGAGAAACAGTAGAGCTGGTAGGATGGTCTGGTGCATGCGTGTTTTTCAAAAAGCAAGTAACAGACGTTTGGCTTCGACTTTTGAGAAAATCGTCCACTATACCTTTATACCTCTTTCATAAACCTCCAATGTCTTTTTGATGTAGTATATTTACCTTCGACCTCATCTTTGCCAGAAACCCTGGTCTCATTAGATGCCGAGAAGACTTTTGACTGTGTGGAGTGGAGTTACTTGTTTTATACAGTGGAAGCGTATGATTTTGCTTTCGGGTTTACCTCTTGGGTCAAACTTTTGTATTCCTTTGTCCTCAATGGTTTAAGTTAGAATGAATAATACTCACTCACAGTAATTTCCATTGCTTTGTTCTGCACATCAAGGCTCCCCTTTAAGAACTCTTCTGTTCACCACAGCTATCAAGCCAGTTGCTGTGACATAACGTCCAGATTCCCGTATAACTGGTGTTACCAGAAATGGTTTTTGAACAGAAATTTTCACTGTATGCAGATGATTTGTCTTTGTATGATGCTATTATGTTGGTCTCAGAGCCTGCTGCTGTTGACATTCTTAATTCCTTTGGTTTAGGGTATAAACTCAACTTGGACAAGAGCAAGCCAATTCCTTTAAATGATGCAGTTTGTAATACACACAGTTTCCCATTCAGTGTTGTCCTGTTTGGTTTTACATATCTTGGTTTTCAGGTTGGAGATAAATTTGATTACATATTTGTATTTAATTTTGCCCATTTAAACTACCTCAGGCACAGGAAAATTTTTAGCTGTGGTCTTAGTTGCCTTTGTCCCTTGTACCTTGGGTTACCTTGCCAAAGATGAACATCCTTCCCAAACTGTCTTATCTTTAACAGTTTACACCTATTTTCATTCCCCAGACCTTCTGTAGTAACTTAGATGTCTTGGTCACTGAGTTTATATGGAATGGGTTGCTTAGGGAGATTTTGCCTGATTTTAAGTTTTATTATTGGACAGCCAAACCGTCAAAAGAAATTCAACTATGAATTGTTCTTGAAAGGACACCTGTTACCTCTTCCAAATATAAAGGCATCTTCCACGACTCCTGCTTCACTGACAACATTCAGCCACACCCTAACTAATTAAGCAATTTCTCTCTGTATCTAGAAATATTTCATTTCATTTATGTATCGCGTTTGTCTGCATGCATGAAGCAGCAAAGGAGTGTTTCTATTTACTCGTTTTTTTTAGTTTCAACATTTCACATACAGATGTCTGAAATATCACCATTTGCAAGAATTATGTCATTAATTTAACAAAACATATATAATGAATAAATAAATGAATAAATACACTTGAGAAAAAAATGTTGTACTTCATTCAATTCAGTTTTGTAAAAATTTAAATAAAATAATGATTCCTCTAATTATTGCAGCACATTACAAAATGACACAATAAATAATAAATACTTCAGTATTTCAGTACACAATGAAATGGTAATTCAGATACCGTCAGTGTGAGCGGTTAGTCAAAGCAGGATAAAAAAAGTAACTCAAATCCAAGCAGATTTCTTCTCATATGTAACTCTTTGAAAATAGACTTAAGACAGATATACAAATAAACAGTTGTTTGAAGCATTATTTTAATCTTCACATTCTATTCATAAAGAATGTGTACTATATATGTATATATATATATATATATATATATATATATATATATATATATATATATATATATATATATGTATATATATATATATTTTTTTTTTAAATCAAATAAATATATAGAGAATTTTTTTTTAATAAAAAAATTGTTGAAAAAGAGCTGCAGGAGAATGTACATACCCAAATTGAGAGTGTGCTTGTTAAGTCCTCTGTGATTTTTCCTTCTTCGTCCTGATTTCCCCTGATGGCCTTCTTCATCCCTTATATATATATGTGCCTGCATGTTGCAAAGGTGTGACGCATGACAACATTTTTGTGCAGTGTTTCAGCATGTCATCATCAATGAAATGGAAGAGAGAAAAAAAAACAGGTGCACACTAATTGTCACAAGGCAGATCCAACTACCTTATTTCCAAATATATTCCACACAAGTGAACCATTGTTCATGTTGGTTAATTCTGGTAAAAAAAAGAAATGCAACATTTGTTCTTTGTTTTGACAAAAAAATCCCTGAGATGTTGGGAGTGTATTTGATTGATTGACAGACTTTGTTGTGGGACAGTTCCATTGGATTAGTGCTCCCTCTGGTGTTTACATATTAATCTTAAAGCCCAGCAGGAGACAATACATTTTATTCTTTTGTGGGTTTTATGGGACAATATGTCCTCCTCCCTACTTGATGGTTGAACTGTATTTGAGGAATGTTATGACATTCTCTTAGACACACAGATTTTGAGAAATTTTCCTTCAGAGATCACTAACAGGGAAGAGAAAGGAACTTGTAATTTTTTACGCAAGTGAAAATCTTTCCTTTTCTTTTTTTTTTTACAAACATGCAAATCCTTTTCGACCCTTAATTTTTTGGGGGCAAATTGTTTTCTACAAGATGGAAAAACTTGATTTACAAATACAAACTGAAACTACCTGCAAACATTAATTTACAGCAGCAAAATAATTATGACTTAATAGTAAGCCCATAGGAAACTTCTGGAAAAGATCAGTTTTTCAGCTAAGTATGTATAGGCAGACAAGAGAGATGAGAAGAACTGAAGGAAAGAAGTCAGTTTGATTGAATGCTATACAATAAAGTATACTTAACAGTTATGATTGTCTTTGCACAAATAGTTTTAAGTTTAATGTTACATGGGTTCCTCACATATTGACACGTCTGCTTTGTAATGTTGCAGCATTTCACTAAAAAATTGCTGGTTTTCACGTTGGTTGTATTATTTCTAATTTTACAATGTTGAACAAACCTTACAAATTTCCCATTAGCACCGCAGACCATCAGAATCGAGGCAATGTCACTGACTTTCAAGGGCCTCAAGGAGCCAGCATTAAAAAAGGACATTTTGGACGGGACAAAGGGAATGTCTGCTGTACAAAATGAAGTGGCAAAGAAAGCACAGGTACCTGCACCATTTACATGTAAACACCAGAGGGGGAGCTGAACCAACAGAACAGTCTCCTTTTTTGCACCATAACACACCTGGGCACAGCCTGTTAATATTCCTTTAACAATCTTGCAATTTTAATTCAATACTGTCCACATTACTTTTGATACTTTTGTTGTTGTTTTTAATCATCATACTGTCCAAAAAGCATGCACCATGGGTCACTGTGCAAGACCCTCGACCCCAATTGGCACCCCCTGAATGCTACTGTGTTATGAGTGAGTTTAGTAAGGAGTTTTTCATCAGGGAGACGAAAGAGGACTAATAAACTAATAAATAAATACCACAACTTAGCTCAAAATTTAAGTCCAAACTAAAGGTTCAGTCTGTTTGGCATCCTCCCCAGCCTGGGCCGTCTTGTGCCCTGAAGTGGATGTAAGCCACTCTGCATTGGTTGCCCAACTTCCTGGGAGCTTGTGCCACCGGCCACAGTCTTATTTACTGCTTTATAGTTGGACAATTGCATTGCTGAATCTGTCAATCGAGGGGGTACACATGTAGTAAGACTGGTCAGAAAGGCTTCAAAGGTTCTGAGCACCATTGTAAACTGATAGAGTGCACAGAAAGTTTTGCTTGTAGACTTGAAAGCTCTGTGTAAACAAGGCCTTAGTGCTCTATGAGACATACGTAGCCTTTAATAGTTTATGCTATTGTTGCCATTGCATTGTGAGAAATGATGGACGCCACAATGACTCATGGTGGTTCAAAGCGCTTCAGATAAGGACGCTACTTGGTTAGCTTGCTAACATTAGTAGATAAATGTGCATGCAAAACAACACACGGCAGCTTATGTTTTTAAAGGGGCTGTATCATGCAAAATTCACTTTGTGTATGTTTTAACCTTGTTATATAGTTATGTACTCACTAAAAACACCCCCAAAGTGTTTTTTTCCTCCGTGCCTGTGTGATTGAGCTTTCCTCGTTTTTTTGCTGCTCAGAGAGACAGCCCCTCCCGCACCCGTGACAACGGTCTGTTGCCCGTGTTGACGTCACACGGAGAAGATGGCTCCCCTGAGCCCCCCTCCTGCAGGCCCTCGGCAATCAGCATCGCTGCTTTTTGTAATTACGGAGATAAACTTTAACCATCGTCTGAAAGCAACAATCAAGCAAGAGCAAGAGTCTGAAGGGTCTGCACTTGGTGAGCTTCTAAAAGGAAAAGACGTTTTTGTGTGTCTTTGCGTGTAGAGAAGCTCGAGCTAAAGAGCTAAAGCTAGCTAGCGTATTTGTTTTGAAGCGCTGATTGGTTGAAGTACTCTGTCAGTCAAAGTCCACAGGGGGAGAGGCGGGATTTTCAGTGAAACGGAGCGTTTTCTCTTGCGGGTTTCAGAATGAGCCCCAGAAAATCTTTTATTTCACACAAAATGACTTTTCCTTAGCGCCAAAAATAAACTATTACCATGTTAATGCCATTTCTAGGGTTTGAACTAGCTAAAAAAGCATGATACAGACCTTTTAATAGTTTTAGCCTGAAAATATTTGTATTATTATGTGGCATGACAGAGAGGGTTGATTTAATGTTATTGTTAGACATTGCCACCTGGGGGACACACCGCTGCATCAAGTGAAAGGACTGCCACCAGGTAAAACCGTCCATCACTTCTTGGGCCTGGCAGCTCCTGTCTTAAAGGGTTTTAAAAGTCTCCACAGTACTGAAACAGCTCTGTTGAGAGTTTTTAATGACATTTTTATGTTTGCTGACTCTTATCGTTTCTTTTGTTTTACTGGACTTGACTGCAGCGTTCGATATAGTGGATCATGAAATCCTCCTGTCCCACCATGAAAATCTGGTTGGGATTCAGGGATCTGCTTTAGAGTGGTTTCGTTCCTACTGAAAGGATAGATGTTTTTGTGTTGAAATTGGTGATTTTGTGTCCTCCTCAGCCCCTCTGTTGTGCAGCGTGCCACAGGGGTCAATCCTTGGGCCACTTCTTTTTTCTTTATATCTGCTTAGGGCGACCAAGCGTTGTCTTTTACCCGGACATGTCCACTTTTTATGTCCTGTCCGGGGCGTCCAGGCAGGTTTTTTTAAATTCAAGGAAATGTCTGGGGCTCACTGTTACTCATTGCATGTGAACGTAAATTGACCAGCGCTTTGCACACAATACTATAATACTTTGTTGTGTGACGTAATTACCGAGAGGCTGTCTTGTGAGAGGATCTGCGCCACGCACACACACACACACACACACACACACACACACACACACACACACACACACACACACACACACACACACACACAGACGGAGCGGAGCAGGTGGGGCTGTTCAGACAGCAGAGCATGAACAATGCCTAAGCTTAAGAGCACCTTCACAGATGAACTGTAAAAAAAATTTCCAACATACAGAGATGAAACATCGAATCTGGAAGAAAAGCAGGATGAAGAAAACAGTTAAAGATTAAAAGTATATATCCTTTTTGTTTGTGAAGTTACTATTTTGGTGAGGCTCTTCTATTCTTTTATCTTATTACAGTTATTAAGAAATATATTGTTGAAGCTGGATTTTCTAACAGAAGAGTTCATATTTGGAACAGAATTTAATATTTGTAAAGAGTCTAAGAGAGCTTTTTTTGTTACAAGTTTTTACATTTCATTTTACTTTGTTAAAGAAGTTAATTTAGCATCATTGAAGCATAATAAAGCATGTTCATCAACCTCCGAGAAGCCTATCCGAATTTGTGTTTCGAGTACCCGAGGTTTCGTGTGTCCTTCCATCTTTATGTTGATGACTGTCAAATCTTTGGACCTCTGAACTGTGAAGATTCATTCAGTGCTGCTCAACTTTTGGAGTGCATTAATGCGAATAAGGACTGGATGTGAGAATTTTTTTTGTGTTTCAGTGACAGTAAAGCTGAGGTTCTTCTCGTTGGTCCTAGTAAGGTCAGCAGTAAACCTGTTAACTTGGGGCCTTTGACTCAGTTTGTTAAGCCCACTGTTACCAACCTTGGTGTTAAAATGGACCATGACCTCAAGCTTGATAAGCAAATTAGTGCTGTTGTGAAGTCAAGTTTTTTCCATTTGAGACAATTTCCTAATGTAAAGTCTTTCCTCTCAAGACACAGTTTTGAAATACTGATTCATGATTTTGTTACAACTCGGCCGGACTGTTGCAATGCTCTGCACGCCGGCATTGAGGAGAGTTTACTCAAGCGTCAGAAGCTCGTCCAAAATGCTGCAGCACGCCTTTTAACTGGCTCACGAAAATATGATCACGTCTCGCCATTGTTGTCATCGCTGCATTGGCTACCTGTCCGCTACCAGATTGATTTTAAAATTCTTTTATTTGTCTTCAAATCTTTGAATGGTCTTGCCCCACCATATTTGTCTGAACTGTTGGTGCCTTATGTGCTGGGACGTTGTCTCAGATCAGCAAACAAGACTCTACTCGTGGTTCCTGACAAAAATTTCAAACGTAGGGGTTACCGAGCATTTTCAATTGTCGATCCGAAATTGTGGAATGATTTATCTCTGCGCATAAAGCAATCGGATTCTCTTCCTGTTTTTAAGTCCCGTCTTAAAGCAATACTTCAACATTTGGACCAATTTGCCAAAATGTTGAAGCATCGCTTTAAGACTCACTTATTTTCTTTGGCTTTTAACTAATGTGAGACTGTATTTTACTGAAAAGTTGCCAGTGTTGTCTTATTTATATTTGTATGTCTATTTCTATTGTTTTACTTTGTGTTTGTATAGCACTTTGGTCAACATTGCTGCTTTTAGTAGTGCTTTATAAATAAACTGGACTGGATTGGATTGGATTGGCTTGTTGGTTTAAAATATGAAGAAGTACCAGTTTTGTTGTGCCGCTTAACGAGGCAAAAAGGTGAGGCAATCAAATTTTTTCAATTATTTTCACTGAAAGTTGTATAATTACACATAACGATGCATCAGATTATCAATAAATCACACCATTGGTCTCGTGATTAGTTTCAAACACAATGTCTAACAGCTCATTTAAGAAAACAAATTCCTTGGCTTGAAACAAGAATTTGTGACGTAGATATGGCTGTGATAGATCTGTTTGGCTTCCTCAGCGATCAAAATAAACAATACACTGAATATTTCTTTGGCGGATTCTTGAATACCATTCATGAAAAGTATCTGTCACACCTGCGTTTTAGTCGAACACATGACAAACAACGCCTTAATGTTCTGAAACGACTTCACCTGTATTTTATTTCTTTTGTCTTGGTCCTGTGGTTCTGGGATATTTCAGTTGATCAATGAATGCTTTTGTTTTTCCAGTATCACTTTTTTTTTTTTTTTTTTTTTTGCAGTCCACAGTTTTTACAAAAAGGATTTGAAAGCGTGACAGAGTCAAGGGTCAATTTAGTATCATTTCCATTGACAGCTGAGTTTTGGGATCTGCCCTTCCAGGTAGTTCAGGCTTCTGAATTGATTCAATTCAGTTCAACTTTATTTCATTAGTGTGAATAGGGAAAAAGCAACAAAAAAAGTAACTACTTAATGGTAAACCTGGTTGTAATTAGTCACGATAACTCAACCCAGAGGATAAGAAGTAACTCTAATCTGTTTGACAGAGAGAGGGAAGTTAACCTCTCAGTCAGTTCCTGCAGTAAGGGACTGTCTAGAACTGACCTGGTCCGGTCAGGTTTCCCCCTCAAAACCTCAAGTTCCTGATTCCGCTCACTTTCATCCACACAGTGTTTGGTTTCCTCATTCATTCATTCATTCATTCAGCTGCAGAGTTTAGCGGAGCATATTTCTGCCATTTGAGACATTTCTGCGTGTGGAAGCAGCATGATGCACCATCAAACAGACACTTAATATTTACTTTGCATGGTGAAACAATGAAAATCCTCATGGTTCTCCCATGACATGTCACCTGTTTGAACAATGTTGTAATATTTCATTTTGTTTTGCTAAGTGTTCTTCTCCCTGCAAGACTGCACCTAAATTAAATTAACAAATAGCCTCAAATATTCAAGGTGTTTTCCCCTTTAACATTATTATGAGGTGTATGGACTACATTTAAACTGATGCACTGACCTGAACAGCAATTTTCTCCCTCAGTTTTTGCAGTTTGGAGTAGTTTTTAAGATTGAACAAAATACTCCTGACTGTGAGAGACATCATTTTGGATTTACCTGGGGGCCAAATCCTGGAACTAGATTGAAATCAATCCCTATAGTACCTGAAACAGTTTGACAGCAAACCTCCCGCAGTCTCCCAGGTGAGGAATAGCCCAAGGAGACTGCCCTCGGTTATTTTGCACCTCTGGCACATTTCAGAGACATTTCAATTCATTTTATGTAGTCTGTGCTGTTTCAAATGTGTTCTGTATAAAAAAAAATCACAGTATGTCTCAGACATTGGTGTGAAATTACTTCGAAACTAAATCTGAAATAAAATAATTTGTTGTTGAATCAAAACTAAGTCACTGATATAAATGAATTTCAGAAGACAACAGCATTAACAGAACAATCAGAACTCAGCAGAAGTTGTTTTTCAATTGTAACCTAAGTCTCTTAACTCCAGTTGAGACTCTGTGAAAGGAACTATGAGGATTAAGGATGGTTAAGAAAACACAACTTGACTGGTGCATCAATACATGCAAATCTCCAGTTGAACTGGTTGTCTGAGCTGCTTCATGCAGGTTTGCCAATGTAAACTAATCCACACTACTTGTCTGATGAGTCAAGAAAAGGCTTGCAGTAGAGCATAAAAAAAACTCCCAATGTCTGTGCAGGAAGGAAGTTTGTTTTACTTACTAAATCTAGTAGGTGAGAAACTATTTAGTTTTCTAAAAACCTGGTCGCATCATGTTTACACTTGTGATAACAGAATTAAAGACTACATTATTTTCCCCAATAATCTTTTTATTTTCATTTTGCAACAAAAAATGAGATTAGGCCACCAAATAACTGGAACTAAGGGTACTTGAATGTGAAGATGTCTTACGTGCATTGTTTGACGTCTTGCCAGAATACAATAGAAGTGTGTCCACCTTCCCCCCTCGCCTTGAAGGCAGATGTCGGATACGTTGTCATTCTAACACTTGAATTTTTCTGTAGTCCTGTATGTTCACATTGTGTTAATGTCCGACGAGTATTAGTAATTCTACTTCTACTTCTGATATGCTAAGCCCGCCTACGGGCTTCGCTATTGATATTCCTCTTTGGCGCCAAACAAACCCTGAGACCAAACTGAAACCTGCGCACCCTCTCAGAGGGTATAAAACCGGGCTCTGCCGCTTACTCTTCCTTCTTCTGACTCAGCTCTTGAGCCTTCAGAAGCCTGCAAGACCTTCGCGATCAAGACCTTCGGATCAAGATCAGGGTGGACAAGCTGGCCCGTGACGGATCGCCACGGATCGCGTCCCCGCCTTCCGGGAATGACAGCGCTGCCGAGGAGGTTCCTGCTCCTGCGCCGTACGACTGGGCCGAGACAGGGAGCGTCAGCAGCAGCAGCAGCAGCAGCAGCAGCAGCAGCAGCAGCAGCAGCAGCAGCAGCAGCAGCAGCAGCATCTCGGTGTCAGGGAGGTCAACCCAGCAGGACTCCCTCTCCACTTTCTCCAGGGGCAGCCGCCAGAGTGCTCCCCACGAGCTGGTGGAGCACCTCGCGGGGCTCTTTACATCTGCTGCTGAGTGCACTGGCCTCGTGTTGCCGCCGCAGCCTCCGGAACCGGTTCAGCGTGATTTCGCACTCAGGCTGGCAACCCAGTCACGGACTCGGTCCCGGACTGAGGTGCTTTGTCCTGTCGTGCCATCTTTCTAAGCGAACGTGCAGCGGGACTGGTGTATGCCCCTAACCGCCAAGGGGGTGGTGAAAGGCTACCGGGAATATTGTTGCGTGGATGGCTGGCCGCTGGTCGCAGTGCCTGCGATTGAGGACTCCGTGAGACGAGAAGATCCAGTTATCTCCCGAAGACATCGAGGAGATCCAGAATGCAGCCGAGGCCCTGATGCGCATGTGCCGCGCCTCTGCCATCAGCGGGGGCCACGTCATGGCCAACGCACAGCTTGTCATGAGGCACCTGTGGCTTGGCCTCTCATCACTCTCTGAGCGGGATAAGCGGGGAGTCCCGGGGCTCCCCCTGTTCACCTCCTCCCTCTTCGGTCCGGACATCC